>NW_026692782.1:15090000-15632259 GCF_021218885.2 Marmota monax | reverse complement strand
AAAATCTTTTTCGTTTGTTATTTTTAGTTAGTTATGCATGACAGTGGAATGTATTTTGACATATCATATATACATGGAGTATAACTTCCCATTCTTGTGGTTGTACATGATGAGGAGTCACACTGATTGTGTGTTCATGTATGCACCTAGGAAAGTGATGTCAAATTCATTCTACTATCTTTCTATTTCCATCCCTCCTCCCTTTCCTTCATTCCTGTTTTTCTAATCCAAAGTACTTCTATTGTTCCCTCCCCGAACCCTGCCCCCCCCCCCACTGTGTGTTAGCATCCTCATATCAGAGAGAACATTTGGCCTTTGGTGTTTTAGGACTGGCTTATTTCATCTAGCATGATAGTCTCCAGTCCCATCCATTTACCAACAAATGCCATAATTTCATTCTTCTTTATGGTGGCGTAATATTCCATCATGTATATATGCCAATTTTTCTTTATCCATTCATCTGTTGAAGGGCACTTCGGTTTGTTCCATAGCTTAACTGTTGTGAATTGAGCTGCTATAAATATTGATGTAGCCATGTCACTATATGCTGATTTTAAGTCCTTAGGGTATATATTGAGGAGTAGGATAACTGGGTCAAATGGTGGTTCCATTCCAAGTTTTCTGAGGAATTTCCATACTGCTTTTGCACCAATTTGTAGTCCCACCAGCAATTTATGAGTGTACATTTTCCCCCACATCCTCACCAACATTTATTGTTGCTTATATTCTTGATAATTGCCACTTTGACTGGAGTGAGATGAAATCTCAGTGTAGTTTTAATTCGCATTTCTCTAATTGCTAGAGATGTTGAACATTTTTTCATGTATTTGTTGACCTATCATATTTCTTCTGTGAAGTGTCTGTTCAGTTCCTTTGCCCATTTGTTGATTGGGTTATGTTTTTTTGTGTATGTGTAAAGTTATTTGAAATTCTTTATATATCCTGGAGATTAATGCTGTATCTGAGTTGTAGGTGGCAAAGATTTCTCCCATTCTCTGGGCTCTCTCTTCACATTCTTGATTGTTTCCTTTGCTGTGAATAAGCTTTTTAGTTTGATACCATACATTTATTGATTTTTTAAATTTTATTTCTTATGCTTTGGGAATCTTGTTGAGGAATTGAGTTCCTAAGCCAACATGATGGAGAGTGGGGCCTACATTTTCTTCTAGTAGGTGCAGGATCTCTGGTCTAATGTCTAGGTCCTTGATCCACTTTGAGTTGAGTTTTGTGCAGGTTGAGAGGTAGGGGTTTAATTCCATTTTGCTACATATGTATTTCCAGTTTTCCTAGCACCATTTGTTGAAGAGGCTATCTTTTCTCCAATGGTGGCTTTGTCTAGTATGAGATAACTGTATTTATGTAGGTTTGTCTATAACCATATTGAGACCAGGTTGGGGTATCAATGGCCAGTTTACACTCTCTTTTTTTTTCATTCTGTCCTTAATTCCAGTTTTTGAACTCCTACCAGACACTGAGATTCATGCAGCCAGGATGTTAGGTTACAAAGCCACGGTCCTTCCCTCAAAGACCTCATACTCAAATGAGAGAGACAGATAAGTAACATACACAGTGAAAGTGCAGTGTCAACATTGAGTTCAAGCCCTTAGAGGAGGAGTGGGGTGGGGTGGGGTGCTATAAGGAGGAAGCACAGAAGTGTAGAAGAGAAGGAGAAGGCGATGACATATGTCCTGTCTGAGTTGCACACTCCTTGAAGGCTGGTGCACAACCCCAGTTTCCTTTCACAGTATCGACCTACATAGAATAACACTTCTGGGTCTACTGTCCACTTCTGCCACATAGCAGTGTGACCTTGGCCAAGTTGGTTAATGTTCCTGAGACTCAGTGTCCTCATCTGTAGGATGGTGATAGTCATTCCCACCAGGTTGGTTTGTCATTAAAATTAAATATGGTGATCTATGTCAAGAACTTAGCAGAGGACCTGATTTGTGTAGGAATCAGTATGTCCGAGCTCTTAGTGGTGTCATTTCAGGCTGAGATTCTAACAAAATAAGACCAAACACTTTCCTATTTTAAAGTGAGGAGTGGGACCCTGAAGCATAGGGTGGAAGGGTGTGGATGACCTTTCTCCCTCAACCCATAACAAGTGGAGAAACCAAAGGGGAGAGCCGGGGTCAGAGGGAGTGTTTCTTTTTTTTTTTTTTAATATTTTTTATTTTTTAGTTGTAGTTGGACCCAATACCTTTATTTCATTTATTTATTTTTATGTGATGCTGAGGATTGAACCCAGAGTCTTGCACGTGCGAGGCGAGAACTCTACCGCTGAGCTACAACCCCAGTGAGGGAGTGTCTTGTAGGAGCCTTGTTGGTGTGCTTGGATCCATGTTCCTCCCAAGCCACCAACCTCAATTCCTTCCCACCCTGAGCATGAACAGCCTTGGAGAAGGAAGGACGTGTTTCTCTCCAGCTCCATGACTAATGAACTACGTGGAACACCTACTGCACGACTTCAGGAGCTGGGAGGTTACAGTGGACTGGTGTGACCAAGGCTTGAGGAATCACACTGGAGGGCTGGTGTTTGACTGGCAGTACCCATGTCAGAGTCTAGGAAGGCCGCCCCAAATGTGGTTGTACCTTGCTGGGTTGCACCTTGCTGGGTTGCACCTGCAAGCTCTGTTAGAGCAACATGGATCTAGGATCCCCACGGGAATCAGAAGTGGCCTGTGAGTCATGACACTTAGATTCTGCCCCGGGGGGCTGCCCCAAGAGGAGAGGGACCTCACATAAAGAAGCTGAGGTGTAACCCCCCCCCCCCCAACTCACAGGGGATGCTAGAGAACCTGGCGATTAGCTAGAGGAGATGTACTCACCCCTCTGATTTAGGTTTTTTGTGGGTTTTTTGGTGGCTGTGACCAGATGACTTGGCAAGAACAACATAGAGGAGGAGGAAAAGTTTACTTGGGCTCAAGGTTTCAGAGGTTCCGTCCATGGTCGCTGACTCCATTGCTCTGGGACCAAAGTGGGGCAGCACATCATGACAAAAGGGTGCTGTGGGGGGAAGCACCTCAGAGGGGAGAGAGGAAGAGGTGGGCAGGGTGAGATCTGCTCTCCAGGAATAAACTGTAAACCCCAAAGGCACGTCCTCATTGACCTGCTTCCTCCCACCCTGCCTGCCTACAATGACCACCGTTCATCCCTGTCAGGGGATTCATGCACTGGTTAGGTCAAGGCCTTAGGACCCCATCGTTTCACCTCTGAACTTTCTAGCATTGTCTCACACAGGAGCTTTGGGGGGACACCACACATCTAAACCGTAACACCCTCCTCCACCCTGCAAGGGACCTGCAAGGAAACAAAGGTCAGGAAATGGGGGAGGACTCTTTGCTCCAAGAAAAATAGTCACCTTTAGACACCTGCGAGGCCCAGAGGATGACAAAGAGTGACAAATTCATTCCCATGAGGGCATCCTCAGACGACCAATACTTTCCCCCTCATCCCGTACACCGCCCCCATCCTGGTACAGAGGGTAGGAGCAGCAGAGGCCAAGGCGGAGGGCAGAGAGGGAAGTGCCCCCAACTCCAAATGCTCCCGGGTCAGAGTGGGTGGGACTGGTAACTTCAGCCAAAGCTGCAAACCTGACTGGATGTGCGGGTTATTGAGCCCCAGTTGTTTGGTGCCCTATTATTTGAGCACAACTCCCAGGCACAAAGGTGAGCCCCCATTACAGTCTGCCCTGTCTACCTCCAGGTTGGGCCCAGGCTGGTCTCAGGGCTTGAATCTCCTCCTTTCCCTGCTATGAGAAAGACCCTGCCCCTTAGTCTACCTGCCTTGTCCACATGGTTTGCTTTGGAGAGTCTTTCATTTCTTTTTTTTTTTTTTCTTTATTGAGATATAATTGGCAAATAAAATCATATATATTTAAAGTGTAAGATGTGAATTGCTATACATGTCCATTGTCCACTGAGTTCCGAAACAAATTAATTATCATATCCATTACCTGATGTGGGTACCCCTACCCCCCAACACTTGACATCTGCTTTCTCATGCTAAGTGTTTTAAATATTAACTACAATCATGTGCTGCAGCACAGACCCTCAGAGCTCATTCATCTCATAACTCACCACCTCCCATCCCCACCTGCAGCCCCAGGCCACCATGTGGAGTCTTGTGCCCCCGGCTCTGCTGCTGTCCTCAATGGACAGAGGGAAGGCACAGCTCTTCCGTTTCAGGATGGTGGTGCCCGCAGTGCTCCTGGGGCAGCATTCCTTTCCTCATCATAGATCTCGGTCTAGATACAGACACAGACATTGCATTACTGCACAGCATTCTGTTGTTTTCAAATCAGTTTTATTGAGATATATTCCACCACCAACAACAAAAATATTCATTTTAAGTTGGAGAGTTTTGACAAATACATAAACCCATGTAGTCACTACCACAGTCAAGATGTGGCATATTTCCATCACCCCCCAAATCCCTTCCTGTTCCACCCTCACCAAAGCTCAACCCTGACCCAGCCCCAAGCAGCCCCTGATGGCTTTTCCATCCCTTCCGATGGGATTCATCACTTCCAGAAGTACCTCACAGAAGTGGATCATACGTGCAAATTCCATGTTAATCAAGAACAATCTGTCCAGATAATAAAACACTGATATTTTTCTAGAAAATCAGCTGAAAATGTGAGTTTTTTCCCTCCTAATGAGAAAACTTTAACCATTCTCTCTGGAAAGCACAATATGAAGCACAGACTTTTTGTCCATATTCCAGTGACCTCCAAATCTACCAGTCTCCTCTCTTGTCACACTTCCTTTAATTTACCTGTTTCTATTTTTCCTCTAATGCCCTACTTATTTGGCTGGAATACAAGAATGCCACTTGTGTTCTGCTTATGATCATTTCTAATTTTCTTGGATTTTTGGTTATGAACTGATTTTTCATGGGCAAATATATTTTCAAGATTACTGTGCTTAAATTCATCTATCATTGACCTAAACTGGTTTTGGATCCCTTGAACAGAAAGGATCAGATCCTAAACTACACCAGAAGGTAAGTGAAAGTCACAGTGGCTTTTTGTTAACTTTGTGTGTGTGTGTGTGTGTGTGTGTGTTTCTATGCTGCCCTTTTTGAAGCCTGCTTTCATGATCCTCCAAGTCTCTGAAGTCCTTAAACCTTTATAAGGGAGGATTCCAAGTCAACACTTTCCCCATGTGTGCTTCTGAGCAGGGCAGGAAGGGAATGAGTCAGGATGACCCTAGTGCTGATTCCAGAACCCTGATTCTAGCACCCTGTGCACAGAGAAACGTGTAAACAGGCAGAACTGGCTGGCTGGGGAGGTGGCCACCTCATGCCCCAGAGCCTGACCCTCTGCTGAAGAGTCACTTGTGGTCTGCCTGCTCTGCATCCTTGGAGTGTTCAGCCCCTGAAATTTTTGTGGGGGGAAAGAGGCAACTCCAGAGCTACAGATGAGGGCACAGGTACTGCAAACATTCTTCCCAACCCCAGTTTTCTCAGTCCAACCTAATTCAAGTGTTCTGCAGTGACCTTGTGTTCAAAGACGTTTAGATGATGTGCACAACATTCCTATCTCATCGGTGGTTGCTAATCCTGAGGCAGCGCACCTACTGGCCCTCCACTACCCACTTGGCCTCACTCAGAGCAGGACTCCCATTCCATGCAGATTTGCACTAGGACACCAACCCGCTGGCCCAAATCCCAGGCACCACACACACATCTGTCCTGAGCTGAGCCAGAGAGATTCTCTTGCTTGGATATTTTGGAATTGGGATAAAGAGAAGACTCGTCTGTCTTTCCAAGCTAGGAAACACAGAATGGTCAGGGCTGGGGAGTCACAGTCTGTCATGAGGTAGGAGGAAAAATAGCCTTTTAAACACAGAATGAAAGGGTGCGGGGAGCACGAGTTCGGGAGATAGAGCCCGGGACTTCCAGGTTCTGTTAGCTTTCAATTCCTGGCTCCAACCCAGCTGTCCTTTGTGTGTTGGTTTCTATGTGATGTTCCTTTAAACTTGAATAAATTTTCTGATTTTGCTCATGGTAATTTGGAGTAGTTTCCTATTCATTTATAACCAAATGAACTTGGAATAAGGTGCAAACAGGAAATGAAGCTGCATGTGACCACATAGCTGACCCATTTCAGGGGTGGGGACACTTGGATTCCATGATGCTGGAACTGAAAGCTGGCCATCAGTGACCTGCAGACTGAAACCACTAGTGAAATGAGTGTCGGATGGGTTTTGGAACTTGGAGAATTTTTCTAATGAGACTGAGGAATTAGGGGCTCAGAAGGTCAGGTTGAAGGATGTCAGGTTGTGTTGGAGACCCCCTGGGGCTTCAGCAAGGTGCCCGGGGAAGTGTCAAGTTTGAGACTGGTCACTGCAAATGGATATCGACAATCAGGTCAGTTATGCAACCCTGCTCCTGAAGGCCTCTCTGCTCATGGTATAGGATCGGAGACCACAGAGAGTCCATCCTAGAAGGTAATCACAGGACCGACTGAGCTGCAGCTGTTACACTCTGCAGCAACCTACATCCAGAACTAAATTTGGCACACCAATTATGAAACAGGGAGGTTCTGGCAATTGGAACAAGGACACCCAGGAAGGGCTGGGGGAACTGGGAAACCCTGATCCTTCTCATGTGCTTCCGAGGCCTTCTGTGGTGCCCTTCTGCAAGACCAGGGTGGGATGCCTCTCGCCATGGACTGTACTTTAGGACCTGGTTTGGGAAGCTCACAGAGCCAACCAGGCAGAGGCAGAATTTCTTTGCTGGTGTCCTCCACACCTGAAGGCAAAATTCATCAGGCAGGGAACTCAGGCACAGCCCTCCAGCTTCCTTCTAAGAACTGAAGCCCACAGGCACAGCCCGACTCCGGCTCTCCTGCTTAGCAAGCTGTCTGGAGACGGCTTTGAGCAAACGCAGACTCCCTAAATTAAATCGACGGGCTGCCAGTTAAGATTTTACAGGTTTTTTTGTTGCCAAGAAAACCGTAGCCTGGACAACAGGGTCTTTAGATGGACGCAACTGCACTGCCAGGCATCTCGGGCCTTCGGGAGAGCACAGGCCCAATCCTGGAGGCTGCCAGCTCCCCGCAGAAGGCGTCAGGAAACCACAGCCAAGTAATTCTGCCCCAAAGTTGCCCCAGGGTGGCTGTGAAGGACCCTGGAGAAGGGCAATATCTTTATGGACAGAAGGTGGACTGGCACCACTGGCTAGCCAAGGGACCCGCTCCAGGCGCCAGCAGAGGTCAACATGCAGACGGCCATGAGCTTTGTCAGGTGTCCTGCCGGAGCTAATGTGCACCTCAAGCCGGTGACCAACGCGTGGCTGTGGGCCTGGAGTTGCCTCTTGTGTTTTTAAGTGGGAAAGCGATATGGCTGTGTCCAGCCTTCCTCCCAGGGTTTCCATCAGGTGGGACTTGAGGGTGGATGGTTGTCATTTCCTCTACAGGCTGGATGAGTCTCTCCTGGAGGAGAAAGGGGCCTTGCCTGGGACCCGAGCCTCACCTCTGAGTGCAACAGGAGCCGAGGAGGAGCAGGTGTCGGCAGGTAGAAATGCACATGGGCTCCCTCTGGGTATGGAAACCTGGCCCACGCAGGGCTGGAAGATTTTATTTTTCTGGGAATTTTGAATCGGATCTAGGAGACAGCAAAGGATCTCTCTGTGTGGCTGACGGCAAAGATGCCAGTGCCTCTACTTAGCAGTGGCAGCCATGGGCACAAACAGCAGAAAGGTGGTCTGCAGAGAAGAAGCAGGCGTCTCTGCCAAGCAGGCCAGGGTGGGCTGGGGGGCGAGAGAGACGCAGAGCTGCTTCATGATTGCTTGCCTGACTCATTTCTGGGGCGGAACCATCTTTGGGTTCCATGAAATAGTCTCGACTCCTTTTTTTACTTTTTCCTTTTTGGTAACTGTCTATATTGAAGTCATCATAGATTCAGAAGGACTTGCAAAGATAGTACAGAGAGGCCCCATGTTCTCTACTCTCAGTTTCCCCCAGGGTTGCAATTGAGGTCACTACAGTACCATGTCAGGACCAGGAGCCCACAGTGGTGGAGTGCGTCCTGGGCCATTTCACGCCCCACACTGATTTGTGTAGACACCGCCACCCTCATGATGCAAAACTGCTCCGCCCAAGAGGATTCCTTTCTCTGATACCTCTTTAGTCACCCTCCACCCCCATTCCTAAGCCCCGATAATTACCAATCTGTTTCTCACCTCTGTCATCTGGTCTTTTTGTGACTGTTCTATCCATGGAATCATATAGTTGTAACCCTTTGAGACAGGCCGTCCTCCCCCCACCCCCAGCATAATTCCCAAAGATCATTCAAGTCACTGCATCAGGAGTCTATTCCTTTTTAACGCCCATCAGTAACTATCCGTGGTGTGGATATACTGGTTTGTGTAGCCGTTCACCTCTTGAGGGCCTTCTTGATGATTTCCTGTTTGGGGCTATGATGAATAAAACTGCTCTAACATTTGTACACAGATTTTTGTGTGAATATGAGTTTTCATTTCCCCGGGAACAATGCTGAGGAGAGCAATTGCCTGGTCCCCTGGTGTTGCGGTTTGGATCTGGGATGTCCTCCAAAACTTCCTGTGTGGTAGGCTTGGTCCCCAGCTGGTGGCATTATTGGAAGGTAGTGGAAATGTTGGGAGGTGGGGCCCAACTGGAAGAGGCAGGTCACCGGGGGCTGCTCTTGAAGGGTGTATTTTGTCCCTGGACCTTACCGCCCACCCCCACTCTGTCTGCTTCCCAGCTGCTGCGGGGAGGTAAGCAGCTCTGCTCCACCCTGGCCCTGCGCCATGATGGTCCACTTCACCCCAGAGACAATGGGGCCAGCCAACCATGGATGGAACCTTTTGAAACCATGAGCCAAAGTAAACCTTTCATTCTTTTAAGTTATCTCAGGTATTTTGTCACTGCAATGAAAAGCTGACAAACACATCTGGTTAGTGTGTGTTAAATCCTTTAAGAAACTGCCAAACTGTTTTCTGGAGTACCATTTTCCATTCCCTCCAGCAACGTCTCACTGATCTAGTTTCTCTGCACGCTCACTAGCATTTGGTGTTGCAACTACTTTTATTTTACTCTTTTAATAAGTATGTTGTGATTGCTCACAGAGACTCACACTTGTATGGCTAGTGTTGTTGAATACCTTCTCATGTGTGTATATGCTATCTGTATATTCTCATTGATAAAACCTCTCTTCATATCCACTGTCCATTTTCTAATAGGATTGTGTATTTTTAAATGTTTTACTGTTAAATTTTAATATAAACTTTTCTTGAAAAAAACAAGTTTGAAATGGGCTTCTGCTACTTGCACGACTGAGACTTATGGGTAGTCTGTGTTGTACTTAATGACAATCACAATAATGGCTGACATTTATTAAGCTTGTAGTTGTGCCAGGCACTGTTCTCTAGTGACATCCAGGTCTTAGCTTACTTGATAAATGTTTTGTTTTTCTAAACAGAGTATATTTTGTTATAAACATTATCTGCCAATACAATTTAGTTTACAAATCTAATCGTTGGCATAAACAAACAGCACGGACAATATACATTGCTTAAATTCTAATTGCATTTATTTGTGTCTCAATTTACTGAGAGAAATGTAAGCCACTGGCGTCACAGGGGCTTCTGAGTCAGTGAAATAAGCATTCATGTTTTAAAAAGTGACGTCATGCGTACATGTTTTTCCTTAGTGTTAAGTAAATTCCTGACAACTATCAGTTCAACTAATTCTACATAAACCCCCCAAACCTTTGTCTCCTCCTAAAGTAAAGGCAGAAAATAAACACCCATTTATGTTATATGTTTTTACAAATCGCATTGGTGCAAGTGATACGGACACACGTGTGTTGATCAGGTCTTCTGAAGTGAGGCAAACACCCCATTTTCTGAGATTTAGAAAGAGGTCAGAGGCTCCATGAACGTTCCCAGGGAGACTACCCAATTGGTCTTCAGTAGAACTACCTGGGTCAAAGGCAGGGGTCCCTTTGGGGACTGAGGTGCTCCTTGTGCCCCAGTGGCTGCAAGTGTGTGATTACAGGGTGATCAGGTCATTGGGCAGCGGTTGCCCTTGGATTCTTGGTTAGAGATAAATGAATCGGGTCCCCACGGTGCAGCCTGGCAGTGTGTGGAGATTCAGGGTCTGAATGCTGTTGCCACAGTGCAGCCTGAGCTGTGAGGAGCTGTGAGAGTCTACGCAGAGGCAGGGGCGTGGATCTGCGTGTCTGGGGGGCCACGCACCTTGACTGAGGTCCAAAGGCTGCACCTAGGGAACCAATCACCACCCCCCCACCCCCGCAACACTGACCATTAAACACCTACCCGCCCCACTCAACACTGACTCGGCAGGTGCAGGGACAGTCTCTGGTCATGTCTTCTTCAGCAAGGCTCCTGGGAGCTTTGAGCACCAAGGTGTGACGAGCTCAGCCCCTGCCCAGCCTCTCCTCCGTCCCTGGTCTCAGTGCCACCCTTCCAAGCTTCCTAGCTTTGACCTTGCTGATTCCTTTGGTCTCTCCTCACCCCTTTTCCTTTGGACTCGATGCCTGTCCCGTTTCCTACTAACTCTGCGCTTTTCTCTCCATCACTGCTGCAGGTGGCTTTGCCTCACCCCAGGAAGCCCCAGGACTCTCCTCCCACTGGGAAGATGTCCAGGCAGTAGCTCTGCCCACCCCTCACTCCCTCTCTTTCCAATATTATTTTCCCTTCTCTGCCCCAACATTCAAATTGAGGCCTCACCTCTTAACAGGTGAGGTTGTTTGCAGAGCGTCTATTTGTTATAAATGGGGTAGATGCTCCCTGTACAGATTGTGTGTGTGTGTGTGTGTGTGTGTGTGTTGCCCACCACAACCTAGCACTCAAACAGCAGCTAGAGAGAAATGGAGCAGCCCTCCCCACTTCTCCTCTTTCCCCCTTGGTCTCTGCTCTCGGGTAGTGACGTCCTGCTCCCCTTCACCCCCACTGTCCCCACCCCACCCTCCTTCCCAGTCAGGATGGGGGGCTCCACCCGGTGCCTCCCTCTCCTGGCAGCAGAGGATCTCTTATTGGCTGCCATCACCATGGCAACCCCCTGTCTCCGCTCCCCCTCCCTCACTTTTCGGAGCCAGCAGATCTGTGGAGTTGCAGCTCCTCAGGGCTGGGAGGAGAGGCAGGTGGGGAAGGAGAGAGGGCTCCTGACAGCCAGGGCAGCCGTACATTTGAGGTTTGCTTGGATTCCAGATTGGCATGCGGTGCGGTGCGGCCTCTATTGCCTCCACACTCTGAAGGAAATGCTTCTGCTACCCTCAGGCGCTTCAGTTCCCTCTGACATGGGCCAGCCTGGCCTGAGGGTCCTGGGTGGTGGCCTGTGACATGCATGGAGAGTGTGTTGTTCAAAGGCACTCCCTGAATGTGGAGCAGAATGACGTCTCTCCTGCTGTCCCTGCAGCCCTGTGGGGGGAGTTCAGGAGAGGACAGCTGCATGCGCTGCAAACCCCAAAGTCAGGCAGGGCTGTCGGTCATTCTGACACCCCCAGGTCCCCTGACAAGCGTCCTTGAGTCCTGATGAGGAGTCGTCTTGGGAGACATATGTCCATGTGGGTCCCCCTGCAGAAGCCCGCAGGGCCTGGGCCCCAGCTGTGGGAAGCAGGTCCTCTACATTCAGCAGGCCACCTTCAGATCCTCGACAGTGCTGTTGTAGTTAGAAAAAGGATGTCAAAGCATGGGCTGAGTTCAAGGTAACCTTTAATCATTATGTGCAGTCTCAGTGACCAGAGGTGTGGTGGTCGAGGGTGAGAATGATGACATTGACGGGAGGTGATGTCATACCGAGGTGAGATGATGTCATACTGAGGTGAGGTGATGTCATTCTGAAACACACTGCACAGGGATGATCCTCAAAGTCATCAAGTCATGTGCAAGAATCCCAACACAAAAGGACAAACACTACATGATGTCACTTGTATGATATACTTAGAATCAGGCAAATTAATAGAGATGGAAAGTAGATCAGAGGTTAGGGAGAAAGGGGCGGTTTTAATGGTTACAGATGAATGTCAGGGAGATGAAAAACTTCGGGAGATGGTTGGTGACAGTCACACAACACTGATTGTATATAGTGCCACTGAATGTATGGGATACTTAACAATGTCAGTGGGCTGGGATGTGGCTCAGTGGTACAGGGCTCGCCTAGCATGTGCAAGGCCCTGGGTTTGATTCCCCACACTGGAAAAAGGGCAAAACTTATGTTTTGAATGTTTTGCCACAATTAAAAGTGAGTCCTTCCCGAGAAAACTGAGTGAGGAAGGTTGGGTGGTGGAAAGCGAGGATGGTCACATGGAGGCGCCCCCAGGAGGAGTCCTGCTCTGCAGGGCACCTCAACCCTCCTGCTTCACCTGTCCTCTCCTGCCCACAGGCTGACAGTGAGCAGCTGAGCCTCCTTCATCAGGGGCTCCCTGGGTTCCCCGAGGGCACGGAAGGCACTGTAGATGACCCATCCCCTCCCCCCAGGATCCCACCACATTTAGGAACCTCTAGGGTAAAGATTAGTCTGGGCTCCTACCTGTGGCTCCCTCTAGTAGACCCAGGCTGGTCCTGTGGGCTGTGAGGACCCACTGGTCCCGGGCAAATGCCCCAACACAGATGTGGCCGACACCTCCTGAGGGCCGCCAGGGGGAAGCCCTGCTCTCCTGGGACCCCTGCATGAAGCCCTTGCCAGCTCCACCCTGGGCTCTCTGCAGCCCCTTCCCACCTTGTGAGTCGCTGTCCTAACCCACCAGCCTTCTGACCGAGCTGGAAACAGGCATCAAGCCTTTTGGGAAGCTATTTTTAGGGTTCATCTGTTCTATCTTGTTGCTTCTCTAGATTCCATATTCTCTCACCCCCAGATTTGAAGGAGCTAAAGATTCCCAAAATCATTCATGGTTCCCCCAGTGTGCAGGCTGTGCCTCCCCCCCCACCTTCCCCCTACCACTCCCTCCCTTCCCTCTCGCCACCCTCACTCTCTGCCTCCCCGGCTCCACGGGCAGTGGGGAAAGCAGCCCTTTGTCTGACATCATCTCCCACTCCCTGGCCTGCTAAGAGTTACTCGCTCAGGCAATCCCCGCTCCACCAGAGGAGACTGTCCAATTGCCAAGCAACCTACTGCTGGCCAATCAGAGAGCTCGGAGGTGATGTCATGGCAAGAGGCGAGCAGTGGTGCTGATGTTGAGAGAAGCCCAGGGTACCACTAATTGAGGGAGTGAGGAGAGAGCAGCTCGCTTGCTTCTAACTGGACTGCAGGTAAGAAGACATGAGATGCAAAGGGTCGGAGGTTTTCAAACAAAAGAAAGAAGCAAAACAGCAGCCACGGAGAGGAGGGGCGGAGGGTCCGGGCCCTTTGTGTTGCCTTTGGTTTCACTCAGTCATTTAAACTTTGTCAAGCCTTGGGGGAAGCAGGGCGAGGCAGGGGATGGTGCTTGGCGAGGGGCAGGGGCCAGGGTGGGATCCTCACTTTTGTTCCAGAGCTCCGGAGAGAGGCAGTGTCGGAGGGAGGTCCCTGGTGAGTTATTTTTTGCGTAAAAATGTTTTGTTGCTGAGGGAGAAAGGGTTGGCTTGGAACCTGGTTTCCCCTGGAACTGATTCTGACCCGAAGACCCCTTTCAAGCCTGAAGCTGCCCTGTGTTTGACAGTTTCGGCTTTCCTGGTCTTTCTTTCCCTTTTCATCCTTCTCCTTGTCTCTCCACCCCCTTACTTTCTCCTCCTGATCCTAAGGATGCAATGAGATCATCCCCTCTGCTTCGCCCCGCCCCACCCTGAGGTCAACCTGATCCTACCTGGCGGGGCCAGCGGGCTCAAAGTCTGAGGCTGCAGGAGCACAGGCCTGCCACGCCCTGGTCCTCCCTCCTCACTCAGACCCCCACCCTTCCAGGAGTTTAGGCATTTTCCTTTTCTCATGCCCGGGACCGGGACCTGGAGCTTTGATGTCCAGTGGCCGGCTCGGTCCCACGTGGTGGCCATGTCTTTGTTTTATTTCTCCCAGGAAGATGCCATCAGGTGTGGGGGAGCCTCATTGTCCTGAAGCTGGGCAGGTCTCCAGGGAGTCTTAGGGGGTAGGTCAGACATGTTCGGGGTGCCCTTGTCTGCATAGCCCAGGCAGGGATGCCCCTGTGTCCCAGGGACAAGAGAACACTACTGGGGGGTGCTGGAAGTGGCCTGCTGGAGCCCTGAGGGGTGGGTGGGTGGGAAGGTCGGAGGGAATGTGGGGGAATCTGTCTCCATGGAGGCTGAGGCCCCCTCTAGGGGGAGGAGAGCTCTCCCACGGGCGGGTGCCAGGGGGAATGAGATCATACATCAGATGTGGAGATGATCATAGTGCTGGAGGGGAAGGAAGGCAGAAGGGGCAGTTCTGATCTGTGGCTCCACAGAAGTGAACCGGAGCCTCCCAGAGCCCTGTCCTCTCCTGTAGCTCACGGAGCCCCTGCCTTGCTGTTAGGAACAGTGCTTCCAGCCCTCTCCGAGGCTGCCTAGCTCCTGCCAGCTCTTCCCAGACCTCTTGTTATCCCCAGCTCCGCCCAGCCACACCTGCAGCTTTGGAGTGAGCAAGGTTCTTTAACTGCTCGATGCTTCACCAGAGAGCATGCTTCCTTGTAGGAAGTGAGTTTCCCTCACTGAAGGCATTCAAGAAGAAGGGGGATGACCACCAGCAGACAGGCATTAGAGGAGGCTTCTGCGTTGCCCTGGAGATAGGTTTAGTCTTCCTCACTACAGACTAAGACCTGTTTAGTAGATTATGAAATGAATTTTGTGGATTATAACCAGTATGTCTTTTAATAATATGAGATAAGGTAGAATTGAAAAAATTTAGAACACAGCCAATATAATGGGTAAATTATGTTTTCTGTGCCTTTTTACTTAGGAATGCAGTTTCAGTTATGTGTGTATTTGTGAGTACACGTGTATGTGTCCAATCAGGATGTACACTGTATGTTGTACACTATATGTGCTCATTGGCAGATACAAAATGAGTGCCTGAAAGTTACAGTTCATTCCAAGTGTTATTTTAAATGGGAGACTGTTTCTTTCGTGAGATACTGTGTTCTAAAGGTTTGTCTAGCATGTTCCCCCAGAGTCCAGTGTTTAGCAGACATACAGCAGTGCCCTCTTATCCATGGTTTTGTTTTTCTCTGTTTCAGTTACTTGTGGGCAACTAAGTCCAAAAATGTTAAGTGGGAAATTCCAGAAATAAGCCATTTGCAAGTTTTAACTTACTTTTATCAGTATATTATGGTAATTACTCTCTTTTATTACTAGCTATTGTTGTTAATCTCTTGCTGTGACTTATTTATAAATGAAGCCTTATCATAGGTATGTATGTAGAGGAGAAAACAGTATATCCTGGATTTCAGGCACCTGTGGGATATCTTGGAATGTGACTCCATGGGTGAGCAGGACTCTGGGTTTTACTGTTGGTGGAGGGGTAGGGGTGTTCCTCACATTTTTGCTTGGATGAGTGGTTCATATCTAGATTCCATCTTGGCTCCATGAAAGAGATCTGAGGAACAGGTGAGACTGGCCACCTTCCCTCTTTTGACCAGGCAGTTTAAACCAAGTGCCTTCTCCAGGAGGAAAGAGGGTTGATTGACAGTATTTAAAACAGAGCAACACAGATTGCCAAATGGGGATCTAATAAGATAGTGAAACAGGAAAGAAGGACACAGGGCAAAGAAAGCAGGACAGGTGAGGAGGGGAGGGGTCAGAGTCCACTTTCAATTGACCACGCAAGAAGAACAGGAATGTTCAGATCTGTTGTTGTTGATTTTACATATAGGATTTCAAATTATCAAGATCATAACCAAAGAAAAGACTAAGTTTTCCAGAACACTTAAGATCCTGACTTCTATGTCCCTTTTTACAGTTTTATATTATTTCCTGCTTACCCGAGGACTTTCATTGGAGACAGAATTCCTAGAAAGTTTGAAGAAATGACTCTTCTTTTTTTTTTTTTTTTGGAAGAAGCATAGAAATTTGGGTGGAATTATGTAATGGGGAAAAATGCAATTTTTATATTGCTTATTAGAGGACCGAACTCTTTGTTAGCTTGAGAAATGAACATGCATCATGCATTACCTGGTTTGCTTATTAAATTAGCATTTGTTATATTCAGAAATGTAACAGTGTGGGAAAGGTTGCTTTTTCTATTTTTGTTTGAGAATGATCAAGGACCCGCCCCCCCCTCCAAAAAATCACCCTTCCCATTTATAGTCCCAATAGGAAGGTAGGAGGATCCACAGATACATGCACCCCACACATATTCCTCTCCCACCTGCCCCCACTCACATGTACATACCTACCTTTCTCCCCCACCAAAGCCCAAAGCTTTTTGCTCCTTTGCGTTAGAGCTGTGTGCCCTGCCTGCTTTGGGTCCTGCTGTCAGAGATGAGAGGGAGAAGAACAAGACAGATCAAAAGGGGCGGTGGCTGGCCTGGTTTATAACAGGGCACTGGCAAATCTAGAGTTCATAGAACAAGCTGGAGAATGTGAATCTGGGGGAAGGAGGACGGGAAGTGTGCTGGGAGTCGGTGGGTCCCTGGGCAGGGGGGGGGGTGGTCTGTGCTCGAAATCCAGACCAGAAAAGGGAGCAAAGTGCAAAGTGCAGAGTGCATACGTGAGAACAAGCGGACAGACAGCATCCAAGGCTAACTGCTCCCTGCACACACATAGGGACTGACAACCCAGGGTCAGGGCTGCCTGCCACTTACCTTCAGCATCTCAGACACAGACACTCCCAAGAAACATACCATGAGGGCTTTCTGGAGAAAATTACTCCAAGAAGTACTGTAAATAGTCAAAAATGATCAGATTAAAAAAAATGAATTCAAAAAGGACATATAATGGTCATGAACAACCAGAACAATAGCCTTTATAGACGTCTAATTATAGTAAGCGTATTTACAAAGCCGAATGCAAAAAATGTCAAATATCTTGGGCTAGGGATATGTTGAGTAAGGTGATCATGTAGTCTTACTACTTTGCATAGTGCATACAGTAGATTTTCAAAAAAATATTTGTTGAGTGAATAACATTAAAAAAAAAAAGAAATCGATAATGACAATCCAAAACTGAAAAATCCAGATCATTCTGACAGAGCCAGGTTTGTAGAGAGAGGAAGTAAAATTTTGTTAAATCTCTTATCTCACACAAAGAAAATCAGTGGACACCATTTTATACTTATACTTAACTTGTATACTTACAGTTGTAAGTGATATCCATTTAAAGTTAAAATTAAAGTAATGTTAAAAAATAAGCGCTGGATAAGAATGAAAGAACAAAGAAATAAAAATGATGTTGCAAAAGATAAGGGGCTTCTTTCCGTGTAGTTTAATTTGGGCTGGAAGTAGGACTCTGCTCCTTGGGCCTCAGACAGGCACTAGATTTCCTAGACCCTTTGTCTCTTCATCTGAGAAGAGATGGGAAATAAAAATCTAGAGATCCCTGTGACTCCTTCCATCTGTGGGACTGCAGAATGGGCAAAGAACTTGACCCTCTGGGGATGTCGACAAGTTCTCTTGCTTTTTCTGTCCAGATACGAAAATGACTCAATTTATTATGCTTGATAGGTTAGGTGTAGGCTTTCAAATGGGGACTGTCTGAGGCCATAGCTGAACCCAAGGACAGCTTAATGGTAAGAATTTTAAGCATGAGGTCACCCAGGATAGGGAGGCAATTTGGAGATAGTCAACTTCAACCATGTGCCATGGGCAGCTGTCCTTGCTCCCATGTAGGGACAGGGCTGGATTTGAGAACAGCATGGAGCTTTGTCAGGAACAGCATGAAATTTGATGTAAAAAGATTCTGGTTCAAATTATGCCTATCCCTTCCTCCTTGTCCCACTTCAGGGAAACAAAGTTGCTAAACTGACCATCTGGAAAATGGGTCTAATCATATCCATTTCATAGGTTTCAGGGAGAGTGAATGGTAAAATGTATACACATGGATTACAATAATGCAAACATAATAGGCACAGGAAAAAATAAGGAAATGCTGAGAGTGTAAACTCACTAGAGTGCAAATACTTATTTTCTTTTCTCTGTCACATAGATCTTTCCGACATTCAGGGCTAGTATGTTTGCAATTGAAGCAGTTTGTGTAAGATGCATGAGCACATGTGCACCGGGAAGCTCCTGGTCAACCATGGTGCACTGTCAAACATCCATGTCGTTGTCAGGAGTGAAATTACAGAGCTTGCTTCAGGTGCTAGTGCCTGAGACTACTCCTGACTCTGGAACCCCACCCAGAGCCTGACTCACAAACCCAATTCTCTGCCTGTCCTGAATAAAAATTTACACCCTGAACTTGACTTCTGCCATGCTGAATCTCTTGTGTATATTGAATAGGAGATTAAAAAATAGCCTGGGAAGTCCCATCACTGTGGATTATTTGGGGCTGTCTAATGGCTTCCTCTCAGCATAGCCATTAGAACCTTGAGGGCCTCCTCAGACCTAGGCCTCCAGAGTTCTGCTGTCACCAGCAGGTCATTCCTAGAACACAATTATGCTGCATTCTGAAGCTCTCGACCATCCGCGTCTCCTCTTGAAGCCCTGAAAAGCAAACCTAAGGGGAGTTTTGATACTACCAGTCCCCAAAGCCAGTGAATCACACACCATTCTGTCTGCCAGCCCCCTCTATGACTCACTTGTCCCTAAATGGTCTTTACTCTAATCCCCTCCTTCTTCCTTGATGACATGGTCCACAGTATTGCAGAGGACCCTGCTGAAGACCTGCAGAGCACCTGTAGAACTCCCTAAGATTCCCCACCTGGGGTTATTCTGGGACTTAACAGAGGACTTGGTATGGAATTCAATATTTAATAAATAGTGTGGAAAGACTGAAAACCACACTCATGAAAAAATAATTTAACTCCTTTTGATTTTAAACTCAAATAAGACACATGCTGCGCACAGAGCCCCTGGTCAGTGTGAAGTAAGCTAAGTTACTGTTCTGAGATGGTACAATTCCAGTCCAATGTGAAGACATGTGACGCTGAGGTCACTTACGCAGCTAATACCAGGTGAACACAGAACTTGACCAGGACTCCTAAGAGGCCGGTCCAGTGCACAGCTGGAAGAAGCCCTTCCCACTCTGCCTGTGGCTGGAGGACCTGGCTCAGCCTTCATGGTTCCCCCACCATGAAGCTGCTGTACCAATTCTGTGCCAGAGTTCCTATATTTGGCCTCCAGGACCCTTGCCAAGGAGAGCTCTACTCAAACCATTTGGGCATCCATTAGCTGCTTATCCCTCAAAAATAGTCCGCGTGGGCCTGGACGCATCCTGAGAGTGCTATTTGGGCATTTCTTAAGAGTGACAAGAACAGTGCGGCTCACTGTGCCACGTGGGCAGTCAGAGCACCTGGGAGGCTGTGTGCACGCTGTGGGGTGGCGGCGCCAGGTGGTGCCTGAGCACTCAGCACTCTCCTCTGCCTGCTCCTGATACTACCCGCCTTGTAGAAAGCCGGGGAGCATGGTCCTGCTGACGCTCCCTGTAGCATCCTGTCCGCATGCCCACCTTCTCATTGGATGCTGCTCTGCTGGCCCCGGGGTGGCTGTTCCTCTCATCCAGCCTGGTGTTTGGAGGGGAGAAGGGGCCAGTGTGAAGAAGAAAGGTGCCAATGCTGGAGTCCAGATGCTTGGGCTCCTGACCTTTCTCTGCCAGCAACTTGCTGTGTGACCTCTGGACCTGTGTCCCCAGAGGAAGTCACTGGCATTTCTGATGGGGTATTTTTCCTGCATGGAATTGTTGTGTGTGATACAGGACATTTAGCCTACCTGGGCCTGTTGTGTCTCATTGCGTGCTCATCAGAAAGTCTGTCCTGTTCCCCAGGATTGAGATAGCTCCTCCCGGAGAGTCCCCCTTTCTGTGATCACGCATCTGTTTGGTGATTTCCTCACCTCTGACACTCTGGTGTTCAAGGGAAATTGGGGATACTGATATTTCACCTTAGGCATCTTCTCCTCCCTACCATCCCTCCATGAGATCCCTCTCATCAACATCTTCCCTGATTCTAGGGCTTCCCCAGCAACCATGCCCTCTCCCATTCAAAACTCACCCCTCTGAGTCTGAGGCCTCGTGGCTGACTCTGCTTGGTGGGATGATCACTCACCAATTTATGTACTGGTGAAGCTAATGGCTCATTCCACCCATAAAAACGCACACTCACTTGCTTTTCCAGGCACAGGGGATGCCTGGAAAAATCTCCTTGTGCCTGTACTTGAACCTGCTTAGAAGCTGGAGCTGGGGAAGTGTATGGGTGAGTCTGTAGGTGGGAGAGCAGTGCTGGGTGGGATGGAAATGACAGCCCAGGCGGGTCCCCAGCCTGCCTGGACAAAACACTGCCAGCCTTCCCCTCCTAATCTTTTCCCCAAGCCGACACTGCTGCTAAATCTCCTTGTGCCTGTACTTGAACCTGTGCACAGAGCAGGCTTCCGGAGGGAACACACACAGACTCAAATCCCAACTCTGCTTCTTACTGTCTGTGTGACTTGGTATCCTTTACCCAACTGTGCAGAGCTGCCATTTCCTCATTATCAAAAATAAATTAGATACGCCTTTGCTTTTCCTGGTACAAAGTAGATGCTGAAGAAATGGCAGCCGTTGTTATTGCTGTCCCCTTAAGCCTCACCACCGCCCTCTCCTCTCATTCAAAGGACACCAAAGCCTTTCTAACTGAATACAAGATACAGACTCCTTCGCTGGTGTGGAGGCCTCTGTGGGTTCCCTGTCCTATTCTAGTGTTTAGTCCCAGTGTACTTTGCATCAACCCAGTGGGTCCCCTCTGTTCTGAATAAACCCAGTCCACCACTCATCTCACTGTCCAGATGCAAAGTCAGTTCACCACCCTAGGCATTTCACCTCAGTGGCATGATGGCCCCTCGTCACCTGGGGTAAGGCCGCACTGGCATCTGGGCCAGCTGAAGCTGAAGTCCTCTCCCACCTGCTGTGCGGATCCATGCCCAGCCCCACAGGGGCCTCTTGACTGACCGGTCGGTGTTCCTACAAAGTGCTTGGGAGCATGCACCAGCCTGTGTTTTGCTGTGGCATGACATGGCATGACTGTTGAACCGCCTGTGCAAGATGACACTTAGGTCACACCAGCAGGCCGAGCGCTGGGGAGGCTGCTGTCCTGGCTCCACTGACCGCTGATGCCAGAGGCTAACTAGGGTGCCGCCAGGCTCCTCTCAGGCCGGGTGCTCCTTGGCACTGCTGTGCGCTCCAGGAGGTCTTGCCTACCCTCTGCCCCCGTGTCTTCTGTGTCCTTCCTCAGAGCATCCCATGTGCAGCAGATCTTTCAGATCTTGGCTGAAATAGAAATGGTGTAGCAATTAGCAGGAGGATTTTTAAGGGTCCCGTGTACCCTGAGATTCTTGTACACAGATCCTCTTGAGGAACAAATCAGACCAGGTACAAATGCTGGTTGCTGAGATACGGTGGAAGAATCATCGTGACTTTGGCTCCTGGTTTTGTTATTTACTGAGGGTACTGGTTTCCTAGGGCTGGAGCACCTTACCACAAAACAGTGGTGAGGATTCCAAACTCAAGGTGCCAGCAGGCTACGCTTGCTCCAGGGTTCTAGGGAGGATCCTTCCCCGCCTCTTCCAGCTTATGGTCACCCTGGGCATTCCTTGGCTTGAGGCTTCTTCTCTCCAATCTCTGCCTCCATTTTTGTATGGCTTCTCTGTGTATCACTCATAAGGACTTGCCATTGAACTTAAGGCCCACTTGGGTTATCAGAGATGATCTCATTTTGGGATCTTTAATGACATCTGAGGAAATCCTTTTTTTCCAAATAAGACCAAACCACATTCACAGTCATTAGGATTAAGATGTCGATGTATCTTACTCAACTCTCTCTACTGAATGGAAATGTCACTTGGCCTCTCTGACCCTCAGTTTCTTCATTCATAATATGCAGATAGCATTCCTACTTCACCACACAGTTATGAAAACTAAAGTAAAAGAGTGTGTATGTAGCAAATATTCTATGAGTACCTTTTTTATCATGCAGGTTCTGATCCCATGGTCATCACCAATTCCTTGACCATGCACACTGCTGCTCACCTGTGTGACATCTCTGTTCCCTCCCTGACATTCTCTATGTTCCCCGGACTCCTAGCACAGTAGCTTCCATGTAGACTGTGCTTAAATACATAGCACATTTAAAAGTGAATCCATAGCCCTAGGCCAGACTGGCTTTCCCTGAGTCCTCAGGAGCATGGAGGAAGCAGTAGTGAGAATCTAGCTCCTCCCCTGGCCACTAGGGAGGAACTTAGAAGTCACAAGATGGGGATGCTCGACGTGGCTCTGCCACCTCAGAGCTGTGTGACCTTAGTCTAGCATCTTCACTTCTTTGAGCCCCAGGTTCCTCTTCTGAAAGTGGAGCTGATGGTGTCTCTCTTGTGGGCCTGGCTCTGGCTCAGTGAAGCGCAGCTGGGATGCTGTGGGTGCAAAGTGCTCCCTGAGCACAGCCTCATCCTCATTCCGGCTTGGGCCAAGGGCTACATCCTCTGACTCCAAGTGCTTGCCCCTGCTCAGCTCCCCTTCTTTCTTCAGGTGGGCTTCTCTGCCTCCTCCTCCATTTCTGATCCATCACCCAGGTTAAGGTCCGAGGCCGCTGCTCTCCTGGCAAGAGCTTCCTCACTCAGCCCATCGCCTTCAGAAAGCCAGGCCCTGAGCAGATTGTGCAGGCTGCAGACTCTTGACTGCGGACTTCACATCCAGGCACTAGGCCTGCCTCCCCGCTCGGGTCCCCCTGGCACCATCAGGACCAGCCTGATACCAGAGAAAGAAGGTCCATTGTGTGGCACGGGAGAGGCCTGGCAGGGGCCTCTGGACCCAGCACAATGAGGAGACAGGAGACCGAGTATTCGTGGGCAGCTAGATCTAGGTCAAGTCTGCGCGCTCTCTAGTCACACAGACCCTCTGAGCCTCGTTCTCCTCTCCTGAGAATGGAGACGACAGTCTTTGCAGGGCTGTGGGGAGGACCACCCTGACGCAGAGGGAAGGCCCCTGACATCCATGACGCATTCTGTGGGCTGCTGCAGGGCGGAGGCTTTTCTCATCTAATTGGTACAACTCTGTGCAGAATGAAGGTCAGAAAAGCAAGGTTCGGACCTGTGACACGACTAGCCAAGAGCTGACATCTGCAATCCGCTCTGCACTGGTCTAGCTCTTACCCCAGAGCTGGCCCTGCCACTCCCACGAGCTCGGATCCCGGCCCCTAGTGGGAAGGCACCTTGGCTCTTGGAGGAAAGGGGCTCCAGTTTGGCCCCAGTGTCACTTAGCCACGTGAGGACGTGGGCAGGCAGCCTGCTGGCTCGGGCCACCTTCCACTGGCAGAGCGACCAGTACCTGTGGTCAAAGATGGAGCGGCCTGGGTGGCAGCACTCTGCAGAGCTGCCATTCGTGTCTTGAGTGAGCTCCAGGCAGTGCCTTCGCTGCTCCTCCCACCTCCTTTCCTGTCCCGCCTCCTTCTCACCTTCTGCTCCAGCACCAACCAGCTCAAGGGAGCCCCAGAACACTGAGCTTTTTCACCCTGACCCTGGCCTGAGCAGTTCTCTGGCAGAATGCCCTCTTCGCCAGATTCTGACCTGTCCCTTATGCTCTGTCCAGGGTCCCTCCCTGGCTCCCCTGGCCTCATGCTGAGTAGGGAGCCCCATCTTTGGCTCCCACAAAGCCCCCACAAGTCCACTTTTGTCTCTGCATCAACCAAGTGTGATGACACTGGGCCTTGATCCTTCTCTTTTCGTGGCCCAGGGGTGTTTTTTCGTGGGGTCAGGGAGGGCCTGGGCCAGTGGTTCTTGGAGGGCGGGCAAGAGAGAGGCCATCTTGAAAAGGTTTTGACACCTCTGTCCAATTCCCTCTCATCCCGTGTCGGAGCTGGCTGGAGACAGGTGGGGTGTGGAGACAGAAGTTCAGAGGGGTGGTTATTTTTCAAAATACCTCTAGGCAATTCCTACTGGAGACTGGCCTCTCACCACCATCTTTGCCTTGGGAAGGCCACTGAGCTGCCCAGGGAGACAGAGGAACACCCCTTGTTCACAGGGGTTTGGGAAACTCAAGTTCGCACTCAAGCCTCGAGACAAGGAAGCCCACGGCGACACTGGCATGAGTGCTTGAACCTGACCCAGTGATGCGGAAGAGGGTGGGTGTTTGGGGAAGTGAGAGCTGGTGGAAAGAGGGCCTAGAGGTGAGAGCAAGTGCAGTACCCCCGAGGTTCCTGTGCAGTTGTATAGAGACCCTCCTCAGGCTGATCATCTATCAGTGGTAAACTATTTCTTTTTTGTTTCAGGGTTTGACCGTGTCCTGAGCTGGTGAGAGACGCCTTCTGTGACTTTCAGTCAGATCAGCCACCAGATCCCAGCAAAAATGACCCTCGCAGGTAGGTCCCCACATGGCCCGGAAGCATGGGCTATTCCTCTGCACATAATGATTTATGGATGCACAGAGACGTGTCTACTTGAAGGGCCAAGTAGAATCTGACCCCAAAGTTAAGCAGAAAAGGAGACACACGTAATATGAAAAGAGGCCTTCAAGTTCTGAAAAGTAATGCAGGCCAACGCCATCATCTGAACTCGGCTGCCAGCTAACCCACCACCCCACTAGTGGGAAACTAAAAATGTATTGCCCAGCTGTGCCATCTTCCAAATCAGTGATTTTTTAAAAAATTATTTATTTATTTGTGTGTGTGTGTGTGTGTGTGTGTGGTATTGAAGACTGAATCCAGGGTGTTGTGTCACTGCTACATATCCAGCCCCTTTTTAATATTCTATTTTGAGGCAAGATCTCACAAACTTGCCAAGGGTGGCCTTGAACTTGTGATTTTCTGGCCTTAGCCTCTGAAGTCGCTGGGATTACCGAACACGCACCAGTACACCTGGCCCCAAAGTAATGACTTTGAAAGTGAATAAAAATAAGTGCAATTAGAGTTTTTTGGCCACCCCCCCTCTCCCTCTAGTAACAATTTCTTCTTGTGCAAACATTCTGCCTCTGTGCTTTTAGCAGGTCTAACCACAGGCCTGGGAAGAGAGCACAGGGGTAGAGCATGCAGATGCCTCCCATGAGGAGGAAGGGCTTTTCTTTCTCGTCCCAGCCTTTGCCCCACCGTGGTGGCTCCTGACCCTCTCAGTCCCCGGGTGGTGGGTGGGATCATCACTGAAGTTTTTCTTCCTTTTGCTCATCGGTGTATTTTTTCTTTTAAAGTTTTTCAAATGCCCATGTGGTATTTCTGCAGTCACTTATGTTTTCAATGGTGAAAGAAAACGAGGGAAGAGCACTTGGCTCTGTGCTGGGCAGGCTGCTGCTGAGAAGGCCTGAGAATGCCAGGCACAAAAGCATGTCCACTAGCTCCAGGGAAGTGGGGAGGGACGGACAGGGGTCACCCCTGCGGCCCGGGCGGCTCTGAACTGTGACCTCCAAACACAGAGGGAGTTGTTGGTGGTGGAGATACACTCCTGCCTCATGGACACCAGCCACGCTGGCTTTGGCCTCTGTGCTGGGAAGGTCAGGAGGAGCAGCCCCACTTAGCACCCAGCAAAGGTGTGGAGCAGAGGGACAGTGAAGACTCCCTGTCCTGTCTTCTTCTCCACCCTTTGTGTGGCACTACCCAGTGCTTCTGGTAGAATGGAGCATGGATTTCCTACATCCCAGTGCCAAAGAAGTGGCCCATCCAGGGTGGGCGTGGGGAGACAGAAAGCTGGGTCCCGGGGTCAAGCTGGGGCTGGTGGTGGTGCTTGGGGTCTATACCTGAGGGTGCCTGGCATTTGGTGCTAGGAGGGGAGAAATACTGGAGGACAGATGGGGCCACTGGGTGCTCTGGAGGGGGACAGATGAGGGGCTGAATCACACGCCAGAATCCTAAAGAGGTGGCTCCAGATGTGGGAGGAGTGGATGCAGGTGGCTTGGGTGAACTCCAGGCCAACTCATGGGGACGTGGGTCTCTGAGGCCAGCCAGGGTCCCCAACTTCACCTGCCGGATGTTTCCGCAGCCTACAAGGAGAAGATGAAGGAGCTCCCACTGGTGTCCCTGTTCTGCTCCTGCTTCCTGGCTGACCCTCTGAATAAGTCATCTTACAAATATGAAGGTCAGTGAGGACTCAGTTGGGGAAGAAAGGAGTAGAGGCTCCCTCCTGTGCATGGGGGTGCAGTCCTCAGCCCCCTTTTCATGAAATTCTCCTTGCCGTGCACATGCTCCTACCCAGAGTGCCAGGGTCCAAGCTGCAGGGGTCCAGCCTGGGGCACTAGATGGCAGCTGGGCTCTGAATCAGGCCCTCCCTAGAGCACTCCCTCTTAGCTTTACCTTTGTTCATTTCTTGAACAAACAACGCCAAGGGGAACCAGGCAGAGAGTCCACCCTCGGGAACAAACCAGAAGGGAAGAGGGGACACGGGGTGGTTGAGGGGTCTCCTAGGGAAGGAGGAGATGTCCAAGGGTCTAGACGTGGGAAGAGGGCTTCCTGCCTGGGCTGTGTGGCTGTACTGCTCGGGGCCAGTGTCAGAGATGGTTCCCAGACACTGGAGGTCCAGGGTCTCCTGCTGGGTGTGGGGGACAGGTCACCTCCTATTTCCTGTTGAGAGGAAGGGGTGGGGTTGGCCTGGCAGTAGGAGACGGCGGGTTTGGATGACCTGGGATTGTCTTTTCTGTCTAGGCTGGTGTGGGAGACAGTGTAGGAGGAAAGGTCAAAGCCAGCGGAAAGACAGTGCTGACTGGACAGAAAGAAGAGAACAGGGTAGGAGGAGTCAGGGTCCACAGCCCAGCGGTCAGTGGGTAGCGGGACGAGGAGGGGCCTGGGGGGGCAGTGGGTAAAATGCACCACTGTCTGTCACCAGCAAGGACAATGGGCGCAAGAGCTAACCCTCGGAGGAGGCTGGTGGTAGAGGCAGAAGCCAAGGCAGCTGCTGTTGCTGTGGCTGGTGTCAGACATCACATGTCCCCAGGGCCCTACTTGAGGAGCCTGGGGCCTCACTGTGGCTATGGACCTTGGGCCCTATCAGCCCTCTGACCTTAGGTAGCAGTGCTCAGGACAGAACCAGGCCCCTGGCCACTGGTTTGCCATGGGGACCCAGCTCTCCCGGTCCGTGTGCATGCTTCAGGGGGGCCCAGCCTTTCTTGAGCAGGTAAGCAGCCCTCGCTCTCATCCTGCAGCAGACACAGTGGACCTGAACTGGTGCGTCATCTCGGACATGGAAGTCATTGAACTGAACAAATGCACCTCGGGCCAGTCCTTTGAGGTCATCCTGAAGCCACCTTCCTTTGATGGGGTGCCCGAGTTCAATGCCTCCCTTCCCCGGCGGCGAGACCCATCACTGGAAGAGATCCAGAAGAAACTAGAAGCGGCCGAGGAACGAAGGAAGGTAAGTGCTCCCCTTTCTTTCTTTGCTCCATCTTAGCATGGGCAGGAGGGAGCTGGAGAAGACGGGTGGTGGCCCTGAGCTGGGGTAAGGTCATATCTAGACAGGGCCTCCCGGGGACAGGGCAGAGGAAGAGGCTCCAATAAGGGAAAGAAAAAAGTGAGGGCTCCCGTCCTGCAGGAGCTCACAGCTTGGTTAGGAGGACAACGCACTGTGCCACTTGTCTCCCAGAGGTGGCCTTATATGAGTGACAAGAGTAACACAGTAAAAAATGTTAGGGATTTAAGGTAAGAATTTCTTCACTGGGAGGGAGGGGACAAGGCCATGGTACCTTTCCTCAGTAGGCCTTCTGGGTTCCCTATTGATGCTCATGGCTCAACTCTGATGCCATCTTGGTATAAGCTCTTCTTCATCCTTCAGCAGAAAACAATCCTTTCCTCTTTGGAACTCCTGGGGCACTTCCTCTCCACTCTTAAAGGCTCTTCTCACGTTAGTCTGAGTTTTATTTATGTATTTTTTAAATGTTTAATTTGTTCTAATTAGTTGTCCATGACAGTAGTATGTACTTTGATACATCATATATAATGGAGTATAATTTCTCATGTACATGATGTAGACTCACACTGGTCATATAGTTATATATGTACGTAGGGTGATAATGTCTGATTCATTCTATTTTCTTTCTTACCCCCATACCCCCTCCTCTCTCTTCATTCCCCTATACATAATCTAAAATAACTCTATTCTTTCTTAACCCCCTCATTGTGAATTAGCATCTGCATATCAGAGAAAACATTCGGCTTTTGATTTTTTGGGGATTGGCTTATTTCGCTTAGCACTTATTTCGCTTATTCTCCAGCTCCACCCATTCACCTGCAAATGCCATAATCTCATTTTTCTTTAAGGCTGAGTAATATTCCATTGTATATATACACCATATTTTTTTAACCCATTATCTGTTGAAGGGTACCTAGGTGGTATTTCTTATTTCTAATAGACCTTTTCTTTCTTTCCTAGTGTGCTAGAATAATACCTGGAACTTAGTATGAGATCATCTAGTGTTTGTGAATTAATTAATTCATATGATGGTGGTGATGGTCCTGAGGATATTTAGAACAAAGCTGAGAAACATCAAGGGCTGTGGGAAGCTTTGCAGGTGGTGGGAGGGTGCGGGAAGGTCCCTGCTTCCTGCTCACAGGTGGGAAAGCAAGCTCAGTGAGGCAGGCATGTGTCCTGAGTGCTGAACTCTTAATCCAAGGCGGTGAAGTCTGGATTTTACCCTGAAGGGCCTTTCTCTCCCTTTGTGCTTCCTCAGTACCAGGAAGCTGAACTCCTGAAGCACCTAGCAGAGAAACGAGAGCATGAGCGAGAGGTGATCCAAAAAGCCATTGAGGAAAACAACAACTTCATCAAGATGGCGAAGGAAAAACTGGCCCAGAAGATGGAATCCAATAAGGAGAACCGGGAGGCCCACCTTGCCGCCATGTTGGAACGGCTGCAAGAGAAGGTAAATGGTCCTGGATTCCAAAGGAGGCTCCTGGGGTGCTCTGCCTTCCTTCCACGGCAAGTGTATTTGGGCCTACATATGTTTCAGGAGGAAGCAGCCTCAGCAGGAATGAAAATAGTTCTGTTAGGCAGGATCCTTAGAGCTCCAATGGGATGCTTTGGAAAGTTACAGGCAAGAAACACAAACCAAGCTCTGGGTTTCCTCAGGGGATTTTCTGCAATAACACAAATAAAAATTCTCATTGTCTTAGGGACCTTGTATCCTTCATTAAATGGAGAAAGCTTGTTTAAGGCAAGGGAGTAGGGACAGACACATGGCTGTGCATTCCGGGCTTCATCCTTGAATGAACTGATCTAATGAAAGTTGCTGACTCTGAAGTCCAAGGTAGGACAAGCTGAGTCGCCCATTGAGCAGGAAACAATTCTCTCCAGACCTTTCGATGTGGACCAAGTGAGTCTCAGGTTCTTTCCACGAGGATGCTATTTGTCCATAAACCAAACGGTGTCACCTGAATATGAGAAATGTGAGAGACTGGGGTTGGTCCCCCGTGTCAGCAGGATAACAGCCTGTGCTGCGCTGGAGAACATGCTGGCCTCATTTCCTGAGTCTCAAGGCCGCCCCAGTTTCTCCTGCAGCTCCTGGGAAGCTCCAGCTCTGTGTTTTATTTCCAGGAGCCGCCTGCTGCCCGGTGACTCCCGGGACCCGATCGGTGGCCTCGTCCCATGGTGAGCAGCGTGGTCCCCACTCCTTCCCGCCCATCCACCTAGAAACTGTACTGGAAAGATCTGGTTTCTTCTCCAGGGATATGTACGTTGTGCAGGCCCTGGCTCTGGTCAGCACGTGCCAGCCCCTCACTCTGATGCTCTCCTATGAGGGGCAGCAAGTACCCTGTGGGCGGGAAGCAATCTGGGTCTGATTTCAGGCTTCCCCAATTAATAAGGGGTGACTCGAGACAAACTCTGGAAGAAAAAATAAAAATCTGCAGTCAGAATAGGAGGGGGCATGGGCTCAGAGGCCAAGTCCAAAACAAATAATTGAGGCTGGTCCCGTGATAGAGAGTTTGAGAGACTGTTTGCAAACACTTCTGTCTCATTATACTACTGTCCTCCCAAGTCCACGGTGGTAAGCAGAACAGGCATTATCCTTGAGGCAGATGAGCAAACCAGTCAGAGTCAGATGACTTGCGCTGGGTGACACAGCTAACACGGGTAGAGTTGGGACTAGAAGCCAGTGCTTCGGCTCTGGGTCCAGGTGGCTCTTTGCTTGCCTGTGTTAGGGAGAAGAGCCCACCATTGTGTCACTAGGCTTTCGTCACTGAGAGGGCCTTTGGAGACAAGGAAAGGGAGGCTGGAAACCCAGGGTCCGGGAGCTCACCTGAGAAGCAATTGGAAAGGTTCACACTGGGGAACATGAGCTGTGGAGGTAAGGTAGACTCCAGGCAGCAAGGTGCCAGCACAGACATTTGAGAGGGCACCTTTCTCTGGGACCTTGATCCCACTCACCTTTTTTCACTGGAGGAGACAGCAGGTGGGGAGGGAAAACCTTCTGGGCCAGTCTTTGGGTCACCAATGGTCTACACCGGAATTATTTGGTGCAAAGTTTAAAACTACACATACTTGGACCCTGCCACAGACCTACTACCATGGCTTTCTAGGGTTGGTCTCTGGGGACCACAGAGGCTCCCAGGTGATGCTGCTGACACATGGCGGAGCTTGAGAACCACTGCTTAAGCTACACTGCTCTCTGCCTCCAACCCATGGGAAGTTCCAGGGCCTCTCTAGGGACAGAGCTCTAGATTAAGGTCTAGCTTGGGAGCCTGGGCTGCCTCAGTGGGTCTACTTCAGGTCAATTCTGCCATTTGAAAGTGATTATACCAGGGACTGGAAAGGGGGTCATTTACCCAGCACCTGCCAAAGGCAGGACGCAGCCCTGCAGGTGGACGCTGCCATCACAGAGCTCCGGAGGTGCCAGAGCCGCCCTCCAGGCCCCTCCCTGATCAGAGAACGTGGCCCACCTGGAGGAGTCGGCTGAGGCCACGCAGCCTGACATGCAGCTGGCCACGCAGCTGGTGGACCGCAGAGGGCGGGGCCTGCCTTTGGGCTGGATTTCAAATGAAGGCTCTCTTACCCTAAGTGTAAGAAAGCCGGCGGAGAGGCGGAGGGGTGTGGGCAATAAGCGCTAAGGGGATGGACCAGGAATTCAGGCAGGTGTCTGTCGCAGGCTGGTGACTTGTAGGTGGGGCTTGCTCTGCTGCGGGCTCCTCCCGCACAAGCTACCCCAGCGGCTCCTGTAGTAAGTCAAGCCAAGCCTCCAGTCCAGCTGTCACAGTAGCCAGAGGAGGGGGAAGAGGCTGGGGGCCCTGCGGGAGGCTGGGACCCACCAGTCCCTGGGCTCACTCACCTGCCGCCTTCTGCCCCTCCCAGGACGCCTCGGCTGACACTGCTCCGCTGTTCCTGATGGCCGTCCTTGGCTGCCCTTCTCTCTCCCCTCTGCCTTCCTTTAGGCCCGGGCAGCCTGTGTGACCTGCCCTGTCCCTCCCTTTCTTCCCAGGACAAGCACGCGGAGGAGGTGCGGAAAAACAAGGAGCTGAAGGAAGAGGCCTCCAGGTAAAGCCCAGAGGCCAACGAAGTTTCCAGGACAGCCGGACAGTCCGCAGCTCGGTCCAGCAGCCTCGCCCGCCGGCTGCTCTCCCAGCGCTGGGGTTTGGGGGGAGGGGGGTGGCCCAGGGGCGTTTCCTCTGCTTTTGGTGTTTGTACATGTAAAGAATTGACCAGTGAAGCCATCCTATTTGTTTCTGGGGAACAATGATGGGGTGGGAGAGGGGAGAGAAGGAGAGTTTGGAAAAGGAGAAGAAGTCACGGACATTGCGACAGTACCCACTGCAGACTCAGCCGACCAAGGCCTCCGATTTTCACAGCTCTGCCTGGAAGAGCAGCCTCCAGGCACCGTGCTGAGGGAAGATGAGAACCCGGGGCAGTGGAAGTTCAGGGTGAATGATGGGCAGAGTCCTGAGGGGCCGTGGCTGCAGGGCCCACAGGATAAGAGCCCAGCCAGAGCAGTGCAAGGCAGACATGCCGCTCTGCCTAGCAGCAGGAGGAATGAGGTGCGTGTGTGTGTGTGTGTGTGTGTGTTAACCGTCATCTTTTGATCATCATGACCAATGAAACATTTACTACAAGTCTCCAGTTCTTTATTTCCTGAATTTGTTTTTTTGGGTGACTGGTAGAATGTTCTAGAAATTTATCCGCCTCCCATCTGATAGCAGGTGTCTCTTAATTTTGCCATCCGTGTATCTGAGGTGCTGGGAGAGGTTGGTTAAATTATGCTGGCCTTTGGCATAATTGAAAGGTTTGCTTTTCCCTTCTTTTAAACCCTCTCTGTGGGTTGTTCCTTACTGGATTGAGTGTAATGAATTGATAAGAAAAGAAACCCAATCTTCCTTTCTATGGACTGACATTCTAATATGGTCCCCAGGATTCAATGTAAGAAAGAAGTTGCCTTAATCTGTTAGGCTGCTTTAACAAAATACCTTAGTCTGGGTCCTTTATAAAGGAAAGAGATTTATTGCTCACACTTCTGGAGTCTGGGAGGTCCAAGATCATCTGGTCAAAGCTGCTCTCCGCTCAGTCCTCATATGGCAAAAGGGTAAAATGAGGGTGAAGCCCTCATGAGCTCATCACCTCCTGAAGGTCCTACCTCTTAATACTATTGCATGGGGGGTAGGTTTCGACATAGGAATTTGGGGGAAACCTCAACAGTCAGACCCTGGCAGAAGTCCTTCTCACCCTGGGAGCTTTGGGATTCTCAGTGAATCACAAAATGTGAGCAAGAAAATAAAGTGTTTGCTAGTGGAAGGCAGAAGGAGCCATTCAGTACCAGCAGTCATGTTCTCCAGGACCAGCACCAAGGCTGGAAACAGAAGCCCCTCTCATTCCTCCCCTGCAAACAGGAGCAGGAGGGCAGTCTGCCTGACCCCGGGCCCAGGGCATCGCTACACCCTGCCCTGCACACTGTGGAGTTTTGTACAGCTTTGCAAATAAACTCTTTGATATTGCCTTTTTTTTCCCACCAGTGGTTTTGCAATTTAGCCTTGTTTTAGGAAAGGATAACTGGAAGATCAACATTGGTAGTGGTGATGAAGAAGAAGGAGGAGGCGGCAGCTTATGCTTTGGACACTCTTACTAGATGCCTGGAAATTTTCTGAACTTAATATATTACCTCACCTAATTCTCACACCAGCTGGAGGAGAAACTTATTCTTATTACCCTATTGTGTAGGAAAATAAATTGAGGTATAGAAAGCACCACTCTTGCCCAAATTCATAAAGATAGTTAAGTGGGAGAACAGGGACTTGAATTTGGCACCTTGCTCCCAGGGTCTGTATTTTTAGCCACTTCACTGTGCTGCTTCTTTTTAAAAAACTTTTTATTGGTTCATTGTAATAATACAGAACGTTGGAATTCATTGTCATATTCATACATGCACACAATATAACACTATAATTTGGCCAACATCCTTACCCTTTCCCTCCCTATCTCCCCCCACCCTTCCTCTACTCTACTGGCCTCCTTCTATTTTCTGTGCTGCTTCTTGACACTTCCAAACTAGGCTGTGAGTCCTAGATGAGTGTTTCTGAAGCTGTGAGATATGACTCATTGGATTGTGAGCTCAACTTTATTGGCCCTACCCAATCTTCTTTCCTTCAGAATAGAACAGAAAACTAAACATTAAAGTGCATTCCAGGTAATAAGTACTTTTTTCCACAGAAATTGTGTTTCAATTTTAGATTTTGTGTATGTATTTCTAGCATGCTGCATAAAACATATATATGTATGTATATATATATATATATATATATATATATATATATATATAAATTGGGGGTGGCAATCAGACCCTTTTGAATGAGCATGGAGACAGGATGTCCACTAAGCCCCAGCATCTGACCCTGAAATTTCAAATTATGTGCTCTGCATGGGGCACCTTCAAAGCATTAGGAAACAAATCCTGCCTTGAAAGTGTTTACAAATGGGGCAGGAAGCTAAGTGGCAAGGCCATGGTTTTTAAATTTCTAATTTACATCAAAATCTCTCTGAGAGCTTGATAAAGTGCGAATTTCTTTGCCCTGGGAGTTTGTAAATGAAAATGATTGACTAGGCTTATTGAAATAGGGTCTTTTGAGGACCCCATCTGCCCTGGAACCTACAATTTTAGCAATCAATTTCCGTTTTTTTTTTTCCTTTTAAAAAATGGTTTAGTAAGAGTAAATCTTATTTTAAATTATTTCTGGTAATTGGCAGGATTTATACTAAGTTGGTATACTCGTTGACAGCTGTTACCTGTCCTGATCTGCCAGTGTCCCTGTGTTTGGCTGTGTACCGGGCCCTTCCAGCTGCACAGCCCCTTCCCTGGGATTCTCAGGGCCTCCCCACAGTCCAGGAGCTGAAGAGTTTTGGCACCCCAGGGGGCCTCTGAAGACTGTCACTTAAGCCTGACAGCTGCCATCTATTCTTATTGGTTGTTAAGTACAGTATTTATTTATTTTTAATTAACAGATAAAATTATATGATTCATCATGAGCAATGTGATGGTCATAGTTTGAACCGTTCTGAACAACAGAAAACTAAGCCACAGGCAATGCATCCAAGGGCAAGAGGATGACAGGTCTCTGTCAACTGGAGTGGGAGAAGCCTTCCTGGAGAAGAGGGAGCCTGGGAGCACAAGGACACTTCCAATAGGCAGAGCGGAAGAGGCCGGCTGGGGCGCAGTGGGTGCTGTGCTGAGCGCTGGGGCAGGAGCTGCCCCCCTAGAAGGGAACCCATCATCAGTCAGGAAGAGTGTGTGCAGGAAGGGCGCCTGGGGTCCTCATTATGATGCAGCAAGAGGAGGAACTGGGGCTGAGGAAGGGAGGACTGAAGCTGAGGTGTGTTTTAAATCCTGCTGCCCTAAATCAATGACCTTTGGTGGAGCTACAGCACTCCTGACAGGGGGCACGTTGGAAATGTGGCAGCAATTTTGGTTAGGACAGGAGAGGTTGCAGGTGGAGGCCTGGGATTCCACGTGAGCACCAGACAGTGTCAAGTCTCCCTTGACCTCCAAATGTAAATGAGAGACCTGTTCAGGATGATCCAAGCCCAGGACTTTCAGGATCTAGTTCAGTTCTGCATAAGAATAGGGTCCAATGCTCTTTGAACATACCCTGGCCTTTCTAGCTCTGCTAGTCCTGGGTTTTTCCCCTGATGGGGTCATGGCCTTGAATGTAGACTGAGGAGTGGGATAGCTGGGTTAAATGGTGGTTCCATTCCAAGTTTTCCAAGGAATCTCCACACTGCTTTCCAAATTGGTTGCTCCAATCTGCAGTCCCACCAGCAATGTATGATTGTGCCTTTTCCCCACTTCCTTGCCAACACTTATTTTGTTTGTATTCTTTTTTTTTTCAACTGCTCCCAGCTGTTGCTTCATAAAGGAGAAGGAATTTTAAACTAGGCAGTTGAAGAAACACTGTCATCTCAAACTAACCCATTTTATATCCTTTTTTGTAAATTTTCTGAACATGAAAATTTTGCTTTAAAACATTTTTTTTATTTTATTGATTTTTTAAAAATAAATGACAGTGGAATGCATTACAATTCATATTACACATATAGAGCATGATTTTTTATATCTCTGGTTGTATACGAAGTGTATTCACACCAATTTGTGTCTTCATACATGTACTTTGGATAATGATGTCCATCGCATTCCACCGTCATTTCTAACCCCCTGCCCTCTCCCTTCTTCTCCCACCTCTCTCCCCTATCTAGAGTTCGTCTATTCCTCCCATGCTCTCCCTCCCATGCTCTCCCTCCCTACTCCACTATGAGTCAGTCACCTTATATCAGAGAAAACATTCAGCATTTGTTTCTTTGGGATTAGCTATGTTGTTTGTATTCTTGATAACTGCCATTCTGACTGAGATGAAATGGATGGAGTTAGAGAATATCATGCTAAGTGAAGTAAGCCAATCCCCCCAAACCTGAATGTTCTCTCTGATAAGTGGGTGCTGATCCATAATGGAGGGGGGCTTGGGAAAAATGGAGGAGTTTTGATTGGGCAAAGGGTAGGAAAGTGAGGGAGAGGGGCAGGAAAGATGGTGGAATGAGATGGACATCATTACCCTAGGTACATGTATGAGTGCATATATGGTGCAATGCTACATCTTGTACAACCAGAGAAATGAAAAGTTGTGCTGTAATATTACAGCAGAATGCATTACAACTCATATTATACATATATAGCACAATGTTTCATATCTTTTGTTGTATACAAAGTATATTCACACCATTCATGTTTTCATACATGTATTTAGGGTAATGATGACCATAACATTCCACCATCTTTTTTACCCCCATTCCCCTTCTCTTTCCCTCCCACCTCTTTGCCCATCTAGACTTCCTCTAATCCTCCCATGCTCCCCTCCCAAACCCACCATGAAACAGCCTCATTATATCAGAGAAAACATTCAGCATTTTTTTATTTTAGGGGGGGATTGGCTAACTTCACTTAGCATTACATTCTCCAACTCCATCCATTTACCTGCAAATGTCATGATGTTATTCTCTTTTAATGCTGAGTAATATTCCATTGTGTATATATATATGTATATATATATATATATATATATATATATATATATATATATATATACCATATTTTCTTTATCCATTCATCTACTGATAGGCATTTGGTTGGTTCCACAGTTTAGCTATTGTGAATTGTGCTGCTATAATCATTAATTATGATTAATGTGGCTGTGTCCCTGTAGTATGCTATTTTTAAGTCCTCTGGGTATAAACCAAGGAGTGGGATAGCAGGGTCAAATGGGTTCCATTCCCAGTTTCCAAAAATCTCCATACTGCTTCCATATTGGCTGCACCAATTTGCAATCCCACTAGCAATGTATGAGTGTGCCTTTTTCCCCACATCCTCACCAACACTTACTGTTGTTTGTCTTCATAATAACTGCCATTATGACAGGAGTGAGATGAAATCTTGAGTAGTTTTGATTTACATTTCTCTGATTGCTAGAGATGATGAGCATTTTTTCATATATTTGTTGATTGATTATATATCTCCTTCTGAGAGATGTCTGTTCAATTCCTTGGCCCATTTATTGATGGAGCTTTTTTTTTGGGGGGGGGGCATTTAGCTTTTTGAGTTCTTTATATACCCTAGAGACTGGTGCTCTATTTGATGTGCGAGTGGTAAAAATTTTCTCCCATTCTGTAGGCTCTCTATTCACCTCACGGATTGTTTCATTTGCTGAGAAGAAGCTCTTTAGTTTGAATCAATCCCATTTATTGATTCTTGATTTTAAAAAAATCTCGAAGGAAGAAACAAGGATTGTTTTTGTTGGAGATCAGTATCTTTCCTGCTTCCCTTCTCATCTGATGGGTGGGATTGCTTGTTGTTAGCTGGTATCTCTGCCTTCAGGATGGCGAAGGTAACCAGGGAGGAAGGATTGGTCCTGGGTGGAGGGTACCTGGAAGTGGGGTATGGGACCTCTCAGTCCCCAAAGGGAGACTGCACCTCAAGGATCTCTTTTTGGGCCTGCTCTGTGATGTGAATGCCTGGTCTTATCTCTTTATCTCACCTGAAGACCTCCCAGTTCCCAGTCTCTGTGTTAGCCTGTAAACTATATCACACTCACCCTCTCCCTTACTGCTTCCTAATAAGAGTCCTTTGTCTCTGGGGCTCTTGTGTGCTGTGTACCTGCCCTGCTAAGAGCTGTTTTGTGTTGGGCAGTCACTGTGCCAGGTTAGAGACTGCTGGGGTGGGGGGGGAGTTAGTAACTGGTACCTGACCAGCCTGAGTTCCAACGTGGGAGTTGCCCCCACTAAAAGTGGTAATGAAGGTGACCCAAGATGGAGGCGATTGCTTTCAGTGATGGGGTATCAGTTGGGTGGGGAGAGCCAGGCGATAGCATTGGACGATGAGTTCAGAGACTAGCTCTGTGACGTGCAGCGTGTGGCTGTCAGCTCTCTTCAGAGTCTGGGTGAAGTTCCCAGGTGCAGGCAGGCTACCGCACATAGGGGACTATCTTCGCTGCTGCAGAGTCCCAAGACGGAGGCGACAGGGGAGCTCCCCGTTGGTAGATGGGGGTCCACATGGGAGTGGAGGCCAGAGTTCCTGCGTATGGGGAGCAACCAGGTGTCCTGCATGGGAGCTGAATCTGGGATTTGTGCTTGGGTGGGTGGCCGAAAGTTCTGGCAGGTGCTGATGCCGATGGTCCCACTCAGGCACTCATCAGTCCTGCATGGGCAAGTCGTTGGGAGACCTACTCGGACGCTGAGGCCTGGAGCCCTCACGGGCAGGGTGGCCATGATTCCTGCGAGGGGAATAGGAATACTGCTCGCAGAAAAGCAGTATTCTCGCTACTTGAGTCCCAGGTCACAGAGTGACACAGAATGCTGCCTCCCTCTGGCCCGCCATCTTGGATTACCCCAATCTTAATTTTTAATATCTTAAACATTTCACATATGTCATACACATGATTGATATATATATATATTAATCAAAGGCAAAACCATCTGGGTTTCCCTTTCAGCAGAAGAGGGATGGCTGGATGCCACCTGAGCCCTGAGAATAAGGAGTGCTTCGCCAGCTGCAGGGTTACAGGTGGAGAGCCCAGGTGGAGAGAGATATGGATGCAGAGTTGACGAGTCACTGTAGGTGGTCAGATAAGGATTTAATGACCCAGTTCAATAGAGTTGTCAAAGCAGAGGGTCCAGAGGACGGCAATTTCAGCTTCAGAGGGCCATCTTGTAGTGGGCCATGCGAGGCCATCATGGGCAGATGTCCCACTCTGCTGAAGCCTGATGGGAAAAAGAAATTGGAGGTTCCTGGTCATGGTGAATTTCCTGGGAAAGGCTCGGATGACTGATGAGTGGATGAGGTCAGGGTGCTGTGTCCAGTCTCAGGAGGCTCCTCTTTTTCTGGGTCTCAGGTGAAGGGCTTGTGTCTGTGAGGTTGATAAGCTCCTGTCTGGCATTCCTGATATGATTTGGGATATCCACGAATCCAGGTACTTCTTGGTTTAGTTTGATAAGGTGGCATGTACGAGTTATTTATCAGTTGGTACCTTGTGGTGGTGCCAGGCAGATGGTGGTTGTGTTATGGGCCAGGCTGTATGGGCAATGACCAAACAGACTCCATTTTGCCCTGAGACTCTATATCATGTAAGAAACGCTTCTCCCATGGGAAAGCCCCGCCTCTGTACCCATTACTAATTGCTTTGCAGAGCATACTTGGCAACACAAAATAGCAGTCCTTATACAATGTCAAATTGTTCTCTTTAATCTCAATTTTTCTTCGGCAATATACCTTACTGAGGAATAATTGATTAAATGTTAGTATCCATTCTTTAACTTTTATTTGGCTAGGGTCACTTTGATCCGTTTCTCTTTTGATCATGATCATGGAAAATCCCATGAGAAAACTGAATGTGAATGAAAATATGATTAAGGATGTTTCATTGTTTTGCTAATGTCTCAATTCAGGTTCTGTACTTGCAGCTTCGTCAACCTGGATGTGGTTTTTGCAGATTTTGCCTTTAAATAACCTAAAACACTGAGGCTCCAGGCTGTTTCCCACAGAGACAACTTGGTCCTGTGGGGAGCAGTCCCAGCTGGTCAAGATAAAGACTCTTCAATTTGGACAAAACGGGGACTTGGTGTTTTCTGAGCGACCTACTCCACAACATGGTTTACTTACATAAACAAGGTGTGGATTCCTTCTATCTTGGCACCTGCACTCAAAACAGAGTAACTTATAGCAAAGTGCTTCTAACATGGAGTAACTCAGGGTTAGACACAGCCTGAAAACTACTGTTCTATGTATCACGGAATCACTCAGGGTGGGGCACAACCTACTCCTCACCAGCACAAAAAACACAAGTCAAGACAAAATAACAAAACCCAGGCCCCAACAATGTGAAATTTAAAATATCTGACATCCAATAAAAATCTATCAGATTTACAAAGAGGCAGGATAGAATTATATGTACTTATTAGGATAAAATATCCATGGAAGCAAATATAGAAACAACCAATGGAATTGGCAGACACACATTAAACTAGTCACCAGAAACACGCGTCCTGTGTTGAAGAAAGTAGAGGAGAGGAAAATGGAAGGAGACAGAAAAATATTTGAAGAAGTAAGGGCTTTTATACTTATAATTTCCTAGAGTACAAAAGTATCAGATTTAAAATTTCAACAAACTCTAAGAAGAATAAATACAGAAAAAATCATTCTGAAAGAAACATCTTGGGCAAATTCTTGAAAAACAGTGGAAAACAAAATATTCAAAGAAGCTATGGTGGTGTAGCTTGGTGTAAAGTACCTGCCCAGCATGCACAAAGCCCTGAGTTCAATTCTCAGCACAGGAAAGCAAAACAAAATAAAACAAACAAACAAAACATTACACACATAGGCTCAAAGCTAAGAATAGTACATTTCTTGTTGCAAAGCAATTCTCATGTCTGAATATGTACCTCCCAAATTCATGTGTTGAAGTTCTAAACACCAGTACTTCAGAATACATAGAGACCTTAGAGGTAATTAAGTTAAAATGAAGCCATTAGGGTGGGTCCTACTCCATATGACTGGTGTCCTCATAGGAAGAGAATAGAACACAGGAACACAGAGGGAAGACCACGTGGAGACAGGGAGATGATGGCCTTTCACAAGCCAAGGAGAGATCTCAGAAGAAACTCACTCTAGTAACACCTTGATCTGAAACTTGTCGTCTCCAAAACTGTGAGAAGATAAATTTCTGTGGAGCTTTGTATGGCAACCTGAAAAATTCTGTGTAATAATAGAGCAAAATCTTTAAAGGGCTGAAAAAAAAATCCTGACAATATTGAATTCCATCTCCAACAAAAATATCTTTCAAGAACGCAGGTGAAGACATTTCAAGGTGGTGCACACCTCCTAGCAACTAAGGAGGCGGAGGCAGGAGGATACTAAGTTCAAGGCCAACCTGGGCAACTTAGTTTGACTCTTTCTCAAAAAAAAAAAAAAAAAAAAATGGAGTAGGGAAGGAGCTCAGTTGTAGAGCGGCCAGAATTCAATCCACAGTACTCTAAAAATTATTTCTTAGGCATCAATATCTAAGAGAATTTACTGCCAGCAGAACTGAACTAAAATAAACAATGACAAAAGTTCTTTAAGCAGAAGGAAAAGTGCTATTAGATTTGTACAAAAAGCTAAAGAGAATCATGAATCATAAATATGCAAATACATAAAAAATTATTTTTTCCATTTTTAAGTGTTAAAAGCAACATTAATAAAAGTTCACTGTAGGATTTACAATGTGAAAGTAAAATGAACTACAGTAAGGCACAAAGGATGGGATGGGCAACCTGTGACATACAACTTCCGTCTACTGTACATGTTTGCATATAACTTCTTTAGATATACTGTTGTAAATTTGCACACTATAGGTGAAGTGGTATTCTATTTTTTGAAAGTAGACTGAAATAAATTGATTATGTATGTTGCAAAACTTAGAGCAACAGCTAAGACAACAATGAGAAGGATGGCAACAGAAACAAAGAGGTACAGATAACAAGCTATTTTAACTTGAGATAAAATGGAGAACTAAAAATATGCCCAAACCCAAACAAGGCAAGTAAAGAAGAAAAAAGGAATAAAGAACAAATGTGAAAAGCAGGAAACAGGTAGCAAGCTGACATTTAAAGCTGACCATATTGATAATCACATTAAATTTAAGTAGTCTAAATACTCCAGTTAAAAGACATAGACCATCTCACTGGGTCAGGAAGCAAGACTGAGCTATTTGTTAGATTTCAAGTTACACACTTGACATATAAATAGGATGATTGTTTAAAGTAATAGGATGAACAAAGATGTATCATGTCACCACGAATGAAAAGAAAGCTGAAGTGGCTATGTTCATATTAGACAAAGAAGACTTCAGAGCAAGAATTATAATCAAGGATAATGAAGGATTATATCTAATCATGAAGATGAATTCATCAAGACAACATAATTCTAATATGAACAACTAATAATAGAGATTTAAAATACATGAGGCAAAACCTGATAGAAATGAAAGGAGAAGTAGTTAACAAAGTAGAATGTTATGTATAATTTTTCAAATAAATATAGAATAGTCATTAGAAAAGACCATAATGTAGACCATAAAACCACTGTCAAAAGATTAAGAGGATGAAAATCATATAAATCAAGTTCTTTGATCATGAGAGAATTAAGCAAGAAATTAGTAGCAGAAAGATAGCTGGAAAAGGTCCCAAATATTTGGGAATTAAATAACACACTCTAAATAACACGTAGATGAAGCATAGATCACATGAATGGTTAGAAATGTTTTGAAATGGTTGGAATAAAAATGCAATGTATCTAAATTTTTGGGATATAGCCAAAAATGCTTAGAGAGGAACGGATATCTTTAAATGCCTTCTTATAAGAGAAAGATCTTAAATCCCAAAGATCTTAAAACCCAAAGTTTTCTCCTTAAAAGTTTAGAAAATGAAAAGCAAATCAAAGTAGAAGAAAGAAAATTATAAAGAGCAGAAATCAATGAAATTTAAAACAGAAAGACATCTTTGAAAACAAAAAAAAAATCCTGTTCAATTGAGAAAATAAAGAGTATTGAGAGAATTTTGAAGGTTGAACATGTAAAGCAGAAGACACAAATTACCAATATCAGAAGTGAAAGAAGGAATATGGCCACAGACTTTATTGAAAGGACAATAAGGGACTATCATGACTAACTTGATGCCAATAAATTTGAGAGAATTGATAAAATAAACAAGTTCCATTTGTCCAAAGACCCAAACTACAAAGCTTTTCAAAAACAAAGCTCATAAAGAAATATGGAATATATTTATTGGACACTTTTGGATTTTCAGTGAAGTCATTCACAAATAATAACATCATTGCTTCTGGAAAAAAAAAAAACTGGCTCAGGACCGATCACACACACACACCAAGGACAGAGGCAGAAAGCAGATTTATTGTCAGGCACCTGATGAGGCTACACTAGGCAGACAGTGAGGGAGAGCAGCAGAAACTCCCCTTGAGAGTTATTTTTTATAGGCCAGAATCATGGCCACCCATTAAGGGCAGGTTTAGCCCTTGCAACTGGCATAACAAGCATCTCCTGATTTTGCGGAAGGCAAGTTTCTGTTTTTTGAGAACAGAGATGGGCAAGTCTTTATCTCTCAAGGAGAGAACAAGACCAAAGACTGACAAGTTTCTATTTCAAGGACGGGCAAGTTTCTTTTTCTTGAGGATAAGAACAGTATTCATAAAATGGAGGTGGGAGAAGGAGGATGGCTGTAGTCATGCCAACAGCTTCCTTTTGGTTTTAATATGGGGGTTTAGGGTGGCTTATGGATGGAGGTCTCTTCCTCTTTGGCTACTTCCTGCTGGCATGGGGGCGGGCGACAGGGGCAGAGGCAGGTCCCAGAGGGGTTTCTTCTGCCAGGAGAGTATATTCCCTGAGAAGCGTCTCATTGACCACTTGGTTGGTGAAGGTCTTAGTTCTTTTCATGATGGCTTCCTGTAAACACTTACAAACACATGATAACAAAAACGTCAGGCAGAGAAATGGCAGTGAGCGATCCCAGAAGGGGTAAGCCCAAGTAAGGATGGGTTCCCTAGGCTGGTGAGAGAGGAAGCAGGGAGTGGCCAGAGAACTCGAGTTTGAGCGTAGCTGTCAGATTCTGTAAGGTTTGTGTGTTTGTTCCACCTTTCCTGATTAGTTGACATAGTAACAACATTGTGCTCCAAGGAAAAGGCAGGTGCCTCCCTTTTCGGCTATTATTAGGTCTACTGCCCTCCTGTTTTGTAGGGTGACTTCTGCCAGGGACAGGAGCTGAGCCTGTAGGAGGCGCATAGCCTCAGTTTAAGTGGCTACTTCCTCGCCAAGTTGGTCAAGTTGGGAGGCCAAATTGTCAAGTTGGGAGGCCAAGTTAAGGCTCTGTCCAAGAGCTCCCTCTCCTGTCCCCAGGGTTACCAGTGAGGATGTTAGACTAATGTCTAGGAGGACTGGTAGTGTTACCGCTGTTGACCGGTGACGAGTTCTTGCTTCCCCAATGTTGAAGAATAACACCAGAGAAGCATGCCGAGGCAAGGTCAGAGTAGAAATTAGAAGTTTATTAAAGGACAGCAGAAAAGACTTCTCCCGGAGGAAGAAGGGGACCCAAGAGGTGGAATCCGTGGAAGGGATGTTGTCTCCCCTTTTTGTAGTTCTTTCAGTGATGGAATGTAGGTGGGAAGGCCCCAGGGGTGGGACACAGGTGGGCCAAAGAAGTAATCTGGTCAGGAAGGACTTCTGAGTCAGCACCTTTTTGCTGGGGGCTGTTCATTAGCATTTCTTTGAGGTGGACTTTGGCCTAGGGCCTTTTTGGGACTTCATTAACATTCCATGAGTTGTCCTGTGTTTTCCCTGAGTCATTCTCCGCACGGCCTCCATTTTAGATTTCACTCGATATTAGACCCGATTTACCTAACTACACTGACTACCTAACTTAAATCTGGCTTCAGTAGGACAACTGCCCACTTAGATTGTGTTGTCTTGATGGAGGGAAAATGCATACAGCCTTCTCTGCCGAAGTATAGAGAGCGAGCTGGGAGACAGGACAATCAAGAGCAAGGGCCTGGGGTGGAAGTATTGATGCATGTTGTGAGGGAACTATTTTGGCATAAGAAGTGAGTTCCTGGGGGGTCATGGAAGAGTCTGACCCCATGATGATATGGTGTAGAGAGCAAGGGGGCTGGTGTGGGTGTTAATCGGGGTGTTCCAGCAAGACCTGTTTAGCCCTGCTGTATGAAAGGGCAGCTGTCAGAGAATTTTTGTAAAATGGGGATACAAGAGTTGATGGGTAGGGCCACATTGGATAGGAGAATGGCTGATCTAGGTGGATCATCCATTGAGCCACATACGAAGCAGTCTTGTTTATAAAGGGACTGATTTGCTATATGGTGTAAGAGGGAGAGAGAATAATATATGATTGAAAGCTAGGAAGTCTGAGCATGTCTCTTTTGTAAGTTTTGGGAGATTTCGCGGGAGTCGTCCTTTACTGTATCAATGACCTATATCTAATGGGGTGTGTGGTGTTTGGTCACAGGTTCAGATTATCTGGATAGATCCATGAGGGTCTGAGTTTTCTACATAAAGGTCTATAGAGCCAGTTACTCCTTTTTCCCATTTTGTGTCCCAAGAATCATTAATCCTGAAAGTAAGTAAAGACAGGACCCTATCATAGGGGTTTGGAGAAGGAGGGGGTTTGTCTGTTGGAAAGCGACAGTCTGTTGGAAAGAGCCATATCCATGATCCATATGATGGTCATTGCAGGACCATTTGGAACATCCCTTCCAATCCATGTTGTTGCATGTGTCAGAGTTATCAGAAGTTAACCAGAGACAGAAATTATGATAGGAAAAGCTTGTTTGGGTGTATTTGGCCCAGTAAAACAGTTGGTGATGCAGATCTGGGCAAAGTTGAATGTGAGGGAGAGGGCTTTTTGACAGCCCTTAATGGGACAGAAGGTGGAGGTGACTGAAAGTGGAGGTTTTCTGCCCATTGCATACATCTTAAACTGCCAGGCATAACGAGTGCCAGGAGGGTTCTGGGAGCCATGGGAGGGAAGCAGAGAAGGAGGGGTAATAGGATGATTATGGCCTATGGAAGAAGGAAAGGGCGTAGAGGAGAGAGTGAGGAAGGAGGTTAGTTTCAGTTGGGGTGAAGTCAGTGAAGGATCCCTGAAAATGTAAGTCCTGAAGGAGCTGGAAGAGGAGAGAGGCCTTGAAGTCCTGGGTCAGAGGCCAGCTCTGTCCATAGGATGAAAAGAAATTGATAGAACGAGAAGGGAAGAGGTCTTGAAGGAATCTGGTATGGTCCAGGGTGAGGGTTAGAGATTGTATGGGAAAGTCCCTTAGAGAAGACAGGTTAGGGGGAAGTAAGTGGTGTAGATAGTGAGGATGGGTACCTTGGTAGTGTCGGGGGTGTAGACGTGTTTTAGACAGTGTCTGGGGGTGTAGAAAGAAGAATGGTGTTGGACTCTTTGTTGGGAAGGGAGAATAGAGCTGCCTGCTGGGCCATTTGGTCTGCCAGGTTGTTGCCTGCTGTCATAATGGAATTATCTGTCTGATGGGCTTTGCAGTGTACTCTGCCAATAGGAGAGGAAGGAGGGAGCCTTGAGGACGACACTGACGTATAAAGCATTGGAGATGGAGGAGCCTTTGGTAGTCATGGGTCCCTGTTCTTTCCATATTGCTGTGTGAGCTATGAATATATGAAAGGCATATTTAGAATCTGTATAAACGTTAGAGATTTACTCTTTGCTAGGGTAAAGCTTGGGTTAGAGCGATTGGTTCTGCTTGTTGATTGGTGGTGTTAGGGGGTAGGGGGTTAGCCTCTATCACTTGTAAGGCTGTGGTGATAGCGTAGCCTGCTATTCGAAGGCCTTCATGTAAAAAGGGACTCCCATCCATGAACCAGGTGTATGAGGGAGTTGGCAAGGGTCCTTCCTGAATATGGGAGGGATGGGGAACAATTGTTCTAAGGTCTCTATACAGGAACAGAGAGGATGATGAGGATTGGAGTCGCTGGGAGGGGGAAGCAGAGTTGAGGGATGGGCAAGTTTTGAAGGTTGGAGCAGGGTCTTCAATCAGTGAGATCTGAAGGGAAGGAATGCGGGAAGGGGGCAGGGTCTCAAGACCCTTGCAGGAGAGTAATCCAGTTATGGGTGGGGGAGAGGACAGTTAGAGGTGACCCAAATGTCAGTTTCCTTGACTCCTGGATCAGGATGCCTGAGGAGGCCAGTACCCGGAGGTAAGATGCCCGTCCCCATATTGCTGGGTCAAGACGCTCCGAGAGAAATGCCACTGCTGCACGAGATGGTCCCACCTGGTGGCCTCGAGCTCCCGGGCGAATCCTTGGTTTTCTGTTACATACAGAAAAAAGGGGTGAGACGGGTCAGGCAAGTGAAGGGCTGGGGACTGCAGGAGGGCTTGCTGGAGGCCGAGGGGAGTGTTGATGGGTGTGATGAGGGGTTCCAAGAGGGGGTCCTTTGTGATGACATAAAGGGGTTGGGCCAGCAAAGAGTGATTGGGTATCCATGCCCGAAAGTCCTGTTAATTCCAGGAATGAGAGATCTTCAGCCTTGTTAGTGGGAACAGGAAGGTGAGAAGTGAGTGTTTTTCAATCCATCGTAATGGCCTTGTGGGACAGGGTTAATTGGAAGCCCAAATAAGTGACTATGGTAAGAGAGGGATGAACCTTAGAGAGGGAGACACAATATCCTCGCAAGGCCAAGAAGTTCAGTAATTTGGCCATGTGGGTTTTACTTTGGTATAGGGAGGGACTGCAGAGACGAAAGTCATCCACATACTGGAGGAGGAATGATGGTGACAAGTATAGGCGGGTGGGGCTATCTCTAAAGCCCTGAGGAAGGACTGTCCATGCAAGCTGAGTGGACACTTGGGTGTGTGGGTCAGGCCAGGTAAGAGCAAAGGGGTCTTCAGAATCTTTGTGTAAGGGAATGGAGAAGGAGGCATCCTTAAGGTCTAGAACTAAACAGTGTGCTGTGCAGGTGGCGATGGAGGACAAGAGAGTACATGGACTTGGAGCAATGGGGTGTACGGGACCACTGCTGAGTTGGTGAGGCGGAGGTCTTGGACCGGACAGAAGGTGCCTGAGGGTTTCTTGACATGGAGAATGGGTGTGTTATAAGGGGCATCTGTACAAAGTCAAAGCAATAGGCCTTTGGCTAGGAGGTCATAAATGATGGGTCTGAGTCCCCTGAGGCTCTTTAGAGGTAGGGGGGATTGGGATTGGGATGAGAAGAGAGATGGGTTTTTGGGTGTGATGAGGATGGGATCTTACTGTGTGGCTACAGAGGGGTTGTGTATGTCCCATACCTGGGGTTGACCAAGGATGGGGGCCAGGGTAATGATGAGGGTGGTTGTAGGTGCTAGAAGGAGGAGGAGTGGGAGTGGGGAAGATTCTGGGAGAGAGCCCCTCATGGGAAGAAATGGAAGAGCCGAATTTACTTAGGAGAAGTCGACCTAGTAAGGGAGTGGGCTTGGGGAATAACGAGGAAAGAGTAGGAGAAAGGGATCTCGTGAATGGAGCATGTGAGAGGTGGGGTTCTCAGTGGTTGATATGGTTTGCCTTCTACCCCAACAGTGGAGGTTGTAGAGGTAGACGTGGGTCCCCCAAATTGGACAAGTACTGAGAATGTAGCCCGGGTGTCCAAGAGGAAAGGGATGGGCCTACCTGCTGCCACAATGGTTACCCTGGGTCCTGTGTTGTGATGGTGGTCTTCGGGTGCTGGGATTCTGGACCCTGTCAGTTGTCTGTAGCCAGTCCCAGAAGGTCTGCCTGTGGTACAGTGGGGCTGTGACCTCCTGTCTCTCTGGGCAAGAGGGCAATCAACAATGGCCCACCTGGTGATATTTAGGACAAGGACTGTGAGGTTAGCAAGGATTAGAGCAAAATTTGGCCCAGTGGCCCAGCTGACCACACCTATAGCATGTTCTGGAGGGTTTCCTGTGGGTGTACGGGCAGTGGCAGCAGCGGGAGGTTGCAGAAATGCTTTGGCTAGCATTTGATATTTAACCTTGCGGGATTTTCCATCTCTGCCATTGTACACCTTGAAGGCTACCTCAAGTACTTGAGCCTGTGGGGTGAGGGGACCTTGCTGAAGCTTTTAAGTTTGGCTTTAATGTCTGGGAAGCTGTGGGAGAAGAACGTCAGGAGTACATTTTGACCTTCAGGTGACTCGGGATCTAAGTTGGTATATTGGAATAGGGCTGGAGTAGTCAGGTGGTTTAAATAGGAGGAAGGGTTTTCATTTTTATCCTGAATGACCTCTTAGAGATTATCATAACTGATGGCTTTATGAGCTGCCCTGTCAGTAGGCAGGTGATGAATTGGTCCCTTCTTGTCTGACCCCCAGGAGAATTATAGTCCCAATTGGGATTTTGGTTAAGGATCTACTCAGTTGAGGGCTTGTTTCCAGACTCGTCTGCGCTCCTCTGGGAGGAGGGTGTTGGATAGGAGCATGTGCATATCATGAAAGGTGAGGTTGTAGGCCTGTGTTATGGATTGTAACTCCTTGGTATATATGTGGTAAGGTTGAAGGTCAAGGACCCTAGCTGTCCCTCAGTGTGGGAGAGATCACTGAGAGAAGGGCACAGGGACAGAGAGGGAGTAAAGGGGCAGGTTCCTGAGCAGCCTGCAAGATCAGGTGACGGAGGGCTGAGGCGTGGCTGGGATGGTGGTGCGGAGGGAGCGGGTGGGTGGAACTCTGTAAGGGGGAGGCTGGTCAGTGGGATGGAAGGACGGTTCTGGGTCCCTTGTTTATGTAAGAGTAGGGTTTCTGGAGGAATCCGGAGCCCTAGAGGCAAGTGTAAGCTGGTCAGGGACCTAAGAGGAGCAGAGGGAAGGCTTAGAGTGGAGGAAAGAGAATGCCTGCCTGCCTTCCATTTCCTGCCATTTATCTGAGCACTCGCAAAAGCTATAAAGATCCCATAAAATTTTGGGATCAAAGGTGCCATAGGTGGCCATTTGGATTCATTGTCCAAGTCATAGAGGGGCCATGACTGAGTGGAAAGTCGAATTAGTCGATGGGTCTTTAGATCTGGAGCCAAACGGAGGGGGTCTAAGTGGGCAAGGAAGCAACCGACAGGTAAGTCAGATGGGATTTTGGATTGGGAGTCCCCACGGCGACTTGGAGTGCCGAAGTAGCTAGAGGCAGGTGTCCCCGGCTTTAGAGGAAACCAGAGGAGAGTGAGAGGGGACAATAGTAAAGGGGGGGGGGCGTCACCACCCCAGGATTCACAGGCCCCAGGCTAACTGCCGTCTCCAGAGAGTTCTAGAGCTGAGTCAAGACTTAAACTGACTGTTGTCTCCAGAGAGGAGACTAGTGAGGAGGAGGGGAGGGGAAGGGCAAAGTCATTTACCCAAATGAGGCCCCAGAAGGGATGCAGAAGATAGCTTGGTGAGTGGAAGGAGGTGTGTGGTGAGCGTCCTGGGCCCTCAGGCCAGGGTCCTGAAGCAGCTCAAGTCCCCATAAGGGAGGGCGGGGGATATAGCTCCATTGGTAAAGTGCTTTCCTGGCATGCACAAGGCCTTGGGTTCAATCCCCAGCAAAACACACACACACACACACACACACACACACACATCCCAGAGGGGAGAGCAAGGTTGACGGGAGAGCCTGATCCAAACCTTGGCATCAAGGACTGATCACACACACACCAAGGACAGAGGTAGAAAGCAGATTTATTGTCAGGCACCTGATAAGGCTACACGAGGCTGAGACAGAGAGCAGCAGAAACCCGCCTTGAGCGTTACTTTTTAGAGGCCAGAATCATGGCCGCCCATTAAGGGCAGGTATAGCCCTTGCGACTGGCATAGCAAGCATCTCCTGATTTTGCAGAAGGCAAGTTTCTGTTTCTTGGGAACAGAGATGGGCAAGTCTTTATCTCTCAAGGAGAGAACAGAGTCCAGAGACCAGAAAGTTTCTATCTCTCAAGGATGGGCAAGTTTCTATTTCTTGAGGATAAGAACAGTATTCATAAAGTGGGGGTGGGGGAAAGAGGATGGCTGTAGTCATGCCAACAGCTTCCTTTCAGATTTTTTAATTTCTTAAGATTTAATTTTGTTTCTTGCTTTGTTATACTGGCTATGACCTCTAATACAAAATAGTGCTAACTTGAAGAAAAGAAGTTAGGCAGATGTGAAATGTTTTAGGTAGTTTTTCAGTCCTGTGACCAAAATACCTGACAAGAACAACGTAGAGGAGGAAAAGTTGATTGGGGGCTCACGGTTTCTGGGTTCTCAGTCCCTAGATGGCTGACTCTGTTGCTCTGGACCTGAGATAAGGCAGAACATCATGGGGGAATCCACAGCAGAAGAAGGCTGCTCATCTCATGGCAGAAAGAGAGAAAGTGGAGGTGTGTGTGTGTGTGTGTGTGTGTGTGTGTGTGTGCGTGTGTGTGCGCGTGCCAAGCTCACATGCTAGGGGCTGTAGGGAAGGTGCATCTTCCAGGGTACACCACCAGTGACCCACCTCCTCCAGCCACATCCCACCTGTCTACAGTGACCACCAGTCAATCATTCCAAACTAGGATGGTCTAATTAGGTCACAGTTCTCATAATTTAATCTCACCTCTGAATATTCCTGTATTAACAGGAGCTTTTGGGGGACACTTTATATCCAAATTATAGCAAATGAATAGTTGTTGATTCTGGAAAACAAAATTCTTTGGAAAGAATAACTCAAAACCAAAATGGGATCAGAATGTCAACTGATTTCCTTCTCACTGGAGAGTATGAAATCGAAAGGATTTCCTTGGAATCCATTTTTAATAAAAATTCGGGGTAACTTTGAGGTAGCATGTGTACCGAGGAGGAAGAAATTCATCTCAGTTCCTCTAGGACAATGCCAGCCCTGGAGAGTGATGAAAGAAGTCAGAATCGATGAAACCCCTGAGCACATGCATGCACACACATGGTCTTGGATATACACCAAGTGTGCACTGCTCAGCTGCAGGAAATCATCTCTCATTGAATCAAAGTCTTACTCTTCAAGGGGAAATCATATTGTTGAAGTTGGAGCATGCAGATGCCTGCTCAAGGTGTTCATGGAAACCCCATTTTTTTGTCTTATTTTCAGTTTGAGGGGGCTGTTAAATGTTAGAGTCTGTAAACAAGTCAAAATAACACCTGGCATTTTGCCAGGGGAATGTTAGAGTTCGTAAACAAGTCTGGATGGTGCCTGGCAAAATGCCAGGTGTTATTTTGACTTGTTTACAGACTCTAACAGTTAAATATGAGGGACAATATCTTTTATAGCCACAAGCAAAGAACTAGGGGTCAGTAACTTAAGGCTATACCCTGAAATACCCTTCAAACATCCAAGTCCAATGTTAGAGGCAACACGCAGTCTGCCAAAGTAGGTAGAAACCATTCATCCTCTCAGTTCCTGTATGGATAGAGTACATGCCACGGTTAGCTCTTCTGTTTGGTTTTTGTTAATTACAGGCAAATGCCCACAGAGAGTTTAATAACGGAAATTTACATATTTGGAGATTCAATGTGACATGCCATGGATGTTAAATATTCAAAACTTAGGGACAATTACAACATAACTTAGCCACTAAAACATAAAATATTTAAGAGATTGATTCTCCCATTATGGTTTAGATATAAATTGTCCTCCCAAAACTCATGTGGGGGACAACACAAGAAAGTTTAGAGGTGAACTGATTCTTCACTTAGCGGGTGCATGAATTCACTTGAATAGGTTAACTGGGTGGTAGCAGGTGGAGTATGGCTGGGGGAAGTAGGTCCCTGGGGGTGAATCTTTGGGGTTTATATTTTGTCCCCGGTGAGCAAAGCACTCTCTGCTTCCTTGTTGCCTTGTCCTGAGCTGCTTACCCCCACCATGCCCTTCCGTCATGGTGTTCCCACGGGGGACTCAGAGCAATGGCGTTGGCCCTCTATGGACTGAGACCTCCGAGTCTGCAAGCCCCAGATGAACTTCATCCACATTATTCTTTTCAGGTCTTTTGGTGACAACAACAAAAATGCTGACTAAAACACACAGCTGTCTCTCAAACCCATTAGGCATACGACTGGGGAGGGGGGTTCTTCTGGATGAATCCCCTTCCCTTTTCTCCTGCTCTGTCCATAGGAAATGTAGAATTCCTACCTTATCTGGGGCTTAGAAGTCCTGCACATCATTTCAGTGGACTTTTGGGGATGAAGGTACAGAACTTTACATTCATCTCTAGTAAGTTTCACTTTGAATTCCAGATCCCATCTATCATTCCATCTTGTCAAAGTCACTTTAGATCTTTGTCTGGCAGCCTTCCCAGCGTTGTGTCTTGTGTATGCTCTCAATGTTTTCATCCAAGACTCTGATGAAAGGCATGGACTAGTGACCAGATGCTTCAGTAAAAGACTGAGAGTCAGGCTGGGAGAGGAGACGCGAGAAGAAGCCAAAGCTCTTATCATAATTTTTGAGAAGCTTAAAACAGCAGTTGCAGAACTTCCCATTCTACCGGTTAACCTTATGGCTATGGGTCTGGAGGAATGTCATCGTTAGGATCTCCTTTTTAGAAAGCCAGTTGCTGCTGAAAGGCATGAAGTTTCAAGCCTGACATTAAGTTATTGATTATCCCTTAAATGGAAGTGGTGGTGAAGTAGGAGGCAAGTGGCTACTTGTTTCTCTGGAAATCACAGGACCCTTTGGGGAACGATGGGTTTGGCTTCTCCAGAAGTATGGTGCAGAGAATCCTCCTCCAACTGGGCATATGATATGCAGGGACAAGCAAAGCTATAAGATAAAAATCACACACCTTTCTACAGGGTAACTTTTATTGGCAAGTTAAAGGGAAAATTGTTATGACAAACACAAAAGTAAATGAAATTAAAAAGTAAATGAAATATAAAAAATGTACATAGTTTTTATCATAGTAAAAATAACATCAAATTTACCATCTGAATCATTTTAAGTGTATAGCTCAGAAATGTTAAGTATATTCATACTGTGATCTCTGTAAAGTCTTCATTTTGCAAAATTGAAACTCTATGCCCATTAAACCTCTCCCCCTTTCCCCATCCCTGGTAGCCACTATTCTTATATTTCCATGAATTTTGCTACTTTAGATACTTCACATAAGTGGAATCAGATGCCTTTTTGTGATGGACAATTCCACTCAGCATGTTCTCAAAGTTCATCCGTATTGTGACATGTGATGGAATTTCCTCTGTTTAAAGGCTGAATAATATTCCATTCTATGGATTGAGCATGTTTTGCTTATCCACTCATCAATCGAGGGGCATGATGCCTTGGCTATTGTGAATAGTGGGTGTGCTGTGAATGTGGGGGTGCAAATCTGGCTTCAAGACACTTCGTTTCAGAAAGACCTGGTCCTAATGGGTGAGAAATGATGGCCCAAAGTGGAAGATGCTGAGACACTTAAGAGGCAGACAGAACCAGGATGGTCCAAAGTGCCACCTACTGGAGACTTGTAGACAAAGGAGTGTCTTAAGTGGCAGCAAGACAGGAGGGTCCTCACATGCCCAGGTTGGAGGGAGGAGTTTTTATGCTAAGCTAGACAAGGTGGGCTGCAGCCTGCAGGAATGTACCTGGCCTTTCCCCCCCAATACAAATATGTCCAATGTCAAGAAGGAGTCCAGGCATCTGTGGCTGACATAACACACACACGTGTGTATCTTATGACTTTGTGTGTCCTACAGGGTTCGAGGTGCACACTAGGGTCTTCTGGTGGGCAAAATGGCAGCTATGACCAACATGGCTAAAGTCACAACAAGCTGTATCCCTTCACCCTTCTTGGAGGTCTTGGAAATAGATACCCGGTAGTGGAATTGCCAGGTCATACAGTAATTTTATTTTTTTGAGAATTGCCATATTGTTTCCCATAGCGATTGCAAAAATGTACATAGATATTTGAAGAGAAGACAAAGAATTTTGGATTTTGGAATTTTCTTGCTTAAATAGGGTTAGCTCTGTCTAAACCCCATAGACCCCAAGAATCTGCTTTCACTGTTTTCTATTGTTAGGTTCACCTTGATGCAAACATTTGGGAAGTCTTGGTGACATGGTTAAAAATATGAGCTTTTCAATCATCGCAACTTGGATTTATGATATCAGATTGATTACTGATTTCCATTGTGATTAGGGTGTGACAGAAGCTCTTTGAGTCTTAATTACCTGTCTGCAAAATAAAGACTCAGTAACTATGACAGCTCAGATATATAGCACAGTGCCCGGCACAGCAAATGCTCAATAAATGTTTAGTGCTGTTCTTGGGAATGATACTGAAGTCTGTTTCCCCTTCCTCATGCTAGTGCGGCAAGTATGTGAAGATACCTATCATTGTTTCTCATTGCTCCTCTCTGGGTCAACTTTCCATGTGCCTTCTAAAATGACTTGTGTGTGATGATTCACAAATTCTTCCAGTCATTTGCATTCTGTTGTGGATGCCTCCTGGCCAGCTTAGACCTCTCTTAAAATGAGATGTCACTCTCATACTCTGCTTGTGTGCATCCAAATGGGTTTGACAAGCCACTTGGCAATATTCACCATGACCTTCAACATCCATGTCCATTGACTTAGTGCTTCTCTTTCTAGAAATCCTGCTTCTAGGAACCTATTCTAAAGAATGCTTTGAATTACAAAGGTTTATCGACAATGATGTTCATCAAAGTCTGAAGTACAATATAAAAATACAGCTAATACAAATGTCTAGCAATAGGAAAACATTTTGAAAGTATGGGGGCAGTTACATAATAGAGGTTTACAAAAAAATCAAGACTACAGTGTGCTTGATTTTATACATCAGCCTATATGAAACTTTTAAAAAGTCTATTATGTATTCAAGGAGGACAAAACCATAATATCGAATTATATAACCAACAATTCTCATCTGTACAAAATCATGCAGGCATAAATGCAACAGGATGCTTATTTATTTGCTTACTTGTTCATTCCATTGAGATTCTATTATGTACCAGACATTGTGCAAGAATCTGAGGATGCAAACAAAAACAGTAAACATTATTGTTCCTAAATGTCTGGCAATCTACAGGAACTCATTAAATAGCATCCTTTAAAAATGTCGTGATAAGGTACATCATGAATGCAGGTGTTTTATGGGCGTGGTGGAAGGAGTTCCTCGCTCCCCAGTGGGTGGGAGGAGGGCAGGCAAAGGGGCTTTCCCAGGGAGTGATGTGAACAAGGTCTAAAGCAGGAGAGCCACACATTCACTCTTGGTGGTCATTCTGACAGCAGAGGAGGGGGCTGTGACCAGTGGCGGGGAAGGTATGGTGACTGGGCAGCCTGAGCTGAGAACTCTGGTGATGGAGTGAAGGGAAGGATCAGATCAGCAGAGCTTGGGGACCAGGTGGATGATGGTGCCAGTCTCAGGGTGAGAACGAGGGAGGAGGGAAGGGTCACGGGGAGGACCCAGTGTGGGAGTGGGGAACTGCAGATGCCGCGTCTTTAGGCAACGTGACCAGGCCAATTTCTGATTACAATTACGTCGGGGAACTGGATCATAAGTTGTTTTCCGTTAGCATAATCAGGGAGACGGTGGAGCTCTATGTTTAACAACCACAGCTGTGGAGAGCAAGCCTGCTGAGAACCATCCTGACGTGATCTCAGGAGCAACGTCCTAACACACGACTCAGTTAAACTTAACTCCTAGTCGTGAACATGTTTGGGAAGATACGCTTGAAGGCACAGTAACCGATGAATGCTAAATTCATGGCGCCTTAATTTACCTCATGATGAACTTCAAGTGATTGTACTCAGGGTCTTGGTGGAGTGTTTCATGACTATGTGTTTAGTTTGCAGGATGCAACTGCAGATAAAGGCTCTACGTCCCCAGCCTGTCCTCTGCTGAGTGTTGTCATTTTGCCGGTCTCTGGAATGGAAGTTGAAATGGCTTCCAGGAAGTGTTTTTAATTGGATCTTTCTTCCTTTGCGATCTTCTGCTGGATGGAATGTGGGTCTGATAATTGGAGTCAGGACAGCCGTCTTGGGCCCCGGGTGAATGTTGGCAAAGCAGTTTGCACAGAGGTGGAGCAGGGTGGGAGAACCCTGTCTCTCTGGCCCCAAGGCCACCAAATGCTCTTTAGACCTTCTACCTCGGCTTTTAAAAAAGAGAAAACATTATTTGGAGAATTTGTTTTCAATTACAATTGGATCTAACCCCATTGGATATACTTTCTGTTCTCATTCACAAAATTCAAATGGCATTCTGGCCCTTCCTACATCCTGAGGTTATCACAAGGCATCAAAGGCACTGGGGTGATGGATACAAATGAAGGCTCTCACTATTCGAAACCCTGCCTTCTGTTGGGAAGACTCACCCTCCACCAAGACAAGGGGGCAGGCTCTATGACTGTCGTTCACAGGGGGCATGAGGGGGGCGTCACTAGCCCACCTTGGTAAGAAGTTCTGGATGAGAAGGCTGGCATCAAGTAGAGAAGGGGTGCTCAGAGAGGGCACCTGGAGGAGCACGCACCATGGGCACAGGCCACAGTGTTGTCTGGAAGGCCGGGGTGTTTGGAGACTAGTACGTCACCCAGGGGGACAGGATGAGACTGCAGACAACCAGCCCGGAATGACAGGGCCAGGGTGAAGAATCCAGTAAGGAGCTGGACTTCATTTACAGGCAACCAAGAGCTCTTGAAGGATGCACGGGGACAAGGAGGCTGTTCACACCTGTTATTGACACGATCACAGTTTCATAGAACATCACGGCCTGTTACCAATAAAATAGTGCAGGGGCTAATAGTGCAGGGGCTCTCCACAGGAATACACCATCTTTTCAAGGTTTTGCCAAGGGACTCAGGGAGGCAGGAAAGAGGGAGAGAGAAACAGAGAGGGAGTGTGTGTGTGTGTGTGTGTGTGTGCGTGCATGTGTATGTGTTGTTAATAGTTTCTTAATAGAAACTCCAGGCGGTAAATATTGGAGAAGAATAGCTGAAGACTCTTACCAGAACAAATTTTTCAAAGGAATGAAAGAAGAAAAATCAAGGTGGTGAATTTTTAAACATTTGAGACTGTGGAACATTTCTGCCTCAGGGAAGGAGAAACCTGTCTCTATATCTGTTTGTAATGAGATCTTCATACTTTCTCCTCCATCTATTTATGGGGCTTTCCCGTCAGTTAATGGAAATTGATATTAAATGTCTTCGATTGGGTTTCTACAAGTGTTATATATGGTAAGTTATTTAATTTGAGATTTATACTCTATAAATACCAGAGGAAAATTTTGTCATCTTGAAATTGCATTTCATACCAGAGACAGAAGGAAAACAAACCGGAAGAGCCTTCCACGGGCCTTTTAGATGGGACACGTGGCCTGTGCTGCCACCTCATTTCATTTTATCACCACGGTCACCCTGTGGGGTCCATGATTTACAGGGGCTCAGGATTGCTCATTCCTATCCTACTGAGATCAGGGCAAGTCAACTGGTTTTCTAAGACTCTCCTCTGGTAGATTCAAGAGATCCAAATAAAAATTACCAACAAGATAAGATGTATGAGCGCTAGCTACCGTTCCCTTCTGGAGAAACGGCAGGCAGTGACACTTGTGTCTCTTTCAGGGTTCCTAGAAGCACTTCCCTTGGGGACTCAGAGCATGGTGTATCTCCCTGAGGCTGCTTGCCCCAAACAAGCTCCTGATGAAAAGCAGAGCCAGGAAGTTCTAGAAGTTTTGGAAAGAAGGAGGAAAAAATGCCAAGAACAGTCCCTGGTAACTGCAAGCGCATGGCCCACAAATGATGGAGGCAGGAGGTGGGAGGCCAGCCTCGGATCAGCAAGCTTCCTTTATTCTGCAGTGACGTCCATCCATCAGGCAAGAGAGGGCTCATTTTCTGGGTACAGGAAATGGCCCCGGGTCATGGAAGGAGTCTGGATTTTATTGTTTTTAATGAGGGAGAATTAATCATTGGAGACTGTGGACATGCCGTTTGGACAGTCAGGGACCTGGTTGTGCAGGTTAAGGTTTTAAGTCAGGACGGCAGTTGTAGAAAGTTTGAAACTCCTTGTCGCTGGGAAAAGCTCACAACTCGGTGCTCCCTGGTTATCTTCCTTCCTCTGGGTCCCACTGTGACCTAGAGCTTCACCATTTGCTTTTCTCCTTCTAGGATTAATCTGCAATGGGAAAGGGTAAAAGTCCAGGGCCCAGGGTTTTGGTACTCGCCTCCTCCCTGCAGGACCCATTGTGGTTGGGAAGGGGTGAAAGTTTGCTTTTTCCCTCAGGACCCATTACTAATGTTGGGCTAATTTCCCCTCCCTCCTCCTGAGCCTCACGTTTCCTCATTTTTCTTGAGAAGCTATAGGAATATTATTTTCCATAACCCTCAGTAACCCCATGGTGTGGTCAAACCAAAGATAAGATCTGATGAGAAAACTTCGCCAAAACATGCCAAAGAGGTGGTTCAAGGGTAGATTTTGCCTCCGAGGCTCCCCAAGACTTTTTTTCAGTTGCCTGACTCTCTGAGTGATGAAACTGATTATTATCAACCAATCCCTTAGCTCATGCTCTGTGAGGAGGACTCTAAACACACACACACACACACACACACACACATACACAGAACCAGAGAGATGTTGAAAGGGCCCAGGGAGAACTCAGGAATTCCAGAGCCATGTAGAACTGTCTTTGTTCAAGGATGTATAAAGGGAAAACCAACCTAACTCCATGAAAATGGACAGACGCTCCAAATAAGGCTTCATGGAGATCAGGTTGCATGGGAAGGCCTGGCACTGCTTTGAGAAAGAGTTATCATAGAAAAGAGAAAATCTTTGTAAGTAGCATCTGTCTGCCTTGTCTCCAAAAATTCAAAAAATTATGGACCAAATTGAAGATTAAAGATGATAAGAAAACAGATGAATACAAAATTGGCTGAGGTAGAGATATGAAAATGCATATGATATCTGAAGTATTTAAGGAAAATAAAAAGGGCATCAAAATCAAGACATGCATTAGAACAAAATATATGCATAAAATTCACCATGAGTGCGTGATTTAAGCCAAATGTAATACAAACTTAAAAAAATGCTCTCAAAAAGCACAGGAAAACAGAGAAATAAAAAATTCTAAATAAACAGTCAATAAATAAATAAAATACACAATGCATTAATAAGTATCCTTTTGATACAAATAATAGAACTTTATCTCTAAAACATTTAAGCATCAAAGGGAACTTGTGGGATCAGAAAACTAGGATATAGTTAAAGTAAGTCTCAGCAACAAGTCCACAGGGAAACTTATTTTTCAGGTCACGTGTGTTTGTTCCCTCTTTTTTTTAGTACCAGGGATGGAACCCAGAGGTGCTTAACCACTGAGCCACACTCCCATTGCTCCCTGCCCCTTTTAAAATTTTATTTTGAGACAGCATCTAACTAAGTTGCTTAGGGCCTTGCTAAGTTGCTGGAGCTGGCTTTGAACTCATGATCTTCCTGCCTTAGCCCTTTGAGCCGCTGGGATCAAGTGTGTTTCTTAAAGATAAAATATATTTTCATGTTCTAGTTGCTACTTTCCTGTCTTGACTTTCTATTAGGTCTTGAGAATTTGCCGCTGGGTTTGGGACTTTTTTCATTGATATAATAATGGAAGTTTTGTGCTGTGCAGATTCTTCTTAGTTAAGATGGATTAGTTTTGGGGGGATTCCTGCAGCTGGGAGCCCTGGGTGTTGGCCTGGCCTGGCTTGTACGCCTCCAATTCAGCCGGAGCTTGCAGAAGACAGTCATGTCCAGCAGATGGTGCTCTTGCTACTTCTAGTCTGGGTGCCTCAGAATAGTTCTGCAGAAGAGATTTGCACAAAAGAGACTACTGCACCAAAGCTGTTGCAATTGGTAATTAGGGATAAGGTTGCTATGGTGATGAGGGGGGTCTTGGGATGTTTATAGCTTTGCAAGAGCCAATGACAATGAACCATCAGATTGCTTCCCTTGATGCTAATGGCTGGCATAGCAAGGTCATGAAAATACCCTAAGATTCTGCAAACTGCAGTGGTGGCTATATTATGTTGTTCTGTGATTTATGGGCTACAATTGGGGTGTTGAGAGTGGCAGAATATAGTTTTTGAACAATTTTATCTTATTTCACATTGGGCTTTTGTCATTTTCTGTACTTTTTTTTTTAATTTCCATTGCTAGCATTTCTCAATGTGGTTTTCATTAAAGTGCTTCATAAAGAAAGACTCCATCCCTCTAACAATTCTGGAAAGACTGCCTGCTGGTGCTCTTGGAGATTCACAGTGCACCACAGCCTACTCTAGTCTGTAAATTCTGTTTCACCTCTAAAACTCACACATCATTTGGAACCATTTTAATGGATTATTCATTAACTCTTAGGGAATCACTCTTCATCTTGTTCCTGAAATGTTAATGACTATGCTATTGATAATGGGCTCAATTACTGCTTAATGTTTATGTAGGTCTCCCCAGCAAAATGGTCAGTTCTTTTCTGTGGCATGGGCGGAACAAAGGCTTAGTTATGATGAAGACTCCATTAATATTAATTGTTGCTTATTGGCTCCTAAGAAATATATTTGAATTGAATTATCTATCCACAGACACCAATAATTGCAATTATTCTTTGCAAATAACTTTTTCTGACCCCCTTTGGTACTGGAAATTAAACCCAAGTGCACCTTACCACTGAGCTACATCTCCAGCCCTTTTTATTTTGAGACAGGGTCTAAGTTGCCCAGGGTTGGCCTCCTACTTGTGATCCTCCTGCCTTAGCCTTCCAAGTAGCTGAGATTACAGGCATGTGCCACCACACCCGACTCTAATGATCTTTAACCATAACTTCAGCAGGCAAATGAATTCAACACCAAGACATAGCCAGCAAACAGCATTAGTAATAAGTCATTTGTAACTTTGCACAGGAATATCACCATGCTCACACAATAGGACAGAATATCGAAGTACTTTTGCTTCTATTCACCATTTATTTTCCACGTTGTCCCATTTTTCCTGACACTTTAAGATCAATTTGTTGCTAGCAGTTTTTCAGAAAGACACTTCCCCTTGTGAATAATTACTTTGTGATTGATCCTAAAACAACCTATACAAACCCCAGAAAAATGCAGGAACGCTGAGCATCTGCCCTGGCATGCTCTGTCTCCCCGGGGAGTCCTCGTCACCCACATTTTATCTTGCATATGTCACTGTGTCTCTTGCCTTGCTAAGGAAGTGTCCTGTGTGTCTGGCCCTCTTCCTGCTATCGAGAGAAGAACAAGGGCCAGGCCACTGGAGGAGACTGCTCATTACTGGGCCTGAGTTCGGGCACTCAGCAGAAAGCCTCTGGCTCCTTCCTTTTAGTAACTATATGCGGTTTCCATGGAAGAAACAGAAAGACCTTTCTTTGGAGAAGAATTTGGTTCTTCTCCAAATATTCAGCCTTGACTCTGAGTTGAAACAACTGAGGCTCAAAAACACCTTACAAGAGTTGCATGAGATGAGGGAGGAAGGGCCCCCGGAGCCCTCATGTGCTCATCTCTGAAATGGGGGCTAAGGAAGCCCACCACGAGCTTCTTGGAGAATGAGATGTGGTCACAGATGCAAGCAGGCAGCAAAGTGCCTGTCATGAAACTGGGTCCTCTGCAAATGCTACCTTCATTTCCTGTTGTTCTCATTGCTCCCAGTGTCACCAGCTACAGAAACCCGTGGCACCCTGGGGCATCAGGAGGCAAGAGTCGTGGGAAAGACCAACATCCGGGGTGGGATGCAAACGTCTTCACTCTGAGTTTTCCACTCTCCCCAGACTCTGTGCAATGAATTTTCAGAGCTGACAAATCCCACAGCCTCCCTCCTCTGCTGTGTGCTCTTTCTTTTAGAAGATGCGAACTTTTAGTATTTTAGGCTCCCAAAGTTATCTAAACCTGGCCAAGGCGTCGTGGCTGGCAGTGCTCCTAGGGAAATTGGGGGAGGCTTATTTCATTGTAAAATAGAAACTTACATAATATGGCTTCGTGATTCACGCTGACTGGACAGTTTTAGTCAGGTGATTAGTGTTCACGCCCGCCTGCTTTTCTGCATCAGCCCCTTGTCTCCGGTTCCTCTATTGGGTTGCCATCTTCCCTTGCTTCCATAATGAGGGCTGAGCTTTTGAACAGAAGTTATATGTGTTTTTTCTAAAAACCTCTTCAGTTGATTTTAAATTTACAGATTCCCTTTGATGAAGCCCCCAAGTTTACCCGAAGGTTGACAGTCAGCTTCTACTCAGCATATTTTAGTTACCCGAAGGTTATGTGTCCTAGGATTCATTGATAATCAATGCATCACTCCTTGACATACCGAGCAGATGAGCTTAATGGCTTTAATTACCAGCCTAAGTAAAAATCAATGACCCTCACATTCAGTTATTCCAACTGTTTATTTGACTATAAAGACTCATATAATGTTAAAAAAATTTATGTATACAATACACAATCCTTTAGGCACAGATTTCAACTTTTATACAAATAATCCCCAACATTAATCAGGAAGCTATCTGAGATCATATTTGGTTTGCTCTTTCAAGTTCACAAATTGACTACAGTCTGAAGGAATTTGAACATAAAGGTGGTAAATTAGTTTGATGTAGTTTGCAGATGCATAGTACTCAGGTGTGGCTTATGGTAACTATTTCTCTGTGGATTTTAGGTTCTTCTCCATTGCACTTTCCTCTTGGGTGGGCTACTTTCAAAGATCATTTTGTAGCATGGTGCCCAGCTCCTGCTGTTATCTAAGTAAATATTCATCCCATGAACCCATCCATATGTCCATCTGCTATCTGTTCATGTTGCTTCCACTTTCCAGTATAAGGTTGGGGAGCTCCCAGTTCCTTTGGTCCCTGGCAAAGGCATGAACTTTTTAAAAAATTTTTTCTAGGATTAGTTTGTCCATCCCTTGTCCTTGAATACACTTCACCGGCAGTGATGCAGTCCCTAACTCAGAGGTGCTCTGGACCTGCCCGCTGACTCTGAGAGCATTGTGGCTTCTCTCCATTCTTCTCCTAAAGTCGCTCTGAACATTTCCAACATTTTTCATGTTTTCTTGCCCAAATTCTACCAATCAACCTCCATTTCCAAATGGCCACGTGCCTTGACAGTCACTTGTCCACATTCTCGTCGTTGCCTGGCCTTGGGCTAACACTCCCTTCACACCAACATTGTTATTATTTTCTTTGTCTGCAACACAGTTGCTTCCTCTGTAATGTGAGAAATCCTTAGAAGAACACTTCTTCCTAAGACCATAGTGACCACTAAACAGATAAATTATACAAAGCTCCTGGAAATACATTTGAAAAATACTATTCCAGAGTGTCATTTTCCATTCCACCTTTCCATCCTCTGCCCTTCCTTCCTCTTTCCATAATTTTATTCTTTCCTGCTCTTTCTGACTCCCCTTTTCCTCCCTCTCCTCTTTTCTCTCATCTGTTTTTCCTCCCTTCTGATTATACTCAAATCTTTTGGATATCTCTGAAAACGATGCCGCCTGTTCCTCTCTCGATTCATTCATTCAGGAAGATTCTCCAAGTATCAGGTGAAGTACACTGAAATGATTGTTCTGGAAGCCTTAGGGGGGCTCCAGGCTTTCTCCCGCTTCCCACCCTCCGTCCCACTCTGGGAGCTGGGAGCCTACCTGAGGCACCAGGGGACACAGTTTTTGGAACTTGAAGTGAGGAGGTGACCCTCTCAGAGGGGGAATTCAGGGACTCAAAGGTGCCTCCCACTTGTCATGGCCGCCATGTTTTCCTGAATCACTCTCCTTTCCGGATCATTGCTCACTTCTAACTTGGCTGATGTGGTACAGTGGCAATTACTCCCCCCACTTTCAAACAGGCAACACCCCATGACTCCTTCCAATTCTCAGAAGAGAAAGCCCAAACCAAGGGCAGAACCAGAGGAGGTCTTGAGCAGTCTTATGCCCCATCTATGAACTAGGTAAAAAATAATTCTCCCAGTAAAATGAAGTCCAAAATTTCCCAGAAGAGTACAGATATGTAAAAAGTGGGTGTGCCAAAGCCCCAGTGTGGATCATAGTGTTCTTTTACATCAAATGTCCTCAAGGATAAAATATATATATTCCTTAGGGTCCTAGTTGGTATGTGTAATTATGAAGAATGTGGGCTCAGAACCGGGTTCTGGGCTCTCTTCTGCACCACACAAGAAGAATCAGTGTTTGAGAAAGAACTTTAGCAGACTGAAGGGTGCTATGAAAACAGGGAACTAATAATTGGGAAGAAGGATCATAAAGGTAATTGAAATTACAAAAATAACTATAAATCATGTGAGCACAGTCCCCAGTGAGCAAGCATGGCTTATGCATTAAGAAGATTCTCAGGCTGCTATCCAATGTCGGTGGGAAAGGGATACATTTCATTCTGGCACTCTGCTGGCCTCTGGTTGTGGGGATGTGTCTGGGGACTCAGGACCTGGGGTATGGGCTGGGATTGTCTGGTGCCCATGGGGGTTACAGTGTGGCTAATGCTTATGATGAAAAAGAACTCAGAGATGGATGAAGAGACAGAAAGGAGAAATCAGATGTGTCATGTCAAGCAAATAGGTGTAACAAATTATTTTAATGAAATATGTTTAAAACAGGGAAAAGTGAGACAACACAAAAGTCAGAGGTTGAAGTCTAAGAGGATAAACGTGACTGCCATTCTCGCAGAGGCTCTGTGCTGAGAGAGCTATCAGTGAGACAGAGAGCCCATGGGACTGACAGAATGCCTGACCGTAGAACTTAGGAGAAAATAAAGAGATCAAAGCATGCTTAGGAGAATTAGTGTATTTAAGCCATGGCTGGAACTCGGCAGTTACACTTAAGAAGAGAAAGGGAAGATGAATATCATGGTGAGTGCCACAGGGGACTTCAAAACCAGGCAAGACAATTAGAATAGCTACATAAAAACATTTACATCGAGGCACTGGTGGGCTCACTAAGTAGTAAAGACTTGTATGTTTGGCCAAGACAGAGTAACAAAGATTAGACCTATTGTTCTGATCGGAAAAGTAAAAATGAAAAAAATGGGCAAAATATATGAAACAGTGGTTTTCAAACATCAGACATCTGGTAGCACAAGATATTGGTTCCCCCAAGAAAGGAGAACAAAAGATAAACTGTATGGTGTTCCTGGCCCATTAGGTACAAAGGACTGATAGGGTCACAGTGCAGGGAGGATTCTCAGACCCAGAGGTCTAAGAGCAAGGAGCATGGAGATAACAAGCAAGCTGTAAGTGACTTTGTGTGGTATGCAGAGGACAGAGGTAAATGGAGAGTTCTGGAGATCTCCAGAAGGATCCTCAGCTGAGGATGGAGGTGAGGAGACTCCCCACGGCAGGGAAAGTTCTACTCAGAAGGAATACAGGGAAGAATCCCTGGCACCCCTAAAGGGCTGGGAATAATCCCCTGAGCTAGAACAAAAACCCTCAAGATGGGTATCCTGTAGAACATTTAGGAAGGTGTTACCTTGGTACATGAGCAAAATTAGTCCTAAACCAAAGACCACACTAACAGAGCTTAAAAACAAGTCTTGAAAGAATCAATCTATTTCCAAGTAACTTCACTGTGTTCCAAAATAAAAGTCAAGAATACTTTTAGGAATACAGAACCATCCACTATGCAACAAGCTACAGTTCATAATGGCTAACATCTAATGAAAAAAAATTACTAGGTATGCAAAAGAACAGAAAAAGAATAGCCAATCAATAGAAAAAGATATACAAATTACACAGCTAGAACTAAGGGTATTAAATAAGTTATTGAAACCTAAAGTGCATGTGTTCAGAAAGGTAGAAAAATTTGTACATGTTAAGTAGAGACATGGAAGATGTTAAAAAAGTCAGAAATCAAACACCTAGAAGAAAAAGATACACCACCTAAGATAAAAACTACAGTAATTGTGATAAAACATTATTAGATGGAATTAAATATTTAAGAAGATTAGAGACTATAATAGGGGAATATAATAGGGGAATATAATAAGCATAGTTAGAAAGAGAATTAGTAAACTGGAGAGCAGATCAGAAAAAAATAACCAGACTGAAACAGAACAAAGGATGGAAAATAGAGATGAGAATGTAGAAGACAGAGTAGATACATATATGCATATTTTGAAATCTCAGGGGGGGAAAGTAGAGAAAGAATGAGGTAGAAACAATATATGAAGAACCAGGACTGAACAATTTTTCCAAGTGGAAAAGAAAATCAGTAATCCATTCGTTCTAGAATTAAATTGTAAGCAGTATAGAATCAAAGAAGAGCATATTTAGATATATCATAGGAAACCCAGAAAATGAATTGTGGGGAGTGGGAATGTGTGGTCATCAACTTCCTTGGAAAGTTAACTTTTGCAGGAGTGGATGTCAGATTCACAAGGCAGAATTATGGACAAAACTCATATTTGATTCATGCTTGGAACATAGGGACCTGAGGATAAATCTAGCAGGGGATACAGAATCTAAAATAGGAGAAATTGAGGGTGGGGGTGGCACCAAAAGATTTGGAGACTGGAGGCCCCATTTTCCCAGGGGACAATAATGTTGTAAATTCTGCATTCTAAGAGAGATTGGTTTGGACAGGTGATGGACTTTTTTCCTTTCCACTCTGCCCTGAAATTGTTATTTTCACAGATAGGCTATTCAGGAAAGAGGTGTTTCAGTTAATTATTAAAATTTAACTTCTGGCAGTTGCCTGATGCCTCTGTCTTTCCTTGCCTTGTAGATGCGTCCCTCCAGTCTCTGCCTCACCTTCACAGGACCCTCCGTGGTCTCACTGTCTGTATGTCCACGCCTCCCTGTCCTTTCTCCTACAAAGACAGCAGCTGTTGGATTTAGGGCCCCTGTAACTTAGTATGATCTCATCTTAATCTTTGACATCTACAAAAACAATTTTAATCCTGGCTTTTTAGAAAACTGCATATGCTTATTATAAGGAATAATAAACAAAAATAGGCAAAGATAAACAAAAAGAAGAAACTAAAATTAATCTCACCACTCAGATTAAAACATCTTTCTAATCTTTGTTTTATGCATGTATACCTATCTTTCCATATGTATTCTAAAATATTTCTAAAACAGGGTCATTTATTATATATATTTTTTTGTAATCCACTTTTTCTATCTGAAAAACTATCATTAACATCTTTCTATGCCATTGACTTTTCAATGGCTGTATTGTTATTCAATTTTTAAAATATACCCATGATTAAATTATATTTTGAGCAAGGAGTGCTTTGACTATTTCTTTTAAAAAGCACGTGTATTAATTCATTGATACATGATACAAAAAACAATGAGGAGATGTTTATTTAAGAGGCAAGTTTTTTTCCCCATACATTTATGATTAATCCCTTTGGATAAATTACTGGAAGAACTGTTACCTTAGAGAAAATCTAAAAATTTAAGGTCGTTCAGATACACAGCCAAATTAGCTGGTATGAGTATCGATCCACTTCACATTCACCTGTGTTATAGGACCACTCGTTTCTCTTCCCCATGCCAGGATAGTCTCATCTTTTAAAACACAGATTCCAATGATGGATTTTATTGGTTTAGCAGGTATTTCTTTATAGAAAAGTAAGCACATTAAACATAATTTCTTTGGCATTATATTTCTTACTTTATGAAGTTGTCCGTTACTTATTTGTTGTCTCAGACTGTGTATTCAGTTATACTTCCTCTTAATACCATGACCATTTAACTTTTGAACTAGATTTGGAACGATCTCCCCCAGCTTGTTAAATTTCTTTATTTTTATTTCATTGTTTTGAATAAGCAGATATATTAAGATTTTATTTGGTTAAATCAAGTATTTTTTTCTCCTTAACGTCTCTGCCATTGGGTTACTGTTGAGAAAGTTTTCCTCTACTCCAAAGTTACTAAATATTTTACTATTCTTTTTTCTGATTCTTTTGAATTTTATTTCCTGCTCTACATTTGGAATTCATTTGGATGTATGCATTGAGGTAAGATTTTTATTTTATTTATTTACAACCTCTTGTTTTGATACTAATTTTGAGTAATCCATGTCTTTAATTGAATGATATTTTTTGTTCATTGACCTCTGTCTGGGATTTCCTTTTCTGTTCCATTAAGCTGTATTTTTATTTCTGTTCCAGTACTATGCCACTTTTATGCATGAAAATAAAGTGGAATAAATCTCCAAAATAATTTTTCTTTTGGCTCAAAGTTATTATGGCTAACTTATGAAGTTTTCTTGCACAGGAAAAAGAATAAATAAACTTTAGAAATAATTTTCCAGCCTTCTAAAAATTATATTATATATTTTGTTGGATTTGGACAAAATTAATAGTTTAAGTTGGGGGAACTGAAATCTTGGCTCATTAAATATTTTCATCTAGAAATAGTTTGACTTTTTCTCCCATTATTTAAGTGTCTTTTATGTTCCTCAGGAAAATTTTATAGTGTTCTTCAAATAGATTTTATAAATATTTTGTTAATGTTGTACTTGAGTGTTTTGTATTTTATGTAACTATTTTTTCTAGCGTGACATTACTAACTCTTTGGACGAATTTTGGTTTCGTAATCTCACTAATCCATCATACCTTTACCTAATTCAGTGAGAGAGATGGATGTTTCCAGTTAGACAATCATGTCATCTACAAAGATTTTGTTCCCTGTCCCAGGATTTATATGTCGTATCTCTTTTTCTTACATATCATATTTTCTAGAACCTCTTAAAACTATTAAACAGGAGCAAAGACAGGGGGTACTCCAGTCTTGATGTAGACTTCAAGAGAAATGCCTCCTTCTTCCAACATGGAGCATAATATTGGAAATACCTGGAGAAATGTAGGTGCGTTTGTCATATTTAAGGAGACGTTCATATCCCAGGGCAGGAAGCTTTAGCAGAAGCAAGAGGACATTCTTTAAGGGTCTGTGGCAGCCCTCGACAGGTGCCCCTTAGAGATCCTGCTGGGAGGAGGATGGATCAGGTTTGCAGAGCCATCTAGGTCCCAAGCTGCAGGGGCCTCCTCTGGTGGGCGCCCTCCCTCCCTGGAGGGGATCTCTCCATCCTTGCTTGGGCTCCCTTAGCTCTGCATTTTGGCTGTCTAAACCCCTCAGCAGGTGCCTTCCTTCCTCTCTGTCCCCCTCCCTGTCTTGGTCTGAAGTCTTTCCTTGCCTCCTCCAATACCCTTCCCAATGGTCTCTCTCGGGTATTTCTCCCCAGTAAATCTGCAGATACGGCAACCCATCTGCAATGTCACTGGGCTGTTGAGAGACTCAGCTGAAACAAGGAAGTCAAATGCCTGCCAACAGAAACCCTCAGCACGTGTTAACATAAAAGCAGGGGCCATTGCATTTTATTGTAATTTTTAATTGTGGTTCATGAATAGGCCACTTTCTTTTTCCTAGATTATATAACTGTGAAGGTTTTTGTTTTTGTTTTTGTTTTTACTTTCTCTCCTAAGTTGACTTGCTACAAAATTCTCTATATTTTTTTCAAAGAGCTAGCACTTGGATTCACTTATAAATTTATTTATTCCAACTCTAGTTTAATATTTTTTTGTTTTTCATCAATTTCATCCTGCTTTGTGGAAGTTTGTTTTGGATTCTACTTTATAACTTCCAGAATCAAGTGTTGAGTTCTTTTATTTTCATTCTTTCCTTGTTAGCATTTCCTGTATGTTTTTGGTAGAAACTCATCAGTTTTGATATGTCATGTTCTCACAATGCTTTATTTTGTAAATAATTAGTAATTGCAGTTTTGGTGTTCTCTTTGATCCAGTAATTATTTAAGGGGGGATATTTTTTATTTATACATTGATTATTAATTTTCATTTTTATTATAGCAATTTTACAAATACTCCGTACCAATTCTCCTTTAAAAATTACATCGAAACCCGGTGCAGAGGTGCACGCCTATAATCCCAGCTAATTCAGGAGGCTGAGGCAGGAGTTGGCAAGTTCAAGGCCAGCGTCACCAACTTAGTGAGGCCCTAAGAAACTTAGTAAGGCCCTGACTCAAAATAAAAAATATAAAAGGGCTGGGTATGCGGCTCAGTGGTTTAGTGCCCCTGAGCTCAATTCCCAGTATCAAAAATAAACAAACAAACCAATAAAAATATTGAGACGATTTTGTGGCCTAACATGTGACTAGTTAATGCAAATGTACTGTGGCTGGCTGAAAGTGAAGGACAGTTTCTATTGCATGATTTTAAGTTTGATACACAGTATATAGCTACTGAGTCAACCTTGCCAATTTCATTGCTTAGTTTCTGTGATCTTTTATAGTTTCCACGTTTTTGTGGTGTTAAATTTCCCTGTACTGCTGCTTTCTATAACTTTCTATCTCTAATGTAATGCAATCCACTCATTCACCCATCCATTCAAGGCTCTTGGTTGAGTAGAGGCCAGAAGCTCTGCTAGACTTGGTCTAATAATACAGATTTTTAAAAGTCCCTGCTGTCTGGGGTCTTGCCTTCCAGAGGAGGGAGATAGATAATAAGTAAGATAAATAAGTAGAACAGAGAGCATGCCTGACGCGGAGGAGGATTATGGAGAAGAGCACAGCAAGGAAGGAAGAGAGGCTGTGGGCAGGGCAGGGAGTTGCAGTCTGAACAGGGCGGCTGGTGAAGGAGATAACTCACTGTCAGGAGATGGCTGAGCCAAGATCTGGTGGAGGTGCAGAAGGGAGCCCTGCAGCTGTCAGAAGGGACGATGCCTTCTAGACAAAGGGAACAGCAGCCCAAAGACCCCAGAGACACCAGGAGAACTCGATGCGCTCAAAAGAAGGAGCCAGCATTCCTGGAGCAGACGGATGATGGAGAACGTGCCAGGAAATGAGATGCTCAGTGCACATGCGTGAGGTGCTCCTTGTGAATTATGCCTTTCACCAGTTCACTGTGGCCTTCTGGATCATTCAGGACGGTTCGCATCAAACCCAACTCTGATATTGTGATGCCACCTTTGTGTTCTGTTAGTTCATCTTATACGATATAACCTTTATATGGCTCTCAACTTTTAAATATTTAATGTGTCTGTGTTTCAAATGTACCTCCTAAGCAGCATTATCGTTGGATTTTCTTTTTGATAGAATTTAGCTGTTTGCTTTTACTTTCCCCAAATCTTCTGTTAATTGCAGAGTCAAGTAAAATGGTGTCTTTTGAGCACCAAAGACAAGGAGATAAGTTTAGTTATCTTCTCCCTGCCCCCCCTACCCAATGGTCTAAACAAGCATATAACTGGAGTTTTGCATGTAGACCATGTTGTGTGTATATCTGCACAGCTTCTGGTTGCAGTTGTTAGACCACAAATGACCTTCATTTTGCCCCACCCTGTATCCTTGCATCTCCACCAGACTTAGCAATGCACACAGCACACTCCCCTCCCCTCCTCTTTCAGTCTTCTGATGCCTCTGCCCTCAGTGACACCCTCTCCCCATTTACTGTGATGAATCACTTTGGGAACGCAGCATGAATCACTGCTTACACCATACCTTTGGTGAATTCTCAATATTAGCAGTGTTTCCAGAAGCTTCATCCCATCTGACTTTGCGATCTCGTTTGTACTGTCATTTCCGCTCTTGCTGTTTGCCCAACCTAACATTTTGAACCGGCTTACTCACTGTTCTATGTCTGAATGATTCCCTAATCGTTCAGTCAGAGAAAAACATAGTAACAGAGAAAATATGTATATATACATATATGTGTGTGTGTGTAGCTATATATATGTAAACACAGAGAATAGGCAATATGTAGATTTTACTAGAAGAAACAGAATATTAATATCCACTTCCAGGATAGTATGTGTCTACACTTTATAAAGTTTCTAAAACTTATACATAGAACTTAGGATTGTTTATAGAAAATAGCACATCATGGAGCTTAAAATCTAGTTGGGAAATTAAGAGATCATGAGATTTAAAAAGTTAAAAATGAAGTTCAAAGCAACAACAAGCAAGGCCTGGCAGGTCAGGGCGGAGGATTTGGGGTACAATGGAAGTGGGCTTGAGTCTTGGGCTCTGTCCTTTCTTAGCTGTGTGATCCTAGACGTGTTATTTAATATTTCTAAATTTTAATTCCCTCAACTTATTGTGGAGGCGATTATAGTTGTCACTGCCTGTGCCAAGCTGCCATGCAGATGGAATCTAAGGGGGTGGACATTTGATCTTGTTGACATTGTGGTTTTTGGTGCCATTTGCACAGGCTGTCTTTTGCCCATTAGGTGGCACAGTGACAAAACTTGAGAATTGAAATGGATTGTAGATGCATTTCTTGGACTAAGGTATAATATCATGTGGGGTTTCATTTAAGTGAATTCATAATCAGAAACTTTCAAAAGAGTTTCTGAAAATGAGCAAGAAAATACAAACCAAGAATACACAGAAGAAATGAATAAGTGATTAGCAGATGAAAAACAGTACTCAACTTTACTCCTAAGTAAGGATATACAAACTGAAACCAGGTCTCTTCCTATCAATAAGTTCAGAAAAAATACAAATGTTGGCAACATGGTCCATTGGGAAGATTGAGGGGAGCAGGCACTTTCATATACTGCTGATGGGCATGCAGAATGGGGTAACGCTGGCAGAGGTGGATAAGGACTAGTCCAATAAAGAAAGGCACATCCATACAATGGGAAAGTATCCAGCCATAAAAGAATGGATTTGAACTCTGTAAATGAATATGAAGTAATCTCTATTTTTTATAGATAGATAAGTGCAGTAAACAAGGAGTAGAATTGTACATATAGTTTATCTTTTGAGCTAGAAAAGATAGAGATACAAATGTAGTTCTTTGCTTGCTATATAAGCAATAAAGAAACATTGAAAAGAAAAAATAAATACCAAGAAACCCATGGGTAAAGTAAGAAAGCATGTGTGAGAAAACTGGAGGTGAAACACCCCTGAATATATCTTTTATTATGTAATTTTGCTTAAAAAATCTATAAAACCTATGCATAAAAGAAAAAGAAAACAAGATAAAATGAACATTAACAAGTAGTTTTTAAATAAACCATAGAGAAAAAGATAATTATCTAATTCAATTAATTTTAAAACGTTGCATTTTGACTGTACATTTTTAGTGATACATATATTAAGGAGACATAAAGAAACAAAATACTATTAAATTCTACTCAATGGTTTGTTAGTGGAAGATAATGTAAGTAGATTATTATGCTAAAAGTGTTTAGAAGCAACATTTTCAGTGTAAGATAAAAGAGGCACAAGTATAAAAATTAAAGAATACAAGAAAAATTCTGTCATATCTGAATAGGAAATATTATCGTGAGCCTTTAATATTTTTATGTCAAAATTACCTATTTCTAGATTTATACACTGATAGACTAAAATAAGATGACAGAGCATAATCAATATGCACTTTTCATCAACTGAGATTGTGATCTCAAAATACTATTCCTACAGAAAAGCTGTGAGAATCCTACAGAAGAGTTGTACCCAGTTGTCAGGAGGGAAATGTATCTTATGACCCTGGAAAGTTCCATTGTGTCACAAAGTAAGCTATAAAATGCTACTAGTGCGTGTCCACAGGACCTCAAAGAAGGGACTCCCATTGGGGATGATGGGATTCTTTAAATATTAAAGTGAATAAGGAATACAATTGGCTGAAACATGTTGACTGTATGAAAACCCATGGGTGCAAAATGATCCTTTAAAAAAACTCATTGGATACAGCTTGAAGTAGCTAGACCAAAGACAACTTACCACAAAATCTGGAAATGACAAGGTACAAAATCAATAATCAATAGCTTTCCTACACACCAACAATGAATCTGCTGGGAAAGAAGTCAGGAAAACAATCCCATTCACAATAGCCTCAAAAATAAAACGAGACAAAGAAACCAAAACCCTAGGAATAAATCTAACTAAGGAGGCAAAAGACCTCTAGCGTGAAAATTATAAAACACCAAAGAAAGAAGTTGAAGAAGATAATAGAATATGAAATAACTTCCCATGTTTGTAGATAAGCAGAATGAATATTGTTAAAGTAGTTATAATACCAAAAGTGATCTTCAGATCCAGGGCGATTCCTATCAAAATACCAATGACATTCTCCACACAACTTGAAAAAAAAGTCCTAAAATTCATTTGGAAGAATAAAAACAATTCTAAGCCAAAAATAAAAAACCCACAAAAAAACCAAAAAACCAATGCTGGGAGCATTACATTATCTAACTTCAAAATCATATTACAGAGATATAGTAACAAAACTGCATGGGACCAGCATAAAAACAGGTACATAGATGGATGGAACAGAATAGAAGACACAGACACAAAGACCATAGAGTTACAGTCATCAGATTCTTGTCAAAGGTGACAAAAACATGTGTTATAGAAAAGACAGTCTTTTTTTAACAAATGGTACTTGGAAAACTGGTTATGCACATGTAGAAGAATGAGACTAGATCCTCTGTCACCCTGCACAAAAGTCAACTCAAAATGGATCAGAAACCTAGGAATTAGACCAGAAACTATACAACTCCTAGAAGAAAACACAGGGTCAACACTCCAGCACATAGGTGCAGACAGTGATTTCCTCGGTAGGATTCCTAAAGCTCAGGAAATAATACTAAAAATTAATAAATGGGATAGCATAAAATTAAAAACCTCTTGCACAGAGAGAACCTACAGAATGGGAGAAAATCTTTGCTAGCTGCTCTTCTGACAGAGGATTGATATTCAGAACATAGAAAGAACTAAAACAATTAAAAAACATAACACCACAAAAACAAGTTACCCATTCAATAAGGGAGCAAATGAACTAAACAGACACTTTCCAAAAGAAGAAATGCAGCCAGGCACAGTGGTACATGTTTATAATCCCAGTGGCTCGGGAGGCTGAGGCAGGAGGACTGTGAATTCAAATTTAGACTAAGCAAAAGCAAGGTTCTAAGCAACTCAGTGAGACCCTGTCTCTAAATAAAATACAAAATAGGGCTGGAGATGTGGCTCAGTAGTTGAGTGCCCTTGAGTTCAATCCCTAGTACTCCTCTCCCACCAAAAAAGAAGAAATGCAATGACCAACAAATATATGAAAAAATGTTCAACATCTTTAGTAATTAGAAAAATACAAATAAAAACTAAACTGAGATTTCATCTCACCCCAGTTAGAATGGCAGCCATCAAGAAAACAAGCGATAATAAATGCTGGAGAGGATGTGAGGGGAAAAGGAACACTTTTACACTGTTGGTGGAATTGTAAATTAGTACAACCTCCATGGATATTAGTAAGGAGGTTCCTCAAAAGACTAGAAATGAAACCCCCATATGACCAGCTGCACCACTCCTTGGTAATTATCATAAAGAATTAAAGTCAGCATACTGCAGTGATACATGCATACCCATGGTTATAGAAGAACGACTTATAGTAACAGAAGTACGGAATCAGGTGTCCACCGATGAATGCATTGATAAAGAACATGTGGTATACATACACAATGGAGTTTTGTTCAGCCACAAAGAAAAATGAAATTATGTCATTTGCAGGTAGGTAGAATTTGAGAACATTATGTTAAGTGAAATAAGCCAAATTCAGAAAGTCAAGGGCTGTATGTTTTCTCTTATATGTGGAAGCTAGAGAAGAAAAAGTGGAAAAAGGTGTTGTTGGAGGATCTCATGAAAATCAAAGGGAGATTAGTAAAGGAAACAGAGCAGCGGGAGGGAGGTGGGGAGGACTAGGGGAGATAATTGGGAACAATGTTGACCAAATTATATTGTTATGTCAGTGTATGTATGAATGTGCAAAAACGAATCCCACTATTATGTATGATTATAATGCACCAATAAAAATAAGGAAAAAAAGCTCCTGGAAATCAGAAGAAAAGAATTAGGCATTGATTCTGTCTTTCCTGATGTGCTATATCAGGGTTATCAGAATCCTCTAGATAATGAGAGGGAGAGTCCTTTATTATAGAAAGTCTCCCACTAGAAGTGTGAAGGAGGGATGGAATTAAGAAATTACCATTTTACAACAGTTGATGACCACCAATAGATGAAGCACTAAGCTAAAAAGGCTGATGAGCTTGATAGCTGTGTTGTGGGAAGGAGACCAGATTGCCACTTCCAGAACCTATAGATTCATCACTTATCACCATAGTGCAATATTTAGGCATCCATACCTCTTGGTGAGACAGAGTGTGAAGCTCACAGCATAACATGAAATATTCTTCAAGTACAGAAAAAAAACAAAACCCTGAATCTAATTAAATTTACAGGGTTGACTCACATTTTCAGGAAACATAGAGACAGAAACCAGTTAACATCACAAGGAGGCAATTTCAGAATGTGGGACACTTTCTTTATAGGGAGCTGATTTGGTTCCTGCATCTTGTCCATGACTAGCATAGAAAAAGGCCAGAGAAGATAATGCTAGATTAAAACTGACATCAGACAGGACAGCCAAAGGTAGCTCGTGGACCTTGTTAGGATTCTGATTTGATTCAACCAAATGTAAATTACATTTTTGAGACAACTGGGAAATTTTTAATGGACTAGAAATTATATGAAACAAAGGAATGGCTGTTAATTTTGTTATACAGTTACATGGAGGCCTTATTTTTAGAGATACCTTTGGAATTATGTACAGTAAAATAACACGATGTCTGAAATTTGCTTTAAAATATGTAACACAGGAAAAAAGGAATGGGATAAATGAAGCAAATAAAGTAAAATCTTAGTGATTATTGATCTAGGCGAAGGATACAGAGAGAGCATACATATTATTTTTCTTCCCTTCTGTTAAATGATAAACTCTGAAACATTGACATTTTAATTTTATCTGGGGATTTGGGGACTCATGAGCCAGGTAACAGGAAACCTCAGGGGGCCAGAGCTCCCTGGAGGGAGTGTGTAGGAGGGAGTGTGTAAGGACGGCTGTCAGATGTGCTCCCAGAAGCAAGGCAGAGAAAGAATTGGATTGGTTATACCAGAAAGTTCCTAATGAGCTGTAGGTTGGTAGATTGTTTCTGATTGGTAAAGTCTCTAGTTAGAGGTTAGTTTGCAGTTTTTTGTTGGTTAAACCTAAGTTTTTATTTTATTGCCTACATTGAGTGGGGTTTTGGTTTGCTTATATGAAAACCTAAGATACTGGAGCTATCTCGATGTAATGCTCCCTCTGCCCAATTATTTTAAAGCTTCTAAGTGTGTTTGAAATATACAGGATACACTTTTTAAAAAATTTTTTATTGTTGGTTGTTCAAAACATTGCATAGTTCTTGATATATCATATTTCACACTTTGATTCAAGTGGGTTATGAACTCCCATTTTTACCCCATATACAGATTGCAGAATCACATCAGTTACACATCCATTGATTTACATATTGCCATACTAGTGTCTGTTGTGTTCTGCTGCCTTTCCTATCCTCTACTATCCCCCCTCCCCTCCCCTCCCCTCCCCTCTTCTCTCTCTACCCCCTCTACTGTCATTCATTTCTCCCCCTTGTATTATTTTTCCCTTTCCCCTCACTTCCTCTTGTATGTACTTTTGTATAACCCTGAGGGTCTCCTTCCATTTCCATGCAATTTCCCTTCTCTCTCCCTTTCCCTCCCACCTCTCATCCCTGTTTAATGTTAATCTTCTTCTCATGCTCTTCGACCCTACTCTGTTCTTAGTTACTCTCCTTATATCAAAGAAGACATTTGGCATTTGTTTTTTTAGGGATTGGCTAGCTTCACTTAGCATAATCTGCTCTAATGCCATCCATTTCCCTGCAAATTCTATGATTTTGTCATTTTTTAATGTAGAGTAATACTCCATTGTGTATAAATGCCACATTTTTTTTATCCATTCGTCTATTGAAGGGCATCTAGGTTGGTTCCACAGTCTTGCTATTGTGAATTGTGCTGCTATGAACATCGATGTAGCAGTGTCCCTGTAGCATGCTCTTTTAGGTCTTTAGAGAATAGACCGAGAAGGGGAATAGCTGGGTCAAATGGTGGCTCCATTCCCAGCTTTCCAAGAAATCTCCATACTGCTTTCCAAATTGGCTGCACCAATCTGCAGTCCCACCAGCAATGTACAAGTGTACCCTTTTCCCCACATCCTCGCCAGCACTTGTTGTTGTTTGGATACACTTTTAAAATAAAAAAGTTGCTCTTAAAAAGATAATGTTTAAAATTACTTCTGGGAAAATGTGGAAAAGACACTTGAAAACTATCCTGAGAGGCTGGTCTTAGGATAAAGGGAGATCTTGGGTGTAGCGTCCTTTGGGGTTAGGATTTTTCTGGAACTTTGCAAATTACTCACTGAATGGGAACAATAACACCCTTGATTGACCTTGGACCACATTTTGTACAAGATGAAGAAAGGCGCAGGATGTGATCCAGATGTCATAACCCTTAGGAGGGGGGCGGTGCTCAGGATTTCTGTGTCCATTACCATTCCCAGGAAGGATCTGGTTGTCTCAGTCATGGGAACACTTGCTCAGGGGTGACTTTCCATGACAGGAGTCTAGTGAAATATTTTTTTCTTCCATGGGGCTTGCTTTCTGGATCCTAGGGTCCCATTGATCATTTGGTTTTCTATTCTTTTCTTAGTCTTTGTTTTATGTTGATGGGTAACTGGAGGAAATTGCATTTCCTCCGTCTCAGGTACTCTGGAACCAAGGTAGGGCTGAGAGGGAGATGGAGCCACCCTTAGACCATCCTTTGACACAGGCCAGGGGTTTTCAAAGAAAGGAGGGAGTTCCCAAAGCCTTTCCTGGGATTCTGTGATCTTACGGTGTCAACACTGCTTTTATTATAAGCCTAGGGCATTCTGTGTCTTTTCCTACCTGCTGATATTGGCAGGATGATGCAGAAACCCTGGTGGACAAAATTCTGAAGCTTTGGCATGAATCATGAGAGTGGCATGAAACTGTACTTATGGTCCTCAGTTCTTTAGTAAATATTCTCTCAGGGAAAAGAAAGGCCAGTTTCAATTAGAAAAGTTCTTGACAAAGCAATTAAATAAAATCACTAATTGTATTAAATGTTGAACTTCGACACCCTTCTTTTCAATATTCTGGATGACCAAATAGGAAAACCACATGAGACACCTCCTCTGAGTACCAAGAAACCGTCCTGTGAGGATTTGGATCTGAACTGGCTGCTTTTCTCATGGGACACCATTTTCACTTGAAGGAATGGCTGACACACTGCAGTTACTCAGACCTGGGTATTTGTAGATATTTTCTTGAAAATGAAAAAGGTGATCCGGGTCATTTCAAGGAAAACAACTTGACTGGATTTGTTGTGAGTGGTAAAATTAAAAAAACTTCAAGAGAATGTCAGACAAAGAAAAATAGAATTTTGAAAAACCTTCATCCATCACTGTTAGCTTGACAGTTTCCCAGCTTTCAAGGCATTTCTGATTAAATCAGCAGTGACATTAACAAATGTGATTCTTTTGATGCTGAAATATTGAAATGTGTCAACATTTAGAAAATGTTCATAACTTAGTGAACCAATATTTTACACACAACCACCTTGTGATGTTGTAAAATGGAGCATGAATAAAAGACCCACTCAAAATGCAAAACAGACCTCTGGGTGTTAAACTAACATCTGAGCAGAAGTTCATCAGCACAATTTCATATCTTTAAGAAACCATGATCTGTTGAACTTTTTGTACTCTTACAATTATCTAAGAGGATAGTGAAAACTCCTTCCTTTCCCAGCTAAATATCTGTTGAGCTGAGTTTTTTTTTTCATATAGTTTAACTAAAATAACATATTACAGCAGATCAAATGCTGAAACAAGTGTGAGACTCCTGCTGTCTTCCAGGAAGTGGTGTGCAAAAATGTAAAATAATGTCACTGTTTTAGAAACTATTGGTCATATTTTAAAAACGTGTTGCGTATGCTTACACATGATGGATTGTTGTTATTTTTAAATGAATTACTAAATATGTAAATATTTTATCTGTATTAATTTTTCTTATGGTAAATATTGATGAATATTATAGCACACATAAGCCAAAGCTTTTTGAAGCTATGAATTAATTTTAAGAATGTAAAGAGTGACCTGAACCCCAAAGTTTGAGAACTTTTGGTCTAGGCTACAGAAACTAGATGGGCTCCATATAACAAGGCTGTGAGATGATCCTAGGGTATGGGTCAAAGCTCTAACTAGTGAGACAGGTCTTCACTTGTGAAGTTTCCTGGGTAGGTAAGCTTGTGGCTATAAATGCCAACTTGGAAGCACCAAATGAGTTCACATTCTTCAGCTCGAGAGACATGGTTCCTAAAGTCAGAAGCATCTGTTTGGGAGTCCCAGGTGAATCAGACTTGCCAGTGGCATGTGAGAGGTGGCTGGCACTTTGTCACCTGCTCTTCTTACAAGCAGAGCTTTCGTTCCTGGTCTTGTGAGCTACTGAACCAAAGGATCTGAGAGGAAATGGATTCACGGCTGAAGATGGTTCCATCGGGTAAAGAGCTGGAATTCATGCTGACCTAATAAGTAAAATTGGATTGAAACATATGATTCCGGCCTCTAATTGTTTTAGCAGAAGGGAAACCTTTGTTGCTGTGCAAATGCCTTTAAAAAGTCCGATTGCAACTTCCAAATTTAGACTTGACCCCCCCCCCCCCCATCTTGGCTTGACGATCTGTCAAGGGTCCGTGAAATCCATTCGCTCTTAACCCCAAGGGCACCTAAGAAACTTCCAAAGCACGCTGTGAAGTGTCCTCCGGCGCTTACTGACAGGCACTTCTATGATTTCCCTCTCCAGGGTGAAGTCCCCGAAGAAATACTTTCAGTTTGCCCTGTCACTTGATAGCCCCCAAGAGGAGCATAATATACCTTCAACGGGTTGGAAAAAAGTAGTCATCCTCCCCTGTGTGGAACAAATAAGGGGGGCTCCTGGCCATGGAGCGCTGGGATGGGGTGGGAGCGCCATGAAGTCTCAGCTGGCCCCAGATGAAACCTCCCCTTTTGTGGGTGGCTTCTCTTTCTCCCTCACCCTCTGTTCTCACACTGGAGCTGCTGAGCTTCCCTGAGGAAGCTTTCCTGAGGCGTGATGGAAGTCACTGGGCTTGCCCTGAGCCCAGACAGCACCTGTGTCCCCAAGCTCACACCTTGTGCAGGAGAGGGCTTGGCGTCCTCCTGAGCCCTTCAGGCTACCATGGGGCCTCTGCTGGAGATCTTGACTGATGTAGGGAGGTCTAGGAGCCCAAGGTATCAAATGAGGACCACACATAGGGAAACACATATTGCTCAGGTCTTTTGTTATTTAGGATGGAGAACTAGCCATTGTCCTACCTAAAGGGATACCTCTGACTCCACCCTGGTCCCCACCCCAATTACAGCATTCAATTCTGCATGGAATGGGGCTTTATATCTGGAACCCTTGAAGATATAAAGGGTCATCTCTCTTTCCTCTTCCTTCTCCTCATGCTCCTCCTCCTGAAAAATGAAACTCCAAAGCCTGACAATGGAACTCACTGTTTTCCAAAAACAATATGAATGTGATAATGGTACCACACTCAGGCAGCTTCTAGCTCTGTCTCATGAAATAATTCACCTGTTTGATTTTTCTTATTCAACGCGTGACTATTTTTTATTGCTTAAGCATTGATGAGGTTGACCTGAGCTCTTTCCTCACGCTCTCTTTGGCCTATGTTTGTGAATACATCTTAGATGGCTTTCCACTGAAGATCTGTGGAAGCACTTTGTCCTTGACACACTTATAGCCTGTGAACAAATTCCTCTCTAGATTCTGAATTTGTGAACACATCCATTCAGAGATTAAAACTGTTGGCTATTTTGTAAAAGTAACCTCAGCAAAATCAATGTGAGGTCGTGTTCAATGTCACCATGTTCATGCATTTTGAAAGAATCACGGAGGATGGTTTTAAAGGGGAGTTTCTTTTATTTTTGCAGGGGTTTGATTTGCGTTCCCTGTTGTTTAGAGAAAGAACAGCAAAGAAGCCTTGTGTTATTGCATGAGCTCCTTTTGGCAGGAGCATTGGAAATCTCCAGTGTGTGTGTTTATATGCCCATTGTTCAGCATTATTCTTTTCAGTGTTTCTCAGTAGGGATCAGTGTGCTCCCCTTTTCGGAGGAATTTAGACTTTTTTTTTTTTCAGTTGGTCACAATGGCAGAGAGGTATTACTGGCATTTGGGATGAGCAGTTGTAGGGTCAGTTTTATAATGTCTCAGGAAGTCCTTTTAAAAAAAAACTTTACTGAAATATAATCCAAATACCATACAATTCAACCATTTAAAGAACATAATTCAATGTCTTTCAGTATAATCATAGACTCATTCAATCATCATTACAATCAATTTTAGAATGTTTTCATTATCACAAAAAGTATTTCCATCAAACTCTCTGCTTCTCCCTCATCTCTAGCTCTAGGTAAACCACAAATCTGCATTTTTGCTCTTCAGATTTGTCTTATACACATTCTATATAAATATAAATACTATGTATATACATATATACATATATAGACATACATATATACATATATATACATACATATATACATGCATACACATACTGTATATATATAGTTCTTTTGTCTTTTTTCACTTAGTATAATGTTTTCACAGTTCATTCCTGTTTCTGCATACATCAGAATTTCATTTCTTTTTTTAATTGCAGAATAAGTTTCCATTGTATGGATATATCACATTAAAAAAAGTCATTCTTCATTTAATGGATGTTCGAGTAGTTTCTACTTTTTGTCTATCATGAGTATTATGTCTGCCATGAACTTCCAAGTTTTTGTGTGGGCACATGGTTTTATTCCTCTTTGGTGTTAACCCAGGAGTAGAACTGCTGGTTCACATTGTAACTCTATGTTTAGCATTTTGAAATACTGCCTGACTATCTTGAAAGGCAGCTCCACCATGTCCAACATGCCTACTGGCAATTGGACAGGACCCTGAATTCTCATGTTCTCACAAAGTTTGTATCTTTGTGATTCTTGCTGGCCCAGTGGGCATCTTTCTCTTTGATGGTTTTTATTATCATTTCCTTGACGACTAATGATGTCGAACATTTTTTCTATGAAAATTGGCTATTTGTACATATTCTTTTTTGGAAAATTGTCTACTCAGGTCCTTTGTCATTTTTAAATTGGGTTATTAGTCTTTTTATTGTTGAGTTGAAAGACACCTTTACATACTTCAGGTGCAAGTTCCTTTTCAGATACACAATTTACAAAATATTTTCTCACTTTCCACGGGTCATTTTTTTCCCATTTTCTTAATGGTATCCTTTGAAACTCAGAAGTTTTTAATTTTGATGATGTGAAGTCAGTCTTTTCACAACAAATTCTCCTCCCCCAGAATGCCAAGCATGAACACTGCCAAAGGTCAGGCTAAGATGCAGATGGTTTATGTTGGTCTCAAACCAATGGTCCGGATATTTGCTGAAATCTTTAAATCAACAAAAGCCTATTTTGCCTTTTCCTCTTCCAAAAATCTCACAAATATCTGGTATGAGACTTTCATACTTACAGATTTTATTTATATTCCTCAGCAGTAAATAGTTGAGATTTCGGTGGCCATATTTTATTTCTTACTAAACCTCAGATTTGGAATTGGTGGGATTGGTGTTTAGTTGGTAAACTAAGGTTTCACATCATAATTATGTCTTAGCATTCCTGGAACATCTGGTGGGCTTGGCTAGGGATAAGCAATGGTCCAAAGACAGGACAAACACGGTATTTTGAGGGAATAACAAGGAATTCCACATTGCTGAGCAGGGCCCTGGGGCAGGGAGTACAAGAGGTGTGAGTGGGGGAGGGGACGAAACAAGCAGGAGGGAAAGAGACATGGAAAAGAAGAGGTGAGGAAGGTGGGGAAGAAGAAAGGGAAGCGGATGCAGGAGGAAGAGGGAGCCGCAGAAAAGGAGGAAACAAGCAGAAAAGCCAGAAGGCCGTGGTGGTGTGGTGGGAGGCATCCCGGGTGTCTCTTCAGTCTTGGCTCACTACCTGGCATCGCACCGCTGGTTAAGGATCCTGGCACCCTGCAGGTCTCCCCACTCATCATCCAGCTCCACGTGGCGAGGAGGTCTGTCTCTACAGTGTGTGTCAGAAGGCAAGTGGCTTTTATGTCTGTCCTTGTCCTAATTCAGCACCTGGGCACAGTAGACCTGAGGCCTCATAGGCAGAAGAGCTACTGCAGCTGTCTGTGACAGGTGGCATGACTCGTAACTGCGAGGCAGGAACCTGAGTCCTGTGTGTGGTGGGGGAAGTTGGCTTGTGAACTGCACTGACCCGAGGACCCAGTTACATCAGTGCTTTCCATGGGAAATGTTAGAGTGGACTTTAACATTGAAATTGACTGAAAGCAAAGTATCTATCAAATGTGCTTAAAGGGATGGGAGGAGTCATGGAGGCAGGTGCAACAGAAGGCCATACAGAGCTTTCTTTTGGAAAATTCATCTGCATGATTGAATGCAGTCATACTGCATGTTACCCAGCTTTGGTCAACACCTACTATTTTTTTTTAATGAACCAATAAAAAAATAAAGAGGAAAGAATAAAATGACTTTATTGTCCTTTAATTGACATCTTTACCTGTATCACAAGTGTTCATCAATGTAGCAATCATTTGATAAAGTAGAGTGAGTGCCACTCATAGGCCACCTGACACTCCTGTTGGCTTGTAAGTATCCCATGAGGCTTCCAAAGTCTTTCTTAAGATCCATCTTATTGGAAATGATGATGTCAAATAGACCCAGAAGCCATAATCCCCCAAGAACAGGTGCCCAGGGAAGATATGGACATCTCCATTTGAAAGACTGAGGGAAGTCCTTTCATAGAATTGTCCCACACAAGATATCACTGGATATGTGTTTTCTATGTTGCTACCACCACCCAGAAGCAACTGCTACTTTCAGATGCCATTTTGTATAATGGAGCCTAATTTAGATGAGGCCGGGGAAGGCGTGGTGCACCCAGGCAGGTAGAGGAGACGTGTGAAGAGCCGGCCTGAGTGGCTGCAGTGAAGCTTGGTCACGGCCACGTATGCATGTGCCTGTTCACCTTGAGATATGACCTTGTCAGTGATTCTACGTCTAAATCAAACTCCACTTAGGCAGCGAAAAGCTGTGGCTCTCCCTCGCATGATGGTTTCTCAGTGGTGTCTCTGATTTGTTGCTCTACTGATCATAAATATGGGTCCATGTTTGGATTCACAGCTCCACTCACTAGGCCAAGAGCATTTTCCCACTTGGTTACCCTTGTCCTTGCCTGGTGTGGGAGAAGGGTCGGAAGTTACCTTATTTTTAAATTTTTTTGTCACAAGGTGATGCCTGTGTCATGAGGTAGATAGATCAATAGGTAGGTAGATAGATCGATAGGTGGATAGATCAATAGGTGGATAGATCGATTGGTAGATAGATCGATAGGTGGATAGATCGATAGGTAGATAGATAATACATAGGTAGATTGCATCAGTCAAGGTCCTGAAGCACACATTCTTCTCTCTCTCTCTCTCTCTCTCTCTCAATTTCACATAGGAATTTGCTCATGTGATCATTGTGGCCAGGAAGTCCCAGGAGCTGCTCTCTGTAAGCAGGAGAAGCAGGAAAGCTGGTGGTGTGATTCTGTCTGCATCCAAGGGCTCAGAGCCAGGGGAGCATGACCAAAGGCCTGAAGCCTGGGGAAGGGGGTGGTGGTAGGAGAAGGGGGTTGGTGATGCTGTAAGTCCCCAAGAGCCTGGGAACCTGGTATGGGGATGTGGGGAGGGGGAGGAGCTCAGGAGGGAGAGCCAAGCTGCGCCTCCTCTGCCCTTGTGTTCAGGCTGCCTGAAGCCCACCACCTTGGAGAGGGTGATGTCCTTTACTCAGTCGACTCATTCAGACACTAATCTCTTCCAGAAATATCCCTGCAGATACCCAGAAATAACAGACGTTTAGTAAAACCAGCTCTCTGGCCGTCCCTTAACCCGGTCAAGTTGACACATTAGAGTTAACTCTCATATCTATGATGACTACTTATATGTGTATGACATTATGGTTTGAATCTTAATAATCCCCAAAGCCCTATTGGTAGATGGCGAGATCTTTAGGTGTAAAGCCTAGTCATAGGAATAAGGTCATTGAGGGCGTGTCCTTGAAGAGGTATTGGGACTTGGCCCCTCTTTCTCTCTGGTTCACCATGAGGTGAGCAGCTTTGCCCTGTCATTGCCTCCCACCATGATGGCTTGCCTTCCCACAGGCCCAGAAACAACAGAACCAAGTGGCCATGGACCAAAATTTTTGAAATCATGAGACAAAATGAATCTTTCCTCCTTACATTGAATTCTCTCAGGTGTGTTGTCATAGCGAAAGATCCTTGACTAACACACACAGGTGTGCACACACATACACAAAGTGTGCATGTGTGTGTAGTCAGTCAGCAACACCTTCATTATTGTTCCAGTTTATTGCTTTGCATGTGTAAGTTCAAACAGAGAACAAAAAGCAAAAGAGAGCTTATAACAGTGAAGATCCCCAAATTCAGCACATTTATAGCCTTCCAGAACCTGGTAGCTTTGAATTAGGCCATCTTGGGTGAAGAGAGTAGATCCACATCAATGAGCTGGTCTCCCTCTTAGATCCTCTGCTTCTTTAGTAAAAGCTTGCTAATTGCTGAGACAATTTAAATATGACATGTCATACTAATAGATGCACAAAAGAGACCACTTCTTTTTCATCTTTTCATAGGATTATTATGTTAAACCCTAAGATTTACGCTGCTCCTTGAACAAACAGTGGTATGGGTAGGAATTTCAGTGCTCTGGCTAACTGAAACTGTAGTCTATAATTTCTAACCCGTAACTTGAAGTCTTTTCCACTACTTACATGTGTATGACATCATGGTTTGAATCTTCTCTCATAATTTGTTACAGTGGAGGTCACATAATATGCACATTTAACTCATAAGAACTTAATTGTTCACAAGTGGGGAAAAGCTCCAGCATTGGTGATTTCCATAGTCATGCTGCTCAATGAGCTGAAGCCCACCCCCCCACCAAAGTGTCGCCGACTGGGGAATGTCATGCTCCTCCCTAACCATCTCAGTTCCTGTTGAGCACTGTTAGCATCAATGTGACTTTATTGTTTAAGTATTCATTTTTAAATATGATATGACCTCCAAATAGAAACTAAATATTTTGTTGGTCAGCTGAAGAAATAGTAGTTTTGCTTTTTGTTTTGTGGCTCACTCATGCTAGAAGGCATTAACACTGAGCTATCCCAGCCCAGAAAGTTTTAAGTTGGGGGGAAAACTGAGATTTGTTTTTTACCTGCATAGAGTTGAAAGTTCAGTCTTCTACATGGTTAACCTAACTCTCTTGGCTTTTCAAGCATGCATTTTACACCCTCCCAAGGTCCATATCCTATTTACTGTAGACTTTAGGACCTAACCCTTTGAGATACATGAGTCTGCAGCATGTACAACTGTGCCAAGCTCCTATCACTTTCCACATTCAAATATAGTTGTTCCCTCTTGTCTGCAGGGTTCCCAAAACCCCACTGGATGCTTGAAACCCTGAGGGATGCCTGGTCCTGTATATACTATGTTTTTTTTTTTTTCCTGGACATCCATACTTGTGATAAAGCTTAACTTATGCATTAAGTGCAAGAAGAGATTAAAAATAATAAATAATAATAAAATAGTTATAACAATGTGCTTTAATAAAGGTAATGAGTGTGGTCTCTCTCAGAATACCTTATTGTGCTGTCCTCTCCCTTCTTCTTGTGGTGACGAGAGCTGGCACAGTGCCTGTGTGACGAGATGAGGTGAGGTGAACGACACAGGCACGGTGACGTAGTGTTGGGCTCCGACTTACCTCCTGATGGCACACTTGCTTCAAGGGATCCTGGATCCCTGAGTCATGTCAATGTCAGTGGTTGGCTGTCAGGGGCAGCTGATGTTGATGGCTGAGGAGCCTCAACTGTTGGAGGTTTTTGACAAAACCTTTTGGGAAAACATTCTATTTGGAGGTTGTTGCCATTTCCATATCCTTTGCCCTGGTGGATGTTTTATGGATGTCAGTTTGACTGGGCGCCTTCTTGCAAAGGAGAGAGATTTCATCATAACTGGGGACTTGCTTTGGATGGTGTTCTTCCTCCTTAATCAAATACTTCAAGTCTGCTGGGAATGTGGCAGCAGCTTCTTCATTGGCAGATATAACCTTTCCAGTGCTTTTTATATTTGTTCAGTCCAAGCCTATTCCTGAGTCTGTATAAGTATCCCTTAGCACAGTCAATGGCTTGATCCTATATGTTTCAGGGGAATCACTTGCTGAAGTCTCTCCATAGGCTAATGTGTTTCATCATGACACATGGCCATCAATAGAATATGTTTTCTGTTTGTTTCTTTCACCCACAAATATAACACCTTTTCCAACTTAATTAAGCACTGTTCATTGTGGCCATAAGTTTCAGCTGTTTGGCACAACCATAAAACTAGCACTTTTTTCTTTTCCCTTGTTCACAATTTCATGGATTGAAAATTCATTCTTACCATAGATCTTAGCAACTTCAACATATATTTTTTTTTCTTTCCTTATACAATTGAGAACTTTCACCTTTCACTCAAAGGAAGAACTTTATGATTTTTTTAGCATATCTAAGTTGGAAGTATCACTATTCTTATGATTTGAGGCCAGTACTAAGAATATGTGCTACTTGAACATAGTACAGAAATATTGTGACAGTTGACCTAATACCTGAGATAGCTCCTATGTTACTAATGGAAGGATATCATATACAGCCTGTATACCCTGGACAAAGGAATGATTGACATCCTAGGCAGAACAGGAGGGATGGTGTGATATTTCTTCATGCTACTCAAAACAGCATGCAATTAAAAAACTTAGTAATTGCTTATTTGTGGAATTTTCCACTTAATATTTTTGGACTATGATTAGTCAAAGGTAGCTGAAACCATTAAATGTGAAATCGTGGATCAGGGAGATTACCATATATATATAACTTTAACAGATAATGAGTGATTATTGAATTCTTTTAAATCCTTTGAAAAGTATGAATGTTCACTAATGCTCTGTCCAAACTTATCACAACAAAACTTTTCCTTTGGGGTGTACCACTAGAGTCATGGAGTCATAAAATGCTTGAGCTAAAGCAAACCTAACCTTTCTTTCAACTCCCATAGTACATTATTATTATCATTAATCATTATCCTCCCAGGGTCCCACAGCAAAGTAGAGACAGATACAAACTCTGTTACAATGGAGATATATTAAAAGCTAACCACACTGAAATGGTAACTAAACCAACTTACCTACCTAAGGGAGAGCATCTCTGAGAGAAAGACTCTGACAAGTATAGAAAAGTTTAGTGCAACAAGATGCTCAAAGAGGGCAGACCCAAGTAAAAGCCACGTGGTGGGGTCTGGGCATCTGCAGAGGTAGCAGGGAGCTGAGCTGGGGTTGTCCTCCAGAAAGCAAAAACCCTGAACATGCAGGAACTGCATAGGCTGAGGCCGTGCCCCATGAATAGAAGGCAAACTAGGAGAAGAGTCCTCACAAAGACTAGAAAACCGCCCTGAATCGTCTCAGTTCCCAAATGGATGTAGGTGATCCTCCCTTCCCTACTTGTCTGACAGAAGAAAGGTGAGTCATCCTTGAAGTGAGATAATCGCAGCAAGAGCTGCTACAATTTTACCTACATAATACCCAGCAGTCAATAAAAAATTTACTAGGCATGCCAAGACAGAGGAGCTAAATCAATACACACAAATCTATAGATAACACAAATACTAGAATGATCAGATATGGATTTTATTATCATCATGATTAATATATTCAAGGAAAAAGTGACAAAATGGAAGATTTCACTAGAGAATTGGGACCTAGAAAAGAATCTAGAGGTTAAAAATGCTGTAACTGAATAGGAAAAGACCTACAAATAGCTGGGGAGTGGATCTGTGGTCCTCAACCTTGGTGACATGTTCAAATCACTTGGGGAATTATTTGTTTCTTTTTAATTAAACTTCTTAGTTTGAGAAAGTCATAGAGTCATATAAAATTGTAAGAAATAATGCAAAGACACACCCTTTCCCCAGAGCCCCCTGCGATGACATCTTGCAAGATGAATTAAACGTCACAGCCAGGGCATCAGCATTGCTGCAGTTAAAGTACAGACATTTCCACTGCCTCGTGGCTCCCCATGTTGCCTATTTGTGGTTGTGCTGACTTCCTTCCTGTCCCCAATCCCTCTAATCCCCTGTCTTCTGTTCGTTGTTGTTTCTGTAGTTTTATCATTTCACTATTACAGTGTAAACAGAGTCCCTTGTGTGCTTCCTGTGGCTGGCATCTGCACTCAGCATGACTCCCTGGAGACTGGGGTTCACTTCCTGGATGCACTGTCCTGTCCTTCCTATTGCTTAGTGGTCGTCCATAGGGTGAACCACAGTTTGGTTTAACTATTCATCCACTGAGGGCCATCCGGGTTGATTCCAGTTTGGGTCTCTTATGAATAAACTTTGTTATAGACATTGTGTATAGGTTTTCATCCAAACAAAGTCTTCGTTTTGCTGGGGAAAATAACCAAGAGTGCAACTGCTTGGTCAGATGGTAGTTGCATGTTTAGTATTTAAAGAAATTGGCAAGCTGTTTCCCAGAGTTTCTGGATTCCCGGTACAATATTGCTTAACTTATTCTGTGGCCAAATGGACTGGTTTGATTGACTAATTTTGTGCTTCTGGAAGTGGGAAAATTCAGTTCCATCTAGCCACATGGCCTAAGGCTTTCCAAGGAATACTGGGGACTTTATGAAAATAACCTCCCCAAAGCCAATATCTGCTTGTCTACTAAGTGTCCTCCAGACTGTTCTTAGGTTTATATGAATTAACTCATTTCATTCTCTCAGCAATATGGGCACTTTTGCCTACAGATTAAAAGAAGGAACTACCCCACCCCAGAGCAGAAGGCAAGCTCTCTGGTGTCTCTGAATTAATGTAGCTTCTCAGATTTCACTGAAGATGGACTTTCTCTTCCAGTGAGATGGCAGCTGTCTCCCAAGGTGACTGCTTTCTCACTGCCAGCATGAGCTGGCTTGGGCCAGGATGGAATGGCATTATCTTCTGCTTGACTTTCAGGTGACCCTGTGCAGCACAGTGTCAACACGTCTGGATGGCCTGCCGGTGGGTGCAGACTTTCTTGGTTCGCCGCGTTGACTTTGCCTCGCTTGGTGCCAGCACATTTCAGCTCTGAAAGTGGCACTGAGCACTCCACAAGCAGGGCCTGGGATCGGCAGCTGGAACTTTGGAGTTTCCCAGGAAGCAGTGAGGATACTCCCTTCACTTTAACAAAAGCTCCTCCCAGGAGCTGTTGAGACCCCTTTCCCAGGGGTGTTGGCAGCAGGTCCACCCTGGCCCCTGGAGCCCTACCTCCACTAGTTTGTTCTGCATGCCAGTGTGGCCAGCTCACAAGGCCATGGCGAACTTGCGGTTTTTCTGTTCCTGCTTGTCCGTCTGAGACATATGTGTCCCACGGGAATGCCTTGACCTTTTCTGGTCTGATGGACTTATTGTTAAGGGAGGTTTCGGTACCTGACAATAATAGATGTTGAAACTAAATTTCTCCCCCCTCCCTCCTGCTTTTGGGTAGTTTTCCACTTCTGCTGCTTGGGGTATAAAAAAAGGTGTGTTAGCAATAAAGTGTTTGACTCCTGGATGAAGAACCTTGGTGTCCTGTGTGTCTTTTAACCTCGCCGTCCCTCGCCGGACTCGGCTCCCTTGGCCGGACGCAGCAATTGGAGGTTCCCACCAAGATCCGGAAAGCAGGGGTAAGCGGACGGGGCTCACCTTCTAAGAAAGAAGGGGGAGGATTGGTTTAAAGATATTTTAAAGAGACAGGGTACGTACCATGGGTAACTCAACAGCGAAGGTTCGTCTGGCCAACGAACTGAAAGAGCTGTTAAATACACAAGGAACAGGAATAAAAACTAAGACTGCAACCGAATTCGTTGAAATTATTGCCCAGGCTTGTCCTTGGTTTCTGACAGGAGGATTTCTTAATAATAGTGACTGGGACCTGGTGAGACATGACCTTCAGAAATTATTGAGGGACCGGGGCTCAGACAGTGTCCCAGTTGCCACCTTTTCCTTATGGAGGTTGGTAAAGGATGCTTTATTAACAGATAAAGTAAAGATCAAGGATCAGCTTGCTGAATGTGAACAGGCCCTTAATCAGGTGCAGGAGGAGCAAATGGCAGAATCCTTAAAGGATGAGGGTCCTCTTGAGGACTCGGGCTCGGGGGGTAGGAAATGCCTCCAGATTTCTAAGCCCAAAAAGGATCCTGAGGACCTCAGTTCTCTCTCTGAGGAAGAGGAGGGATTAGAAAGGGAGATAGAGGAACTAGAACATCGCCTTAAAAGGGCAAATGTGAGGGTGCCTAGGGCCCCCTCAATTGCCGCACCTCCTCCCTATAATCCTGATTGGAATGAGGACGCCCCTACTAGACGGGCGGGGGTCCACTGGGGTTCTAGAGCGGCTCAGGTTTTTCCAATGATTGAAAACGCCGATGCTGATGGACAGCCGGCCAGAGCCCATGTCCCCCTAGCCTTCAAGGACATAAAACAGCTTAAGGAGGCGGTCATTAATTAAGGACCTCATGCCCCTTTCACATTGACCCTCTTCGAGTCTTTCTCAGCCAGTCAACTAATACCCAATGATTGGCAGCAACTTTGCAGGGCTGTGTTATCTGGAGGGGATTTCTTATTGTGGAAAAGTGAATATCATGAAAGGTGCCGCGAGCTGGCTCAGATTAACCTGAATGCGGGCCATCAACGGCGAAATGCTGAAATGTTGACAGGAACTGGGCAGTATGCCACCATAGGCCAACAAATTAATTACGACCCAGGTGTTTATGCTCAAATAGCCTCAGCTGCAGTTCATGCCTGGAAAGCCCTGCCCGTTTCTAAGACTGAAACAAAAATTTCCAAGATCTCTCAAGGACCCTCTGAACCTTATTCGGACTTTATAGCCCACCTAATGCAGGCGGCTGGAAAAATATTCCCTAATCTGGAACAGGCTATGCCACTTATTAGACAACTGGCATATGAAAACGCTAACACTTACTGCCAAAATGCTATTAAGTCCTCCCGGGCCAAAAGTATAGATGACATGATTCGAGCATGCAAAGATATAGATGGGCCTCATATTACTGGTCAGGTTTTGGCTGCTGCCCTTAAGACTGGAATGCAAAAATCTGATAACAGGGGAACCCGCTCTAAGGGGTGTTTTAAGTGTGGGAAAGAGGGACATATAAGGAGAAACTGCCCTGAAAGGAGCGAGGGTGCTGGCAGAGGGATGCCTGGACTTTGTCCTCGATGTCATAAAGGAAATCATTGGAGTAGTGAGTGCAGGTCAAAATTTGACATCCAGGGTAACCTAATACCGTCGGGAAACGGGAGCAGGGGCCCGCCCCGGGCCCCGGAAGCCAAAGTGTACGGGGCAATGCAGAAAGGAAACAGTGCCCCAGGGAGTGGGCGTCTCCGCCGCCTCCCAGTGACCAACCCCTTTCTATCTGGGAACTCCCCAGGGGAACACCAGGAAGCACAGGACTGGACCTCAGTTCCACCTCCCGAGCGGTATTAACTCCCCAAATGGGACCTCAGACGCTGCCTACTGGGGTTTTTGGACCCCTGCCAGAGAGGACGGTGGGACTAGTGTTGGGACGAGGTAGCACAACTCAGTGGGGCTTGAAGATTCTTACGGGGGTTGTTGATGCTGATTATCAGGGAGAAATAAAAATAGTAGTAGAAGCTACCCAAGGAATTGTTATTCTTCCCCCCGGGGAGCGTATAGCTCAATTGCTGCTGCTACCTTTAGCTTCCATTCCTGGGCATGCCCTCCGTGGGTCCCGGGGCGACGGCAGCTTTGGCTTCACAGGAACTCCCCAGGCCTTTTGGGTAGCTCATTTGGATTCGCGTCCCAACCTGACCATTGAGATACAGGACAAGGCTTTCAAGGGAATACTAGATACGGGGGCGGATGTCTCTGTCATTTCTGAAAAACAATGGCCACCTGCCTGGCCCCTCCAGAGTCCCTCGGCCATATTACAGGGGATAGGACAGACCCGACCAAAAAGAAGTGCCTCCTTTTTAAAATGGAGAGATGGCGAAGGACATAGTGGCCATTTCCAGCCTTATGTGGTGACTGGACTCCCCACGAATCTTTGGGGGAGGGACTTGCTTCATCAAATGGGGGCTATTCTCACTACCCAGACTTTAAAAGAAAATAATAACTTTGTTAATGATTCAATGCTAGACATGGGGTGGATCCCTGGAAGGGGACTAGGAAAGAGACTTGAGGGCAGAATATCACCCGTGGATCCAGCAGAACAGGTTACCCGGCGGGGAAGAGACCGGAGAGGACTGGGAAATTTATCCTAGGGGCCACTGAAGTGCGGCCACCTCCACTGTCCATTACTTGGTTATCAGATGACCCTGTGTGGGTAGAACAGTGGCCCCTAACTAAGGACAAATTACAGGCCGCTTCCCTATTAGTTCAAGACCAGCTTGAGTTAGGACACGTGGTGCCCTCTACCTCCCCTTGGAATACCCCTATTTTTGTTATACAAAAGGGGTCTGGGAAGTGGAGACTTCTTCAGGACCTACGGGCTATCAATAAAACTATGCAACCCATGGGACCCTTACAGCCAGGGCTACCCTTTCCTACTGCGATCCCAAAGGATTGGCATCTTATTGTCATAGATTTAAAAGATTGTTTCTTCTCTATCCCCTTAGACCCACGAGACCGAAAGCATTTCGCTTTCTCCTTGCCTTCCACAAACTTTAGGGAACCTTACCAACGGTATGAATGGACCGTCCTACCTCAAGGGATGACTAATAGTCCTACAATGTGCCAATATTTTGTAGCTGAGGTTTTGCGACCCTTTCGACAGTAGTTCCCACAGCTCTACCTCATTCATTATATGGATGACATTTTACTGGCAGGGCCCAAGAAAGAAAGGCTTCTTCAATCTTATGAAGTCCTCCAATCCCTTCTAAAAGGGGCAGGGCTGGTCATAGCACCCGAAAAGGTGCAGTTTCAACACCCTTACAATTATTTGGGATACATCATTAATAACATAGGAATCTTTCCCCAGAGACCCCAGTTCCAGATAAATCAGCTCAAAACTTTACATCAGTGGCAGACATTCCTCGGAGAAATACAGTGGCTGCGCCCGTCCTTTCATATTCCAACTGGAGAGCTCAAACCCCTGTATGACCTCTTGCGAGGAGATCCTTCTCCTACGTCGTGTAGAGTACCTACACCAGAAGCCTTACGAGCACTGAGGCTAATAGAAGAGGCTCTGCAGGACATACAGATTACGCAGATAGATTATTCTCTGCCCTTGTCATTTATAGTTCTACCTTCTAAAATTACTCCCACAGGAGTGTTCTGGCAAACGGGTCCCATTTATTGGGTCCACTTGCCGGCTTCTAACCCCCGGGTATTGACTCCCTTTTATGAGCTAGTTATTAACTTAATTTGGAAGGCTAAATATTTGGGTGATGCATTGTTTGGAAAAACCTTTGACATACTTATTCAACCTTACACTCAAGATATGATACACAAGTTACAACAAGAACATGACCTTTGGTGTCTTTTCCTGTGTAGCTTCAAGGGTCAGATTGATAATCACTTCCCTAAACATAGACTTTTGGAGGGCTTTAAAAGGTGTCCCATTATCTTCCCAAAGATTATGAAAAGGGAACCTATTCCAAAGGCCCAAACTGTATATACAGATGGGGCCAAAAATGGATTTGCCGTCGTTTTTGATGGATCTCAAATTCTCCGACAACCTGTGTCAGGTCAGTCGGCCCAAAAGGCAGAAGTTGAAGCTTTAATCATAGCTCTCAAAGTCTATAGTTCTATTCCTCTTAATGTATATACTGACAGCTTGTATGTAGCCAATCTGGCTCTAGTCATAGAAACAGCATCATATATTGGAAAGCAATCCACCATCACAGAACAACTACAGGTAGTTCAGCTTCTCATTTGGGCTAGACGAGATCCTCTATACATTGGCCACATCTGAAGCCATTCAGGGCTCCCTGGACCTTTGTCAGAGGGCAACGCAAAAGCAGACGCTGCTACTCATGCTGTTGGCCTTTCCTGTGTGACGACCGAATATGATAAGGCCTTACAATTCCATAACAAATTTCATTTAAATGCACAGTCTTTACGCTTCCACACAGGATGTTCACGAGACCAAGCTTTACAGATTGTCTCATTATGTCCAACCTGTGCACCATTTATTCATTCTCCTTCCCTTGGGGTTAATCCAAGAGGACTACAACCTAATGATGTCTGGCAAACTGATGTTACACACTTCCCTAGCTTTGGTAAGCTCTCCTTTATACATGTTTCCACTGACACATATTCTGGCTTCATTTTTGCCACCTTACATACTGGAGAGAAGGCTAAGGACGTAATCAGTCATCTTCTAAAAGCCTTTTCCTCCATGGGCACCCCACGATGCCTCAAAACCGATAATGGTCCCGCATATGTAAGCCAGGCGGTTCAACGGTTTTGCACCCAATGGGAAATTAATCATAAGACTGGAATCCCTTATAATCCACAGGGACAAGCTATCGTGGAACGAGCCCATCAACATTTAAAAACTTATTTACAAAAAACAAAAGAGGGGGAGATATACTGGAATTGTCAGGGATCACAAGCACTTCTAAGCCTAACCTTATTTACTTTAAATTTTTTACTCACTGACACTGGAGGGCGCACGGCTGCACAACGCCACTTCTCCCCTCCCACTGTACAAGATGCTCAAATAAGGTGGAAAGATTTATCCACTGGAAAGTGGCAACCCCCGGCTCCACTCTTGGCTAGAGTGAGGGGAGCTGTATGTGTTTTTCCCCCAGGAACTGAGAAGCCCATTTGGATCCCGGAGCGCTGCACCAAACTGGTGAATGAAAATTCAAGACAAAATGAAGTTCCCAAGATGGCTGATCCTGCCGCTGTTGTTCTCACCCCTTCAAGTGAGTGCCGAGACACACCTCATGAGCTGGACCCCGCTTGTGGCATTCCTTCTGGACAGGTTTGTTGAAGGAGGGCTTGACCCCCCACCTGGGAATATTCATGAATATCTTTTTGGAGCCCCTTGTAAGTGTAAGGGAGGGCCCCGGCACTCGGCCCCCTCTGGTTATATCCAGAGCATTGATTGTGGGACTAAAGTAGCCTACATGGCGGCTGAACTCAATGAAAACATAGGAGGATTTAAGCAACCAAAATGGGTATGTGTTAATAAGCCCGGACTTGTTGTCCCTAATCCGACCGAGACTCTTGGAAGCTGTCCCACCACTTGTCGTTACACCCCGGCAATGCACATCTCTTGTTATACATCAGCCTCAAATTGTGTTAATAATCAAGGAAAACAGTATTTTGAGGCCATCCTAACTCACACCTGTGGAGAATGGGGGACCACTTATAATTATATTCCTTTTCTTGGTGACCGGGGAGGGGAAGACATCACGACTCGGTTAACGGAGGCGGGATGTGAGGGTGTCGTGGGTAAACCTTCCTGCTGGCCCATGCAGGCCCCCATCGGAGTCTCTGATGGAGGGGGACCCACTGATGCTATCAAACACCTTCAGGTGATTAAGCTTTTAAAGCCAGAGATCCCTAAGCCTACATACCACCCCTTGATATTGCCCAAATCCCAGTTTCCTGATTTAGATGCCAATACATTAGATATCCTAGAAACTACCTTTTCTTTACTTAACAGTTCCAATCCTACATCATCCTAGATGATGTGCAAACCCTGTCGGGAACCATTAAAGACTTACAAGACCAGATAGACTCCCTAGCAGAAGTAGTTCTTCAGAACAGGCGGGGTTTAGACTTGCTTACTGCCAATCAAGGGGGAATTTGTTTAGCCCTTGGGGAGAGGTGCTGTTTTTATGCTAACAAGTCTGGCATAGTTCGCACAAAAATTAAACAACTCCAAGAAGACCTAGAAAAAAGGAGGAGGGAATTATTTGAGAACCCTCTCTGGACTGGACTTAATGGATTTTTGCCTTATCTTCTTCCCTTATTGGGGCCATTGTTAGGCCTCCTTCTAGTAGTGGCAATAGGACCCTGCATTGTAAATAAGATAGTACAATTCATTAAGGATCAAATTAATATCTTAGCCTCTAAGCCGATACAGGTTCACTATCAACGCTTGAAGATGGATGATCGCCCCTCTGAGATATACTTCAGACCTATCCGAAGATGAGTGTCCTCCTTAAAAGAAGAACTCCTGCCATATCTTTTCTCTATGCATACTTCTCCCTCTTGCCTTCCTGTATTAGGATCTTTGCTGTCTAATCTCTCGGTCCAATCACATCTGCCATTCGGCGGTGACGGTCGTGGGTCCCGTGGGTGGAGACGGTTAAGCGTTCACCGCAATAATGTCTTGATAGGTCATAACACCTTGAGCTGATCTTGTAGTACCCAGTGACGGGCAACTTTCACGCTTGCTGTGCGACCTAAGCCAGGGAATTGGGGCCTTCCCAGAGACGGGTAAGCATCGCAAGGGCTGTGAACGACCTAAGACAGGGGCTACTTGATTCCCACTGGCATGCAAAAAACAAAAGAGGGGGACTTGTTGGCAGCAGGTCCACCCTGGCCCCTGGAGCCCTACCTCCACTAGTTTGTTCTGCATGCCAGTGTGGCCAGCTCACAAGGCCATGGCGAACTTGCGGTTTTTCTGTTCCTGCTTGTCCGTCTGAGACATATGTGTCCCACGGGAATGCCTTGACCTTTTCTGGTCTGATGGACTTATTGTTAAGGGAGGTTTCGGTACCTGACAATAATAGATGTTGAAACTAAATTTCTCTCCGCTCCCTCCTGCTTTTGGGTAGTTTTCCACTTCTGCTGCTTGGGGTATAAAAAAAGGTGTGTTAGCAATAAAGTGTTTGACTCCTGGATGAAGAACCTTGGTGTCCTGTGTGTCTTTTAACCTCGCAGTCCCTCGCCGGACTCGGCTCCCTTGGCCGGACGCGGCACAGGGGGACATATGAAAGGATCCAGAGTGACCTATTGCCTTCTTAGAGCTCCCTTGCTAAAAGACTGGGGGAGGGAGGAATAAGTTGGTAGACAAATAAGGGCAGAAAACAGAATGGTAAAGGGAAGGATTCAAGTGGGGCCTGAATGCTGCTGAGGTGCACTGAAGCCCGCCAACTCCGACTTTCCTGTCCTTTCCATTGACTGCTGAGCTCTGCACTGCCGCGTCTCCTGAACTGACCGTCTGGACATGAGGTGCATTCCATGCTCTGACCGTGGGATGGAATGAGAGTTTGGGTTCTTTGGCATAAGGGCCATATTGTTGACGTGCTCCTGCCCCAGACCCCGGGCACATCCGTCCTTTCTTCACTGACCTTTCCTGAGGGATGAAGTGAGTCCTAAAGTGCTTCTCACTACAGGCGTGGATTTGGCATCTACTAAGATGTGCCTGCTGGAGAGTTGTTTGTTTGCTTTTTTATAGAAAGACGCTTTTCACACCTCAATATATAGACTGCAGTAGCATTTCACCATTGCTTCAAACATCCATCAAGTTATTCTCCATGATAATTCCAAAGTGTCATTCTAGTGGCTAAAATGCATGTACCCTCCTTACACACACACACCACACCCAAAATATATATTTGTTAGAGTCTGTAAACAAGTCTGGATGGTGCCTGGCATTTTGCCAGAGGGAGTGGTTTGTGAAGTAATGCCAGTGAGCCATTAAGTGTGGAGATTCTTTATTGGTTGACTGCTGTATCTAGTTTATGTTAATTAGATAAGCTGTGTGGAATGTATAAATACCCCTCCAGTCCTACAATAAATGGCTCCCACTCCTGCTGTATCAATGTACACAAGTTGTTCGTCACCCCCGGCTATTTTGCCTAGCCAGCCGGGCTGTGGCATATATTATATATTCAAGTAATTGTTTAACTTTACAAAAAGCACAATAAAGGCACATTAATTTTTTAAACCTCCTGCAATGAAGGTAAATTTATCCCTTTTTGAATATAAACCTCTTTTAAAGATGTCTACCATGTCTAGGCTGAGAACTAGAAAAGCTTGATACAAGTATGCTCTATTCTTATTAAAAAAAGAAAAAAGAAAAAAACCCCACTTATTCATTATTTATCTATTTATTGGTACCCGGGGATTGATCCCATGGATGCTTAACCACGGAGCCACATCCCCAGTCTCTTTTTATACTTTATTTAGGGACAAGGTCTTGCTGAGTTACTGCGTGCCTCCCTAATCTGTTGAGACTGGCTTTGAACTCACGATTCTCCTGCCTCAGCCTTCTGAGTTGCTGGGATCACAGGCATTCACCACCAGGCCCAACCACTTCTTCATTTTTTTTTAAAATCAAAGTAAAGCATATGTGTATTTCAAAAACACAAATGGTAGTGTGGTGGTGACAATGACAAAGAACAGTCCCTTAACTCTCCCCTCCGTGTCCTGGGGTCTGTTTTCTACCAATTATGAACTCTTTTCCTCGGGCTCTTTACTTGATTGTCCTAAGTCGATACTGAGGCTGCTGTTTCTCTACTTTTCCGTTCCCCACCTCATCGGCTGGTGGCTGAGGAGTCAGTGTTCGTCACTGTCTCTCACACACATACTCATGGTGGAAACCCAACACACTTTTCGCCTAGATCTGGATTCAGCATCTGCAGCACTGTGACTGTGTAAATATTTTTCCCTGATGAGCCACATAGGATGTTATGTTTACATTTCTGCATCAACTTTTTATTTTTCCAAGTAAATTTTCTCAGGTTTCTTCTTGGCTTCCTTGGAATTTCCTCCTGTGTGCTCCACTGTGGATGCTTTTCACGTGGTCAAGCTCTTGTCTGCCCCACTCCGCCTTCTCCTTCTTTTTCTTCCTTTCTACTGACACCTTTCTGAAGATCTCGGTCCATTTCTAGTCAGGACTAGTTTTGCTGCCTTCATCATTTCCCAGCTATAATCCTGGGACTTCTTTTGCAGTTCCTCTAGAAATGTTTCCTGGGATCCCCTATTTTCTGTACCCTGTACTTTTTTATTTAAGGTAATACTGACCGCTATAGCAAACATACTTCAACATGTATTTGATTCATACAGTAAAACTGATTCCATCTATTAGGTGTGAGACAATGCAAAAAAAAAAAAACGCGTAGAGGTAGACGATCAGATGATGAGTGGTGGAACCCAACCAGTGAATTAGTCCATTTGAAGGGTGTGTTCATGAGCTTTCTCATCACTGTGGCCAAAAGACCTGACAAGAACAATGTAGAGGAGGAGAAGTTTATCTTGGTTCAAACTTTGGGCCCAAGGTGAGGCAGAATATCATGGTGGAAGCCCATGGCAAAGGAAAGCAGCTCAGGACATGGCAACAAGAAGCAGAGAGAGAAAGAGAGCTCTGTTCACCAGAGACAAAAGATAAATCCCCAAGGCACACCCCAGGGAATTACCTCCTTCAGCCACATCCTGCCTGCTTTCAGTTAGCACCCCGTTAATCCTTTCAGTAGATTAATCCACTGGTTGGTTTTAACTCTCAGAATCTAATCATTTCACCTCTTAACATTCTTTCCTTGTCTCCCACATGAGCTTTTGGGGGGCACCGGATATCCAGACCTTAATGGATGGATTAACTGGGTGGTAACTATAGGCAAGTTGGGTGTGGCTGGCGGAAGGAGGTTGCTGGGGGTCTCCTTGGGTTTATATTTTGTTCCTGGGAACTTGTGCTCTTTCTCTCTGCTTCCTGGCTTCGATGTCCTGAGCTGCTTTCCTCCTCCCCATGCCCTTTTTCCATGCGGTTCTGCCTCATCTTGGACCTAGAGCTATGGACTTGGATGACCACAGACTGAACCTCTGAAACTCGGAGTCAAAATAAAACTCTTCCTGCTTTGAGCTGTTCTTCTCAGTTCTTTTGGTCACAGTGATGAAAAGCTGACTAACACACCACCCCCAATGTGAGAGTTTAGAGCGTCTTTACAGGGTGACTAAGGTACAGAGGCTTCGTCTCGTGGTGCTGCTGTCCTTTCGGATCTTGATGTATTCTGCTTCCAGCCTGTGCGAAGAGGAGAGAGGGTTACATGTGGGAGGATTCTATTAGCTTGCCTAAACCCAGTGACATGCAGTTCCTGGCAGCAGCGAGGCCTAGGAATGTCTTCTGTGTCCAATTCGAGAAGTGGTGATGAACATGCAATACTCGAGGAGGTGGTAGCTAAGAATTTTCCAGAATTGGAGAAAGACACATATCTTCATGTTTAAAATGTTCTGAATCCTGAGTCCTATGCGACACAAGTGGAAAGAAATGGACACACAGTGAGAAGGGGGGTTGTTGCTGCAGTGGTTTGTTACGCAAGCTCCCTTCTCCTTTCCCTCCATTCTCACAATGTTTTTGATTGACGACCCCGTAGGTTGCAATACATCCTTAAGAAATTCTTTTTTTTTTTCCTTTCAGAATGGTGTACTTGACTTTGCTTAAAATCTGAAAATGTCAGTAGGCTTTACATCTGAATGATAAGTTGGTGGGTTGTATCATTTTTGCTCTCAAATCGGTAGACCAGAGACTCTCTTAAGGGAGAAGAGTCACCCTTTGCCCCTGTCTCTGGAGGGACATTGGATCAGGTGTGCAGACTCTTTTATCATTTCCAACTGTGCATGTGCACGAGAGTGGAGGCTGGGAAGTGGCTGAACAACATGCTGTGTACAGGACAGTGTCCCAGTGTGTCAGTGTCCTCAGGCATCACCTGGTGAGGTTGAGAAACCCTGCTCTAGACAAAGCCCCCTTGCTTTCATTATCTTATGACAAGGCTCAGCGCGAGATGTCTGACTTAATCTGATTTTTTAAAAAATGTGTTGCAGGGTGGATGATGATAGGAGTTTTTGAGATATTCTTAAAAGATATGTTTGAGTTGCAAAAGAATTTCAGAGAGCTAAGTCTACCAAAAATTTTTAAAGTTTAGATGGAAGGGATTTTTTTTAAAATCCAAAAGTTCTGCAGAATGGACTCAGAGATGGATAGAAAAAACATGTGTAATCAACAATCATTTAAAAATTCAGTCAGTACTTAGAGGATACATTTTTACTTGTGAATCATTTTTCTTTGGCATAGCAGAGTTTTCAGTGGCTTCTGTCCCACCACTGATTAAGTGGCCACCTGGACGGGATCCTGTGAACAGTCCCTAGTCATTTGTCTATGACCCACTCATCAGCATTGCTTTCTCACACCTAATTGACATTCACTCCTGCTTGCTTCCAGAATTAGAATTTGAATTTGGATAACAACGATGTAACCAACACCCATGTTGCTCCTGGTACTGGTCTAGACCCTGGCAATGCAGGAATGAACAAGAGAGAAGGCAAACAAAAAGCCCTTGCTTCCATGGACCTTATCTTTAACTTTTGGAAAATGTGCCTGGATTATGGGACTCGCCTTTTCTGAGTCAACCTCTAAAGTTGGGTTGTATCCCACAGCTCTTACTTCATTGGGTTCAGAAGTTTTTCACCTCTTTTCTAGCCCCTAGGTGCTGAGGTCTCAGCACGCCTTACCAAAGTAAATACAGTCAACCCTGCATCCAGGGCTCCCCATGCCTGCATCCAGATAACCATGGATAGAAGATATTTGCAAAAAATTCTTGCATGGCTACTGTGTTGTGCCAACTTTTCTCTGTTGTAATTACTGTCTACACAACAACGCAGCATAATAACTATTCACACAGCAGCTTCATCGTATTAGGTATTGTAGGTGATCTAGAGATGATTTAAATATACCGGAAGGTGTCAGTAGGGTGTATGTCAGTACTATGCCATTTTTAATAAGGGACTTGGGCATCCTTGGATTTTTTGGTATCTATAGGGGATCCTGTACAATAGTCCTGTTTTGGTCTTGTCCAATGGCCTACAAGCTTGTGAAGAGCTCTGAAAAGGGCTGGGGATGTGGCTCAAGCAGTAGTGCGCTCGCCTGGCATGCGTGCGGCCCAGGTTCGATCCTCAGCACCACATACAAACAAGGATGTTGTGTCCCCCGAAAATTAAAAAATAAATAATAAAAAATTCTCTCTCTTTAAAAAAAAAAAAAAAGAGCTCTGAAAAGTATTGTGGCCTCACAGGTTGGGAGCCAGCAGTGTGGTTTCTGTTTATTCTGCCCAAGACACCACAGTGAGAAGCATGGAGGTTTGGGGGCAGCACCCTGTTCCATGAGGCCATCAATTGCATGAACTGGGCACTCTGTCATTTTTATCTACAGGGTCCCATAGCCACCCACAAGGTTTTAGGGAACAGGCAACAGCAGCTCTAGGTGGCCTAAGAGGATATCTTAAGGTGGAGTTAGCTACAAAGGATGTCTCTGTAGCTTGGTCCACGTATTTATATTTGGGTTACTGACTTTTCCAGCTTCCCCGTCTGAGCTTATCATCTGTGTGATTTCCACTCTACCCGATACCAACTTTCTGAAGTTGCCCGTGGTCACCTCCATCTCAGCTTCTCTCTACTCCTCCACTGCTTCTAAGGGAGAAGGGTGAACATCATCAGATACATACCCTCTTATAGACGTCACAAGGCAAATCAAACCTTTCAGATGATGCTTGGTAAAGGCCTTGAGAGTTTTAGAGCCTCCCAGACCTGACCCTGCCTCTGTGAAGGACTAGGACAATCCTTTGAGTTCAGAATGAAGGATGGAAACCCCTGCTTTGAGCAGAAGCACAGTGAGGCCATGTCTCCATATGGCTCTGGAAGGATCACGTGGGATCCTCTGTGATAAGAATAGACCTCAGAAGGAGGAAAATGAGTTAAAGCAGCAAGAAAATGTGGAGAGAAACTAAAGACCCAGGACCTCACCACACCTGCCTTATCCCCAGCACCCATCCTCGGGCCAGACTGTACTGATCCCCCACACCCACGGGCAGGAGCCTGTCCACAGGAGACTTGGGTGGGAGGGCAAAACACAAGAAGGGATAAGAAAACCCAATATTTTTATTAAGTAAGGGCCTTTCATCCATGATGATAGGGGAGATTTGTGTGTATTTTTCTTTCCATAATTGTGCAGTTGGACATAAAACTAGTCTTAAAAATTGCTCTAAAAATTAGTTGGGTAGATGATCATCTTCTTCTTGTCTCTGAAACAGTTTAATAAGAGGTGGATTATTTATCTGCTCCTTGAGGGTTTGAAAAAACATAATATACAAAACCATCTGGGCTTGATGTCTGTGGGTGGATGGGTGCGGGGGACTTTGAGCACCGATTGAATTTTTAAAATGGTTGTGATTACTCATGTTTTCCTATCCATCGTGGAGTCAATTTTAGAAACTTATGTATTTAAAAAAAATCCACTCCATCTAATCTTTAAAATTTCTTGGTATAAATTTATTCTCAGTATCTGTCACTATGGTCTCTTTTTCATTGCTGATATATATATATATATATATATATATATATATATATATTTTCCAATGGCCCTATTTATTTTGTTAGTTTTTTTTTTTCTTAAGTACTGATTTTAGTTTTGGTTTTGGTGACTGTCCCGCAAGATGGATCTTTTCTGAATTTCTAACTGTGGATCCCAAGCTGCGTCTACACCTGTCATCACCAAGTGTATGGGATGAATGTCACCTCACTCTGTGAAGACATGATTCAAGAATAGCCCTCATTGGGAAGACGGACAGAGGTCAAGGTTAAATACAAGGGGAAGCCAGGGTCCTTGCCACCCCATCTTTCCATGACCCACAGAGAGGCCTGCAGGGGGAGTTCCTGCTGGGCCCAGGGAGCCTCTTCCTCTCTGTCTTCTTTCCCCTGGGTCAGGGTGGGAAGGAGGCTTCCAGGGGTGAAGTAAGCAGGAGGCTGGACCCAGTCGTCTGCGTGTGGGGCTCAGCTCTGCAGAAGCTGTCGGCAATGTGAGCTACGTGGCACCTGGGGACCTCGTTTTTGACCTGCCTCATGGGGGAGCATATGTCATTATTTCCTTTGGAACTCAAGTTCTTGTGAGTCCCTCCTGCTAGAAGAACAGGGGGAAAGACCTCATCTGGTTTCAACTAGCTCATTTCCATACAATTTGGGGTGGGGGAGTCAGGTCACTTCACCTGCCGGTGGCTTTGTTTCTGCTTTACGTGCATCACAGCCTGCCCCCTGCTTCTGGGCTGTGTGCCATGTTCCTGGCACTTGCATTAGGTTTGCTGTGCATGTTTCAAGGTCATGTTTGTGATCATGACAGTCATGATTACTCTCTCTTTTTTGATGGTTTGTCCTGATTGTTTTGTAGTATCCCTCTCTATCACTGTTAAAACAAGAAGACTTTAAAAAGATAAACTTTTTATTTTTCAACAATTTTGAATTTATGTAAAAATTGTGAATACCAAGAGTTCCTAAGAAATATATATCCTACATCCAGCTTCCTCTACTAATAGCTGCTTATGTGTTGCTAATTTACTATTAACCTACAGACCAGATTCCATATTTATTCAGATTTCCTTAGTTTTTGCCTTTTTCAGTTTCAGGATACTACATGACAGTCAATTGTCACATGTTCTTAGGCTCTGCCTACTTGACAGTTTCTAAGATTTTCTTTGTTTTCAATGACCTTGACAGTTTCGAGGAGTGTGGGTCAGAGATTTTGTGGAAAGTTGTTTAATAAGAATCGACCTTTTTTTTTTTTTCATGACTAGATTATAGTTATTCTCAGCAGATCCTATCAACAGTTCACACTCTCAACTACAGTAGGGATGAAGTTCTCCATCTCTAGAAAGCTCATCGCTGTTGACATTGACCTTGATCACCCTGCTGAGGTAGCCTTTGCAGGGTTCTCTACTATAAAGTTGCTCTTTTTACTTCCCATGTCCACACCACTCTCTTTGGAAGAATGTCACCATGTGCCATCCACACTAAAGGAGCAGGGAGCCATGTCCCATTCCCTCAATGGTGTGGGATTTACATAAATTAATTATTCGCGTTGCTGCACAGGAGATTCCTATGATCTTTCGTTTATCCAGTTATTCAACATATTTGTATCAGTATGGAGCTGTGGGTATTTATATTGCACAGTGTATTAGAATCTGATACTAATTTATTTACTTTGTAGTTGGTATTTGTTCCAGCTTTGGCATTTGGGGAACTCTCTGTTGGCTCCTGTGTTCCTCTGATAACCCCCCAGGGATGTGACCTGTCATTTTGTTTTTCTTGAATACTTCCTTACTTTCAGGCACTAAAAGTGCTCCAGGTTCACCTCATATATTTCTTGCCTTGGTCCTAGAGGCAACCATTCCTCCCGCAGCCTGGTTCCTCTTATTGAAGAATGGTATTAGAACCCCCAATACGGACTTCTCTACTTCTGGACCCTCTCAGCTGACAGAAGAAGGAAACATATGTACATGTGCCCAGCAGCTGTACTTACGCAGATGTAGAGGATTTCTGTAGGTATCCATCTCTGTGAAGCTAGACATGGGATCCCACTGATGCCACTGACCTCAACCCATGGTTGCATAGACCATTCTACCCCCTTTCCCTTGCTTATGTGTAACCTTCCACTCCAGCAGGGAGACAGCCTGGATCCTGATGTCTGCCACCCATTTATTTAATGCTCAATTCCAGTTTACATGTACATATGGCAGCATTAGAACTGAAAACCCAAATCCTTGTGGGAAACAACCTTATCAAGCGGAGCACATGCTATGGGAAGTTTCTTTGACATTAGTCTTAAGACTAGTTTAGATCAGTAGCTTTTTGCTTTCAGTGGAATTATTTCATATATTTGTAATATAATTTGATAGTTTTGTCCTGTTCTACAGTCCTCCCATCCTATTGAGGTTTTAAAATCACTTTTATGGAGTCATAATTATGTATAATGAGCTGCATTAATTGAAAATATAATTTGATGAACTCTGACACAAATTCATAAAATGATCAGCACATCCAGGAACCACTGCCGTGGTCAAGTCCTCAATAATCCCCATCATCCTCAGATGCATCCTCAGATCCTTTCCCACTCACTACCTTGTCTCCACCCCTGGCTACAGCTGATATGCTTTCAGTTACATAAACAGGATTAATTTATTCAATAATTTTTTGAGAATTATCCATACTGTTGTGTGCATCAATAATTTGCTCCTAAAGAAAAAAAGTCATACCCCACCGTGTGGCTTCCTACAACTTATCCTTTCACCTGTGAGGAGAATTTGGTTTGTTTAGTGTCTTAGCCATCAGGAATAGATAAAGCTCTATGAACGCTTTATGTGCAAGCTCCTGTGTGGGCAAGGCATTTCATTTCTCCTGGGTAAATAACTTGGAGTTGAATGTTGGGGTCATATGGTAGGTGTACATTTTACATTAGGAAAATGCCAAACACTTTTCCAAATTGATTGTATCATTTAATTCCCAGCAGCAGTACATAAGAGCCATCACATCTCCTCCTTTACCTTTGCCCTTCTGCTCACCTATTGAAACTTGTGATTTCATTAGGTCACCTGGAGAACCTCACCATCTCAAAATCCTTAACTTAAAACCAACAGCAAACAGCCTTATTGATCTACACCTGATGAACTGCAAGTATTTAATGTTTACAATCTGATGAATTCAGACACACGCATATACCCCTGAAGCCATCACCTCCATCAAGGTGGTAGCTATCCATCGTCTCTGAAAGTTCCCTGGTGACCCTTTGTCTTTGAGACCCTTAACTTACCACTTCAAAGTCCCCCTTTGCCGCATCAAGTAACATTCACAGACTCCAGAGATTAGAACGTGGACATATTTGGGGAGTCATTATCCATCTCACCATAGACCCTGACTCCACAATCAGACAGTCTCATAGAACAGGTGCCATATTTCACTTTCTACACCAGTTACTTCAGGCCGCAGTGTGGCTGGAGTACAGGGAGCACAGAAGAATACAGAGGACAGCAGAGGTCAGAAGAGAACCAAGAGGGTAACTGGACAACCTGATCAGGTGGCTCCTTCTCAGGTAACAAGAGACCCTTGCTTTTCCATGGAGTCAGATGGGAGGAAGTGGAGGCTTTTCCAGCAGAGCCACGGCAAGATCCGACACATGGCTCACCATCCTAGTCTGACTGTCGTGCCCAAAGGAGGGCAGGAGTGGAAAAAGAAGAATTAGGGAGTTCTCATAATCATCAGAGAAGTAGGGAGGACCAGTTGGGTCAACACAGACAAGGTGGTGGTGGCCATAGAGTGGTCAGTTTTTTTCAAACAGTTTAAGGACGGGGCCAGAGGTTGGCTAGGGGTTGAATATCAGAAATGCAAGAAAGAGAGGATGTGAGCATGATTCCAAATGTCTGTTCTTTTGCTTCAGCCATTAGAACCCTGCAGTTGAAATCCATGACATGGAGACACCTGCTGGAATAGGAGTTTGGAGAGAGAAGATTCGACTTTCAATTTTGTTGTGTCCAGGGGAGATGTCTGTAAGATAGCTTCAGAGACACTGTGGAAACAACTGGATATGAGATGGAATGGTGGGGAAGGCAGGGCTGAGGACGTGAATCTTGGCATTATGTATGCTGATACAGGTGCTGCTTCAGCCGTGCAGCTGGATAAAATCACGAGAACAGTAGAACATACAGGCCAAGAGGACCAGTCCATGGCAGGAGCCCAAGCTTTCCAAGGTTAAGTGGCCAGGGGGATAAGAAGTCTCCAGAAAGACAGACCGAGAAGGCACGACTTTCAAGATTGGAGGGAAAACCAAAAGAGTGTATTGTCTTGGAAGACAAGAAAGAAAGTGTTTCGAGGGTTCAGGAGAGATTCACCACCATGTAAGGTCCAGGTTGAAAATCAGTCACTGACTGTAGCCATGTGAAGGTCCCTGGTGACCTTGATAAGAGCAATTTTGATAAAGTTGGGGAAGAGTCCACAAAATCGGATCAAAATAGTTTCGAGAGTTAATGGAAGGACAGGAATTGGAAATAGAAAGCCCTTTCCAGGTGATAGTCTCGAAAGAAAGGAAATAAATAGGGTGACCTGCAAAGAGTGTAGGGAGGTCAAAATAGGTCATTTTAAACCTAGAAAACCAAGCAGAATGTTCCGAGAAGATTCAACAGTCAGGGCTCCGGGAGACAGGGAAGGACAGAAGAGGAAAACCTGGTGGAGCAGGGAGAGAACTACTACTGGAGAGAGACCTGGAGGTGGGTCCAGCTGGGAGCTGGACTTTTCAACAGTATTGTTCTAACTAGGAGCAGAGAGAGAATCCACATTTTGATCTCATCTGCCTCAAAAAATCATACATGAAGGCAGGATCACAGGGAATTTGGCACTTCAATTTAGAAAGCTGGAACCTAGGAAAATTGACTTATTTATGACTGTTAGGTGTTGATTAAAAAATAAAAAAGGAAGAGAAAACCTACTTGTACAAGATGGTGTTATCTCCAATTATTCATTTCTGCCTTTATGCATGAGGAGGCTGTGGCACCGATAATCATGTCATTTGCTAAGGTCACATAGTGGTGTGACCAGGGCTTAGAATAAGGATTGTCTGCCTCTAAAGTTCATGCGTTCTCTAGTGAGTGATGAATAAGTAATTATAGTATTTGGAAACTGAAGAAATTTAGAAAAAAGGGTAAGTAGTTTAGCTCATGTTTATGACCTCTATGAATTGTTCTCCAGTTTTCAAAGGCAGAATAAATTGTTTTTCCTCTCACGATTTCTAAAACACATGGTAATAGCTTTTATTTTTGAGTAGGTTTTTTTTTAGAGTAATTTTAAGTTCACAGAAAGATTGAGCTGAAAGTATAGAGAGTTCCCATATATCCCCTGCATCTCCACACCCCAAAGACTCCCCTATATCAGAAGCCTGAACCGGAATGGTGCATTTGCTGCAACCAGTGAACCCACACATTGCCATTACCCCAAGTCCCTGGTTTACCGGGGCTTATTCTTGGTGGTGTGCATTTTGCAGGTGCATTTGGACAGTGCATGATGACATGAGTTCACCGTTCAGTACGGTACAGAATGGTTTCACTGCCCTAGAGGACCCTCTGCATGCTGCCTGTTCACCTCTCCCTGTCCTTCACATCATAATCACTGATCTTTTTACTGCTTCCATAGTTTAGGATTTTCTAGAATGCTGTATAGTTGGAATTGCATTATGTAGTCATTTGACTAGCGACTTTCACTTAGTAATTAATTAGCAATTAGTGCACTTCATTTTCCTCCAAGTCTTTCCATGGCTTTATTACACAGCTCCTTTTGAGTCCTGTAATGCTGTTTTATTATCCTTGCTAACACTCTCTCCCCTATTGGAGCTTCTTGAGTGTAGTAATGTCTCATTTTTATGATTCCATATTTTCATTCCGTTCTTGGCACATATTAGATAAGCTGTTAAAGTTAAATGGATGACAATAAATGAATGAATAAGTAGATGGATGGTGCTGAGAGCCACGGCCGAGTCTGTATGGCCCCTGGCATTTTGCCAACAGTATTGATTGACAGGCGAGGCATTACTATCCGCCTCTGCCGCAACTTTTGAGTTCTCGCACTATTTTGGAGTTCTCGTGGGGATTTCCGGGGATTCCCGGAGAGTTCCCATTGGTTGGGGAAGTGCAGGAGGAGGGATTTCCGGGAGAGATATTTCCGGCTGGGGGTTCCTGGACAAGCCTCGTGGCCTTCGGGAGGATTCCCCAGGAGCTGTGTGAAGTGTTTTCCTGCAGTTTAAAAATAAAGTTTGTTCCTGCTTCAGTGGCTCGTGATTTGTGCCCAGCCAGACTGCGGCAGGATGGATGAAATCACAGCTTGTTTGTGGGATTAAAAGCCAGATTTCTTACAGGTGAACCCAGATTCCTTAATGTAGACAAGCCTGACAAGATGGGTCTTGCAAAAAGACAAAACCAAGGAAGATTGCAAAAACATGAGAAAGACCATTTTGCAGGCTAACCAGTAAATGTATCTTTAGCATGGCGAGTATTAGTTTTTCTTGAAGCAATTTTAATGTAAATTTTTGTGTGACTTACATTATTGAGTGCTTTAGTGTGTGTGTGTGTGTACAGTAAATTACTGCTTTCCTCTTCCACTGGGAAATTAGAACTTTAATTACAAAAGCTGGGTACATACTATGGTTTGAATGTATCCCCTCCAAAGTTCAGATATTGAAACTTAATGGCCAATGTGGTAATTTCAAGAGGTAGGGATTTTAGGAGGTGATTAGTCCATGAAGACTCTTCCCTCTTGAATCAGATTAAGACTTATAAAAGAGACTTCCTGTGGTGTTCAGCTCTCTTACCCTCCTGCCTTCCACTAGATGGCGACACAGCCTTCCTCCCCTCCAGAGGGCCAGCACAAGCTGCCATCTTTGAAGCAGAGAGCAGCCCTCACCAGACCACTGAACCTGTTGGCAATTTGATCTTGGACTTCCAGCCTCTAGAACTGTGAGAAGATAAATTTCTGTTCTTTATAAGTTACCTAGTCTCAGTTTTGTAAAGAAGCACAAATAGACAAAGATACCATATTTTCTATTGTTGAAAATATTTTCAATCGATCCACCACTCTCAAATGTTGTCTGACATAAATAAGATGTAAAGGATAAAGGGACATTCACACAAGCCCACGGAAATGCAGCGAAGCTCTGTATTTTAAACATGTTTCCTCATAAGAATATGAGCAGACCCTGTGGAAATGAAGCTGGTCTAGCCTGAGGTCAATGCATTTATGTCACCCAATGTAATAATACCAGGCACATAGTAGTCAGGAAGTAAATATTTGTGAGTTAATAAAAAGTAATCTGGGAACAAGGAGACCTTATCTTTGTAAGAGGCATGAGGTACAGTAGAAACAGCCCTGGCCTGGGGGACACCCCAGTACTGGGTGTCTTTACTACTCCTTCACCTACTTCACCCCTTCTGCACCTCTCCCTGCTTGCTTGCTCTTGGCTTCCAGATGGGTGCAGCCAGTGGGGAGCAATGGTGAAAGGGCCATACAGAGGGGGGCAGAGAAGGAGATCAGGTCACCTTCCCCTACCCAGTCAGCATTCCAGTCCTAGAGCTGGTGAAGTTGGTACCCTCTGCAGGGTACTGCTCTTTTCCTTGTATCTTCCCAACAACCTGCTCATAACTTTGCAAATAGTCCATTAATGCCACAGTCCGGCTGCAGCAAAATAACCGGGGGTGACGAGCAACTTGTGTACACTGATACAGCAGGAGTGGGAGCTGTTTATTGTAGGACAGGAGGGGTATATATACATTCCACACAGCTTATCTTAATTAACATAAACTAGATACAGCAGTCAATCAATAAGGAATCTCCACACTTAATGGCTCGCTGGCGTTACTTCACAAACCACTCCCTCTGCAAAATGCCAGGCGCCATCTTGACCTGTTTACAGACCCTAACACATTGATGAAAAACTTTCTCAATTGCCTAAATTGGATATTTCCACCTTTTCTGATGTGGTCCTGATATATACTAGTTATTAGGAAACACGGGACCTTGTGTAACAGAGACCTGCTTGAATGCATCAGAGATACATGAGTGTAAGCTAATGGGTACTTTCCAGAGCCTGGGGGTTCAGTGAGCAGAACCTCACCCATGGGACTGGAACTGGAAGCATGACCCTGTAGATCTGATGGGTCTTTCATACTGCTTCCCGCTTGTCCATGACTGGCTTTCCTGTTTTCCCTGGTGGAAGATGATCCCCCTTCCCTTCATTCACAGGTTTATATGTTCTTAACACAACAACCCATGAAGGTTCACAGTGGCTCCTAGGTCTAAAAGAATGCTTGGGTTTTCCCAGACAGGGCCAGCACTCCACAATTGTCCAGTTAGCCATGGCCAGGGGTCAGTGTCATGCTGTTTCAGACTTTGTGAATGAGGAAACTGTGGCACAAATAACCATATCATTTGTTAAAGTCTCTTGGTAGTAGGACTAGAACTTAGTATAAGAATGTTCTTTCCAGTAGATGATGAACAAATAATTATAGTTTTTGGATGCTGAAGATATTGAGAAATGGAAACACTAAGTAGTTTGGCTAAGTTGTCCCAAAGGTAGGACAGGTTGCTCTTGGTATAGGGTATGAAGTCTCTGAGGAAGGCATAGTCACAGGTGTCTTACTGTAAGAGACAGTAGGAAGATCCAGTCTTTGACCTCATGTGCAATTCTGTGTCACATTCACTCATAACTATGTAAACAAAACCAAGGTTTGTGCAGGTGCAGACTTCATGGTGCTGGTGTGAGATTAAAGCATGGCGCCTTCTATTTACTCATCACAAAAGTGATCTTCTAAGGTTGTTTAACTCAGCTTTTTTTTTTTTTTTTTGCTGCTGTGTCTAAAAGACCCTACCAGAACAATTGTAGAGGAGGAAAATTTTATTTGAGGTTATTTGAGGGCTCATGGTTTCAGAGGTCTCAGTCCAGGATAGCCAGCTCCATTGCTCAGGACTCAAGGTGAGGCTGAACATCATGGCAGAAGAGTATGGCAGAGGGAAGCAGGTCACATGATGATCAGAAAGCAGAGAGACTCCTCTTGCCAGATACAAATATATACTCCAAAGCCACACCCCCAATGCCCACCTCCTCCAGCCACACACCACCAGCCTTCGTCACCAGTCAGTTAATCCCATCAGGTGATTGATTCACTGATTGGTTTAAGATTCTCACAACCCAATCATTTCTTCTCTGAACCTCCTTGCATTGTCTCACACGTGAACTTTGGAGGATACCTCACATCTAAACCATAACAAAAGTGATGAAACAATGTACAAATTATGCTTGGTGAAATATGTATTTTAGAGGTATTAATTCTTTTGGCATTACAGAAAATGATAAGGAATGCATCCCTTCATTTTCTCTATGTACATGGCCAGTACTCACCAAAATAAGGACCCAATTCGGTCTGTGCTAAGAGAGCTTCCCATCGAATGAGGACACCACATCTAAGTTAACTAAAAATGCTTTCCCAAATACCCTGGGTGTTTCCCTATATGGAAACTCAGATTTCCCATGTTAACTTTACCTCCTGCCTTAAAGTGAAGAAATACTGGTTTAGAAATGCTAATTTCAGTCTTAGGAATTGCAGTGGGAGGCACACCTGGCTCAGGTAAGTGCTGAAATGCTGGAGGAGGTGGTAGTGGGAGCCATGGGCTGGGGAGAGTGAATAACTGGACCAAGGGGTCTTTTTTGATCACACCTAGGCCTGCAGTGGTGAGGGTCATGGGCAGGTAGAGGTGGCCCCTTGATGGTTCCCTGGAGGCCAGGGATAAATTTCATTTGATATTTCTATACTTAGCACAGTGACCAACAACACTGAGCATCTTTCCATGTGCTCATTAACTATTTGGATCTCTTTTTCAGAGAAACATCTACTCAAATCCTTTGCCTGTGTTAAAAATTAGGTTATTTGTCTTTTTGTCATTGAGCAGTATGAGTTTTTTTTAAATGCCTTCGAAATCATAGGCCCTTATCAGATATATGATTGGCACACGTTTCTGCCATTTCGTTGTCTGTCTTCTCACCCCCTTGTGTCAAAAATAAAATGAGATCAAAATTTTAAAATGCAGAAGTTGATTGTGCATACAAGAGAACAGTTAAAAAACCAGGAGACCTCAGGTGAAATGGGCAGGAGCCACAGTAGCTGGGGCAGCTTAGGAAGTAGAGATGAGAAGGTGCTCTGACCTTTTCCTCGATTGGCTGTTACACATTAATGTTCTTTCTAGGTAAAATAGAGCTGTGTGAACTGATTGGCCTGTAGCCGACTGGCTGTATTTCACTGAATCATGCTGACAAGGGAGGTGTGTCTCGTTTCGATTAGAGGTAGGGTTTAGGGAAAAACGTTAAGAATGGGTTGGTCTAGCTTTATCTCTTATGAAAAGCTTCTAGGACAATTTTTATGTGTCTTTTTGTAGTGTTTCTGAATTCCCGACATATAGTCATATTTGGGATTTAGGAATAAGTAATCAGAATTCTTGAAATCCTAAGTTATTCTGTATTTTTTAATATTTTATTCATATGTTTTAAAACCATAATGAATGACCATAATGAACACTCGCTTTCCTGTGGTAAAAAAATTATACTCAGTTGCAGAGTATTTTTGCTTGTAAAAATTATATGATTATAAAGGTACTGTTCACTATCAGTAGAAACTAATACCATGACAAGATTATTTCAGTGTGGTGTAAATGTAGTTATACTTTACAAATAATTTGATACCAGGGAATATTAAAAGAAGGAAACATTAATCCAAAGCAAATGTTGAATATGCATTTTAAAGACTGAAAGATAATATCACACAGAATTAAAAGTTATTTTTAAACAAAAACTTCTAAGCATTCAAACCTCAACTTCCTTATACGGCCATCCTGATCTTTGATTCATGACAAATATTCAAGATGTAAGTTTTTCATTTTTTCTTATGTGATCCTGGTTGAATCATTGATTGCTACAAAAAGCATTTTCAATCTGGGTGCTGGAATCCCTGTTGCCTCATATAAACTCGTTTGCTTTTTTAAAATAAGGACAACCTATTGTCTACTTGCCGTGATTTTGGTCTTGTCATTGAAAATGCTACTGCTTTTGCTAGTTCAGATTTGGATTCATTTCTGATAGCCTCTCGTAGTATTACATGACATTTCACGTCTGCTTCTCTTTGTTTTCATCTCGGTAATGTGTTTATAAAGAACTGTAGCCTATAGGAAGTATTTGAAGTACTGAAAAATGCCAGCAAACTTTATTTTGTAGTCATCAAATAACTTAGCATTTGGATCTTCCAACAACGTTAACAGCAGTATCATGAAGAAACCCATCAATATTGCCAATGTCTGGACTTCTTTTCTTCCAAAATGTATGGTTTCTTGGAACACTCACAGGATCTGTCAAAAATTCTATACATACGACTATGCTAATGTTTATTTTCCTTGCAAGGATGCAGATGGGGACGTGTGCACAACTTGAACGAGGCCGTGACTATAACCATGTCAGTGAATTGGATCAGGGGACGTGAACCTTAGCCTCTGACTCCTGATCTTGCCTTCAGCGTGGTTCAGTGGATTTCTTCCAAATCTCTAACATCTTTGTGCAAATTGTGAAGCTTTAGTTTTCATAGGAGAATTATGATACTTTTTCCCATTTTTTTTTTCAGCTGATTTTTCTCAGAATTGGAAAACATCCATTTCCCAGTACATGACAAGCAGGGACTCCTGCATCAACATGCTTGACTTACGATGTTCATGTGCACTCATTTCTCTTGAGCATATTCTCAGGCGTGGAATTGCTGGGCTATGGGGTGAGCTTTAGAAGCTCAACACTTTCCAGTGTTGGAATTTTAATTCAGATCCCCAGGAGAGAGGTAAGGGAATTTCATTGCTTCATTCTCAAAAACAAACAAACAAATAAACAAAAAAACCAAAACAGTATTGTCTTTTTAATTTTGCTTTTTCTGGTGAGTATGTTGTTGTGGTATTTACTATAGACTTATGTCAGCAAACACTCTTTGGTAGTAATCACATAATATTGGAATCTTAGAGGTAATGTAAATGACTAAGGTAATATAAGATATATAAAAAGTTTCTTCTTTTTTAGACTAACACATAGCAGTTATTTGGCCTTTTAAAATCTGGAAAGGTAAATTCAAGTCTCTGTTCCTTCTATAGCTTATTGAGATCAGGCAATTTCCCTAGTGATTTTCTGAATTTCCAGGTAACCCATCATCTGTGGTTGCCTTTGGCTCTGATTCCTGCTTCTTCTAAATGCCGATTCTGTGTTCGGTGTTTTGCTGCAATTTGTCATTAGTCCTGTCATTGGCCCAAATGGAACACAGCCACTTTTCTTGCCATGAGCACATAACCACTCACACAAGCCCTTTTGTGTCAGCTTTGCAGGAGATCCCAAGAGCTGCATCTTAAACCAGAAATGACCTAAAATTAAAAATTAAACATTCCAGTTAAGAGTCTTTTGGCTGTTTTACCATGTAATTCAGCTCCCTTCCCCTTTTCATTCCTCTCTTTTTCCCCCTCCCTTTTCTTTTCTGCTCCCATCTTTCTTAGGCACAAAGAAATAAAACCTTAAATTTTCTTGTGCATAAAGCTCAGCTTTTACCAGTTCTTCCCCTTAAACCCATTTCCAAACTCCCCTTCACAAATCCAAACATTTGGCTAAAGCTTAGGAATTCCTTCTTGTAGGGACCTGATTAGGCTTCAGGACAAACACCCTATTCTTTTTCCCAGTCTAGAAGCAGATAGTGGCTCCATTCTTCTAGTGCAATAGGCAATGAAAGAGGAAACCAGCAGAATATTAACAAAAGGCCCATATTATCTCTGAATATGGTTACTCCGGAATTATTTTTGTTTTGTGAGACTTTCCATATTTTCTAAATTTTCTAAGTAAACAAATCACGCTGTCTTCTGTTAGAGATCAGTCCATTGAAGGAAAAATTTTTTCTTCTTTGGGAACAAGGGTATCAGTCCAAGTGTAGCATAGATGCTGAGACCTTGGGACTCAGATAGACCTGGGCTCAAACTGTGCTTCCATTTCTTATGAATTGGGTCATGTCTTCCTTCCTTATATAAATGGAGGATGTGGCCAGCATTTTGTCAGATAATATATGTTAAATGCTTAACACAGTGCCTGCTGTATACCAAGATGAACCCTGGGACCTGAAAAGATCAAGTTAAGTGGTTTTGAAGGCACAACTCACCAGCAGATTGAACTCAATAGTGCCAGGTACAAAAAATAGAGTATTACCAATTATAATAAATGCATGAAAGCTTGAAAATTAAATACTTATGTTTGGTTCAATTAATTTATTTAAAGTATATATAAGTGGCTCTGAGATAACTATGGTCCCATTGCTTTTTTTCATATTCAATTTCAGAATAACTTCTTGATGGAAGAAAAAAGGGGTGAAGCTATTCTAAAAGTTCCAGACAAGCATATTTTCCGTGTCACCTTTCATTTAGCCCTTTCTCATTGGTCGAATAGATTCTGAATGATTTAACTGCTTGTGACCTTGTGATTGGGTAATCATTTCATTGTTAAAACTGATTTTTTTACTGCCAGGAGTAAATTATGGTAAGAAAGAAAACAAGAATTAAGAAGTCCAAAGTTCAGTTCCCGTATTGTATCGGGGGAAGGATGCAATAAGCATCTTTGTTTGAAGAATACAGCAATCAGAATGCCAAAGAAATCCAAAATGATAATCAGATGACTTTGCAGGAAATCCTTCTATATTTCTAATTTATAAACTCTCACTGATTTCACTACCTTCATAAAAGACAGTATGTGCCATTATGTACTTTATTTCTGGCCAAGTGTTTAATTTCTTTTAAACATGTTTTGGCGGGGCGGGGGAAGGTGAAAATGCTCCTTTTCCTTAGATTTTCCAGTCTATCCTGAGATCTGGAATTGTGTAACCACGAGGCTTTCTTCCTCCTTTTAGTAAGATCTTCATCTGAGTTCTCTTCCTTTTATTTATTTATTTATTTTTTGGCCTAAATTTGTTTCTTTCTATTTCTTTTCCTTGACCTTCTTCTTTCATTATGGAACCCAGAAATGGATATTCAGATATTAAGAAAATTAGTTGTAAAAACAAAACACAAACAAACCACAAAACACAAAATCCATTTCACAGAGAAGGAAATAAAAGATGGAAAGGAGCTATTCTTGTAGGACCGCCCTGTAGGAACTCTGACGCAGGCGAGCATTATTGAAAACAACGTTCTCTATGGATCCGCCAGACGATTATTAATTGATGCAAAAAGCATTTAATTTTGGTTGCTTTGTGTGGAGGGGATGGCAAAAACCACAGCGATGTATAGAAAGAACTTAGAAAAACAAATATGCTTTTCAGTAAATCTCATATCCTCATAGAAAATACGATTTAATATGTTGAGATGGCTATCGCTTATGAGCACAAACTTAGAACTGTTCTGGATCCTCTAGCAAATCAGCATCCACTAGGTTCCCTGTGGGGATCCCAACCATTCTCACATGAATTAGGAATCAGAGATGGAGGCAGGGACCCAATCAAAACCAAGTGAGCCCCAGAGTGGATTCCACAGCATCAGCTACTGGGTCTCTATGGAAGCTCATCTGAATTGGGAGCTACTGGTGTAACATTGGTTACAACTTAATTTATATATCATATATATATATATATATATATATATATATATATATATGATATATATATGATATATATATCAATATATATACTGTGTGTGTTTCTATACTTTCATGTATATTTTTTTCTATGATTTCATATATATATATATATATATATATATATATATATATATATATATATATATATTAGGGATTCAGGAACTTCAAGTTAGCATGGGTGAGATAGTTTTCATTGTAAATTACTATGGCTCATTGATTCAAAGGACGGATAAACAGCATCACATTATTGTGTATCGTGCATTTGGCTTTGAGTGTGTTGGCAGGTGCTTAGCCAATCAGGAGACCATCTCACATCCACTTTGCTGGATGCTTACAGAAAATGATTTATCCATCCAAGAAATAAATATCTTAGAAATCTTCTTGATGAGCCATGTCCTCATCTGATCAGAGGCCAAATAGTTTAAGGGATCAGCTCCTTGGTTAAATCGCTGGGCCGAGATGGGAAAACTTGCATTCAAAAACAATTCATTGCAGTAGAAAGTCAGGGGAAAGGATGTTCTCAGGACATGCTTGAATCTCCGGATTCAACTTTATTGAGAGTCGTTCTCCTCCTCCTCTCGCCCCACGCATCCCTCCATCCCAGAGCATAGTTCCTGTTTATCCAGTGGCCTCTGGGAACAAGCAACATTTGGCTGCTGATTTGAAAATATTCACAAGGGATGCCACATCAGTGAGAAGCACCTCAGGGCACCAAAAAAAGAAGGCCTCTCCATGCTTCTCCATGAACATTCATCTGAATTGAAGACGAGTTGGACATCTTGCATGGGCTGGGACTGGTGGCACACAATAACTCAGCTGTTGCCCCCCCCCCCCCCCACTCGTGAAGAGCTTCCAGGGAAAGGGAGAAGTTACAGGGAATTGAGGATCAGGAAATGGGCGTGGGTGAAACAATGTAGGGCCCACAGGGTGTCTCCTGGAGGTAATTACTGCTCAGCTTCTGACAGAGAGGGCTTGCCTAGGAGGGATGTTGTGCCATATGTTATGTTGGAGTTTTCTAGGAAGGACATTTAAGCCAGGCCTGGGAATAGGGTAGAATTAGGCAAGACGTTTGCCAAGAGCATCTGAGCAAGAGGAGTGGCAAGAGAGAAGGACCCAATAAGGCTCTGCAAAATATCCTTGCTAGGGCCAGTTTTCTTGGTTGGGACAACCAGATCTGCTTCCCTGAACACCTGGACTTTCATCTTCGAAATGTGGCTCTGTTGAAATAAAGAATCAATAGCATCCCCTGCATTTTCTCAGTAAAGTGCCATTTAATTGTGTCTATAAAGAAAATCAATCCTGGAGGCTTTATTTTTAGCACAGAACAATTTCAATAGCTTTAAGGTTCCATGACTGTTGGAAATGCTTGTCACATTTTCATTTTATTAGAATGAATTGCTAACACAGCACTGTATGAGAATCACTATGAACTTTGGGAGGTATAGCTGACAGTAACAGAAAACAATATTTAGGGATAGAAATTAGTATTTATCAATCAGGTATTTGCCCAGAAGCATGCCAAAAGATTTACATACACATTATCATTAATCTCACAAAACCTTATGCAGTAAGTACTAGTTTCATGATTTTAGGTAAGACAAGTTAATGCTAAGACAGGATAAGTAACTTACCCAAGACCACGCCATTATCCTGAGGCAAAGCCAGAACCAGTCCTCATTAGCACTCTTAAGCACGCCAAGTGTACACATGCATTAGCTTGACACTTAGCTAACATCAAGCTGAGAGATGAGAGAGAAAAACAGGAGACCATCTTCAGAATGCTAACTGTGCAGTGTTTTATCACCTCTCCTTCAATAAAGCCTCAATTAACTGGTGAGTGCACTCAGCAAATGGATAAATCTAAGTTTCTAGTTAACCGAGGATTATGAAAAAAGCTTTCTCTTTGAGCTTCAGAGTGAGCAAGACCCAATCAAGTCTGATCCTTGAGATGCTAGAGGCATCTCAGTTTGGTACAGAAAATACTAATGGCACACCAGTGGGGACACTGCACTGTGTCAGGCCTTCCGAGCATCACAGTTGACTCTCTTCTACCAAAGTAATGAGGACCAGAGCCAGCTGCTTTTCAGCTAAAGAGTGGATAATTTGGAATAAAGGAAAATCATCTCAATCTTAAATAGAATGAAGGCAAAGGAGTCCTAGAGAAAAAGGTATTGGCCAACATTGAAGGACCTCACTGGCTTGGCTTAAGAAAGTGGAGAATATCATTTTCTTCAAGAGCTGAAATCAGAGGGGGCAATGGGGACAACCCCAACCGCACACCCAGTGCATTGCTGGGGTTGGGGCTGTCTGGCCATTATCATTTTCTTATATATCCTATAACCTAAAAAGTCAACAATCATTTATTGAAATATCACTTGTTAATCGAATGAATTAAATTTTTGAGAATATTTAACTCTTAAATGTTCCAGTGTTGTTCATAGACTTAGTAAAATATTCTTGTATCTTTCTGCTAAATTAATTTTCTGCAAGTTGCAGGTGGTGGGATGACCTCCCAAAGATGCCCCACATCCCCTTCCAGGAACCTGTGAGCACACACATGATGCTACAGTAGATGAGGCTTCACAGATGAAGCTCTGGACCTGAAGGTGGGACATCAGCCTGGCTTATCTGGGTGAGAGCAATTTAATCCCTCGACGAGCCCTTAAAACAGAAGTTTCTTCAGCTGGGAAACAGAACTGCAGTGGAGAAGGAAAGAGATATTAGGCAAAAGTGGAGGTTGGTTGGAGAGATTAGAAGCCTGAGAAGGGGCGTCTCCTTGCATCGCTGGCCTGCAGGCAGGCAGAGGAACCATAAGCCCAGGAACATGGATGGCCTCTTGAAGCTGACAACCGGACAAGGTTGATTCCACCTACAGCGGCAAGGAATTGAATTCCCCCAACAACCTGAGTCTGGTGCAGATTCTTCTCAGGACCTCTAGCCAGGACATGGACCTGTGACACCTGGGTCGTAGCTCATTGTGAGCAGCTTTAGAATTCTGGCCTACTTACCTGTGAGACAATAGATTTGTGTTTTAGGGGTGCTAAGTTTGTTATACTTTGTTAAGGCAACAATAGAAAGTGAATACACTCAAAATGCATTTGCAATTAAATTCAGAATTTAATAATATGTCATCTTCTCACCCATAGTAGGTTATAAATTAGTCCAAAGTCAAATATAAAATATTAATTTTATGTATTGAGTTCATTTATTTATTCAGTGGTACTGAGGATTGAACCCAGGTGTTCTCCACCACTGAGCTACATCCTCAGCCCTTTTTATTTCTTATTTTGAAACAGGGTCTCATTAAGTTGCCCAGACTGGCCTTGAACTTGCCATTCTCCTGCTTTAGCCTCCTGAATGGGTGAGATTACAGGAGAATGCCACTGTGCCCAGATGTATGGGATATATTTAGCCACCTCTCTAGTTGATTCTGAATCCTCTTGGGTCAAGGGACATGCAAGTTAAAGGCACACTCGGCCTGTACCAAGCTACATGGGACCATTTTCCTATGTAAATTCGAATGTCCTTGGTTGAAGTAGCATATTGACCAGAGATTTTGATACATTCATAGGATACAAAGTTATAAACATTTAGAATTTTTTTGCGATGACCTAGACATCCTGACTGAATTCTTTGGATCAGCTCTGAACATCTGGGGACTCCAAGTTCTACTCTGTAAATAGGATGGACTTCAGGACTGGAGTCCTCAGAGCTCAAGATAAGCTCTTGCTAATTAACCATTATCTCCAGATCAGCATTGCTGCAGTTCTGAAAGGCCAGGCCAATTACTTCACTACTAGATTGAATCCAATCAACCAATACTGCTTCATTCTCAGTTCTTTACAGATTCCCCCTCTTGCAGGGCCTCAGTGCCTATATTTAAGTGACATCTGATTATGCTCTATGTATCTGTCAAGGCCAATGCACTCTGGAATTGCAAGACTAAGGTAGTGTGGTTTGTAACTTTTAAAAATAATCACGGAACCCTGATGTCTCAGAAGAAAAGTCAGTGTTCCACAAGACAATTTTAACAGCAGAGGAGTGAAATGTGTCTTCTTTTCTTAACATAGCAAACATTTCGTATTTTAAAAAATAGAAGTATGAGTACAAATTCATCTAGAACATTCATGTTTTCATTTCAAAAGAACCTGGGGAGGGGGGGGCGTTCTATTAACATAGCCAAAGTCCATGATCCCCTTGTAGAAATAGTGCTGCTCAGTGCTTTAACAGATGCAATAGAAGCAAAATAAAAAACTTACAGCACAAAGATAATTTAAGATGTAGAAAATACATGAGGGAAACCGGCACAGAACAATTTGAGAATCTGTGGAAACAGGAGGAGCCATTGTAGAAACCATACCTAGGAGTGTGAAAGGAAGGCAAGAGAAGCAAGATTTCAGTTAAGGGAAGATGGGACATTTTGGAGACTTGCAAATGTTTTAAAAGGTATCAAATACCATAGACAAAGGAAGAGGATGTGCTGGACTTTTCCAGAAATACATACACTTGGCAATGATACTTTGTTGCCGCAGTCCGGCTGCAGCAAAATAATCAGGGGGGGTGACGAATAACTTGTATACGTTGATACAGCAGGAGTGGGAGCCATTTATTGCAGGACAGGAGCAGTATTTATACATTCCACACAGCTTATCTAATTAACATAAACTAGATACAGCAGTCAACCAATCAGGAATCTCCACACTTAATGGCTTGCTTTTGTTACTTCTCAAACCACTCCCTCTGGCATTTTGCCAGGCACCATCCAGACTTGTTTAGGAACTCTAACATTCCCCTGGCAAAATGCCAGGTGTTATTTTTGACTTGTTTACAGACTCTAACACTTTGTATTTCAGAATCCACTTATATTTTATCAAACAGGTGTTTTGGAAAAAAATATATATCATTGTTCAGAATAGTTCTGCTCCATCTAGCTCCCATCTCCTTCTTCTTGTCAAAATGCCAATACTTCATAAGTAGAATAAACCAGGAGTGTGTGCTGATTTGGTTAGTAAATTCATCAAGTGCACAGGTGCAATCGGTGGAAAACACAACAACATTTTCAAGAATGAGGTGTGAAGAGTAAAGGGAACAAATTCCATAAATGTTGTGTGAAATTCTTCAGTTTTGCTAGGAATTTACTTTCAGGTCCTAAAGTTTGGAAGAAAGAAACTTTAGGCAAAAATATCCTCAAAACTCCATGATATAGGAAAGAACACCCAGGGGAACCATAAGCAATCCCATCTTCCAAAAAACTGGCAATCATCAGAAGTCCAGAGTCAATTCACATGTGCTCTTAAAAATGGGTTGAAGTCACTAAGTTTGATTTCAAAAGTTTAGGCACATCAACCTTTTGTCAAATTGATCATTAGGTAAATTAATTTCAAGGAAATTCTTCTTGTTTTTAATGGATCTGTTACCACTCATGACAGGGAGATGGGTGTCTATGAGCCTAGAAGAAGGTCATGCTCTCTGTGGACAGAAAGAAAATGAGCCTCACTAGGGAGGAAGGCAGGGTGAGTGTTGGAATCCCCCAAGAAGGACTTTCCAAAAGGATGACAATGGCATTAGGTCTCTCTCAACTCAAAGTCTCAGTCGTGTTTGTGGGAAGCTGCGGTGAGGACCTCAGGGGTGTGATTGGAACACTGTGAGGTTGGAGGTCCTCTCTGCTGTGTTGACCTGAGGCCAAGTATGCAGCGCCCAAGGAGCACAGAGTATGGCACTGCGCTCACAGGAACATGCTCATCACTTTCTAGAGGGAGTCCCGTGACCCTCGTCTCGGTCACTGCTGGGGCTCAGAGGCTTCTGACCTCCCACCAATGAGGCAAGTTCAAAATCAAATAAACACCTCTTTGTGTGGATACTGAAAACCTATGTTTAAAAAAATGTATAAGTAGAACATGGGAAGTGATAAAAATGAGAACATTTCAAGAAGCACGCAGAAGGAAATACAAATCATCAGTATTCACACCTCCCAAGATGAAGGCTGTTTTAATTTTCATTCTTCCATCTTTTCCTGGGTGCACATTCAAGTAGTAGACAGAGGAAGGGTCTCTCATCTCAGGGGCTGCATTAGTTTAGCTGAGTTCTTTCAAAATGCTTCCATGTTCCTTAATACCATCTTAGGGCGACTCCAGATTGTCCTGGTGAAAATTGATTATTCAGAGTCTCGTTTGAGATGTAACCTGATACTCGACTCTGAGAACACTTCTGTCTTCCAGTGTGGGGCTTATGGCTGGAGGACAGAGACCCCTTTCCTGGTCTCTTCTCTTCTGTAGTATGGTTGCAGCGGGGCTCGGTGCAGGCTGAGTTTTGCCTACCTAGAGCCAGCACCCTGGGCTGTGTCTGTTCTACTTGCAGTGCTGAAGACCTAGCATCCTTCTGTCTTCAGCTTTGTTCTCAGAAGGACTTCTGGGCAACAAAATTCTTGTTCCATGTTCCAGGACATGCATATGTTTATTTTTTCTTTACAAAATTTATACATGTGTTGGAGTCTGTAAACAAGTCAAAATAACACCTGGCATGCGGCATACATGTATACATGTTACTGTATTATCTGCTGTATTTTTTTTTTTTACTTAAAAGAATATTAGGTGGCCAAAGCAGTGTAGACACATTTCTCTGTGGTCCTTGCTGGAAACTCTGAACATTATACATAAAACAAACATAGGTTCTGAACGATGCAGAGAGCGCAGACCAGCAAGGAACCTGGAGACACCGAGATCAACACGGCTGCGAGCTTGCTGGGCTTTCTTCTTACCTCACACATTCTGAATTATAACAGGCATCTGGAAATAGCAACAGGATGCAGGGGGAAGGGCGGGGGGCCCCAAGTAAAGCTTGCTTTGTATGCACAAAGGATCAGAAAAAGAGGCACTTATTTATATAATTTTTCATAATTTACTCTTCAGTTCTTTGGAATTTATTATGATGAGTTGTAAAATAAAAATACATATTTCAAAAAGTAGTTTACCAGTGGTCAACGTAGGTTTACTTAGTTGCTTGCTATCCCACTGTTGAGCCAGTACCTTTATCCCATACTGTGTTCTTCCAAACAGAGTGGATCTATTTCAAGGGCTTCTCTTCTGCTTCTTTAATTTACTTGTCTATTATAGTGCCCAAAACCTTCTGCTTTAATCATTCCAGATTTGAAACATGTTTACATATCTGCTAGTGCAACTTCTCTTTCATTATGGTTTTCCCCAGTATGTTTTCTTGGCTATTCTTGACCATTTATATTTCCAAATTAACTTTAGAATTCCTTTGGAAATGTCTTCTTTGATATAAGGAGAGTAACTAAGAACAGAGTAGGGTCGAAGAGCATGAGAAGAAGATTAACATTAAACAGGGATGAGAGGTGGGAGGGAAAGGGAGAGAGAAGGGATATTGCATGGAAATGGAAGGAGACCCTCAGAGTTATACAAAAGTACATACAAGAGGAAGTGAGGGGAAAGGGAAAAATAATACAAGGGGGACAAATGAATGTCAGTAGAGGGGGCAGAGAGAGAAGAGGGGAGGGGAGGGGAGGGGGGATAGTAGAGGATAGGGAAGGCAGCAGAACACAACAGACACTAGTATGGCAATATGTAAATCAATGGATGTGTAACTGATGTGAGTCTGCAATCTGTATATGGGGTAAAAATGGGAGCTCATAACCCACTTGAATCAAAGTGTGAAATATGATATACCAAGAACTATGTAATGTTTTGAACAGCCAACAATAAAAAATTAAAAAAAAAGAAATTCAATTAAAACTGCATTGGATTTACAAAATAATTTAGAAAGAGTGCTTATGTTTTCAATATTGGATCCTCTCTCTCTCTCTCTCTCTCTCTCTCTCTCTCCACACACACACACACACACACACACACACACACACACACACATTTTCTTCCTACTGGTACACAAAATTTCTTGCTCAATTTACCCTCGGTGAGTTTGTGTTTATTACAGCCCTTGTTAAGGACATTTTTCTCTCCTTATATTTTAAAGCTGGTAGATCTTATATTGGGAGAAATCTTCTGTTTGTTTTTTTTTTGTAGAACCTCTATCTCCAGCTCTGTGGGTCTGGTGTGTTATTGTTTTTACCCTGTAGGTTTGTAGTGCTCTTGGAGGGCTCCAATATGTCTCCTGCTCAAATGGCCATCCCATCTGACAGCCACCCCGACTACAAAATGTTAGGTAAGGTTTCCAAGAAGGAGTCGGTCAGCTTCCAGTACAGGGATGTCCGATGATGTGGGGGGAGCTGGGCGATGGCCTTGTGCCGTGGACAGGCAGCAGCCTAGTGACCTGAGTGGGAGCCGCGCAGTCTGGAGCTCTGCAGAGGGGCTGGTGCTGGGAGGTGTTTCTGCTGAGCCGCTTGTGAGCCGAGCGTGAGCTACAACTGCGGGCTTTGGGTCCGGAGTCCAGAGACTTACTCGAGCCCAGAGGCTCTGATTTCTGTGCGGGTGGTCACAGCGCTGGTGATTTGTGTGAAAATCCACTGGCTCCTGGAGATCCGATCTGGGAACTGCCCCCACCTAATACGGCGGGAATGTTGAGCCAAGATGGCTGCGGTCTGCTCTCAGCGCTGGGGTGTCTGGTGAGGTGGTCCCCCTGGGCGATGGGATTGTGCTGTGGGTAGGTAGCAGCTGAGTGTTGGGAGAAATCCTTATGTGTTCACTTTGTTGCCAACTATGAAATTCTAGTCTTGGTTTTTATGGCTTCTGAGTAGATTCTTTGGGATATTCTGGGCTAACAATATTGCCGTTTAAGCTGATGATAATTGCTTTCTCCTATCAGACTCTTTCCTCTTATTTACTTTTCTCTTCCTTGTCATGAGCAGAATTTCCATAACAATGGTAAATAACAGATTGTGATGCTTTTCTTGCTTAATAGTTTGTGTAATTGGGGTGTTTGGGGGGCAGAATTCTAGTCAGGGCCTTGAGTTGCCTTCTCCCACTCTTCTGTCATCTCCCCAAACTACCTCATCTCCCACCTCTCCATTGGCTCCCACCTCTCCATCACCTCCCACCTCTCCATCATCTCCCACCACTCCATCTTCCCCTCCCCTCCATCATCTCCCCCTCCTACGTCATCTCCAACCCCTCCATCGTCTTTCCCTCCATCGTCCTCTACTCTTCCATCATCTCCCACAACTACATCATCTCCCGCCACTCCAGCTTCTCCCCTCCATTATTTCTCACGCTTTCATTGTCTCCTGTTCATCACCTCCCACCTCTCCTCATGCCACGCAGTTACTTCCCCAGACTCTACTCTTCCTAACCTTGGTGGCTTGTTCCTCTCTCTAAGTTTTGTAGAGGCCTCATCTCCTGTCCCTGAGAGGACCTGCTTCACTGCAGAGAGTCAAGGACAGCCCAAGCACGGTGCATCCCCACTGGGAGGCGGCAGCAGGACCACGGGCCCTGGGGTACTCTTGCTCAGCAGTTCCCATTCACCCTGTGCCTGGAGGAGAGATGAAGAGCAGCCAGCACAGATGCCCAGCAGTTCTCAGCCCGCAGGATGATGACTTCACTTTGCCCTCTTGCAATCTGCTTTTAAAAGCAAGGTTTAAGGGGGTATAATTCACCTACGGTAAAATTCACAATGTTAGTGTAGGGTTCCATGTACCAATTTATATAGTCACGTAATCACACGATGTGAAACACTAATATGCATTTTAAAATAAGCATTTGGTGCTCTTTTCTGGTTTATGTAATAACCATCTCAGTGCTTTCTTTTGTCTTCACACCTTTGGGTGTGAGATTTAAACACATACATTTCTTTCCCACTCAAATTCACAGGTATACGGGATCTATGACAAAACAGTGGAAACCAGACACAGTTGTCTGTCTTTCCATTTGGGGAACCTATATGCAAGTCTATGTGCAAAAATGGACCAGCCACTACCTGAAAACTTAAGGAATTTTTTGAATTGGAGATAGAAGCAAAATAGAATCATGTACATCAGGCCTGTGGTCACACTGCCCACAGTTACGTTTCTGGCCTGGAGGTAAACTCTCTCCAGTCATGATGAACATGTTAGGCTTTCTTCCTCATAGTTCCCAACCATGTCTCTGCTAAGTGGCCTTAGACCACCCGATGACCTCCCCTGCAGGCCACAAAAATGATGCAATTTTTTTTGCATTAACGCTTTTACTATCCTCAAGTAAACACCTTTACTATCCTTTAGGCAGGGGGAGAACTTTTCTTGTTCAAACACAACTCCTTTGCTTGGTGCCTCCTCTTTAAGTTCCATTTGTAACCTAGGGCATAGCTTCTCCAAAGCCACAGGCAGCAGAATCCTGATGAACAGTCACTGGAGCTAAGGGACCATCTTCCTTTTCCAATCCAGGTCCTTAGTGTTCACCATTGCAGCCATTCTGCTCAAAGAGTAAACCCACTTTCTGTTTGGAACAGCAGCAACTGCATTGGGCCCCAGTGTTACATACCTGGCACACTGGGAAGAATGACAGGGTCATTCTCCCCACTCCCTCTCCAGGCTGCAGCAGCCCAGTGGTTAATATTAGAGCCTGCTGTTTCACTTCTCTTTGATCTCAGTGTCCACATCTGTTATATGCAGTGACAAAAATAGTACCTACCATCATCAGCTTGCTGAATGGACAAAGGAGATAATATGTGAGAAAGTGAAAAGCGGTGCTGGCGGCCAGGTTGCGATGTTCCCAACAGAAGGTAAACATGCTCACCCAGCAGGATAAGCCACACTCAGAAAGTCAGGCCCACGCTTGACCGGCCAGGGATCAGGCCACTCCACAGCCACAAAACGACTCAGCATCTCCCTCTTCCACCCTTTGTCCTCACTGCTACTTGCTTATTTGTTCATTAAGTAAGAAAATCTTCATTGTCTTTTGAACTGAAAATAGGATTAAAGTGCTTATTCTTGCCTTTGACTTGTGGTTCCATAAAGCACCATGGAATATGTGGACTTTTGTCAGTGACCCTGGCTCTGATGAAACCTGTCTCCAAGATAACAATTATGAAGGTGCTGCATCACCAGACTATCTTCACTGCTAGAAAAAAATCCATCCAAGACCTGCGGCTCCCTACTGCCTTAACTCCTCCTTGGGATCCGGAAGAACAGACAGATCCCACCTGCTCCCTCTTGCTGACCCCGTGGCTCCCGTGGATGCGTGTTCCCTTGCTGCAACAAGCTAACCAAGCCTCCCTCTTGCCCAGGGAGCAAAGGGTCATGTTATGCAGCACTTTTCTGGCTACTCGCGATCTGTTTTCTTTCTTACAACACATTTAATTTGGCAGACTCGTCTTGTCAGCCATCCAGCGCCTCTATCTCATTAGGCTTTCTCAATCTCCAAGTAGAACTATCTGGGGAATTTCCATAGTAAGCCAATGAGACTTCTGATTCTAAATGGTGCCTAGCCAGCAGCCTCCAGGCTGCTGATCTCAGTTCCTTGCTGAGATGCCCACAAGGCCAAGGCAGAGCCGGTTACAAACTAGGACTGACAACTCAATGCCAGAATTTTGAAAGAAGTCACCCTAATTATAAAGCAAATGAGCAGAGCTGAGAATAACCTACCACGTTTTAACTCATGGCACACCTAGGATTGGCTCACAAATTAGACATCATCTGTAAAAACAGAGCAGGAGATGGTTTGTACTCCCCTAATAAATGTTGCCTGGCTCAGAGCAACCACAGAATAGCAAACAGGTGTCTTGTGACCTTGCTGTTCTCTGCACAACCCCAACCCACCCCTGCTCCATATTCAGGCAGAGATGGAAAAAACCAGAAGGCATTGAGGGGATGGAGGAGGAGGCCAGGAGACTGTGAAGGAGGTAAGAGAGACTGGGATGATGCACCCACAGGTCCCGTGAGGAGTTAGAAAGAGGCTCACAGCAGTGCATTCTGGGAGTTGGTGCTCTCTTGGATTGCATCAGCAGAATACAAGGAAATCCACTGAGACCCAGGCAGAAAATATTAGGACTTCTATCTCTATTCGCTTTTTGTTTAAAAAACTTAAAAGACATTAAGTTAGTTAATAATAGTTCCATAATGTTTTTTTTAATTGTCACAAATATACCATGTGTTATATACTAGACTAATAATGGGGAAACAGAGGATATAGGAACTGTGTACCAACATCTAAGTTTTTCAGTAAATCCAAAACTGTTCTGAGGTAAAATCTGGTAAAATACTCGATACTTGAAAACAAAGAGGTAAAGATTGATTAATACATAATGTGCAATGACACTTGGGACCTAGTGTGCACTATATGTCAGATGATCATTGTTACCTCCTGTAAGTGAGGGGCAAGTAGAGGTCCTGCAGCACAGAGGACTGACAGGGGTCTTCAGTAGGTCCCTTACTTCCAACCTCTGGGGACATTCATGCATGCTTCATTAAGTGGCTAGGTGGCTATGTGCATTGCTACATATGATTTTATGTGAACCAATATTCCTCAAATGACAAATGGGCTGGAAGGTTCTTGTAAAGGTAAAGAGAAACAAGTAAATGGAAGAGCATGGCAGAGTTATTCCTCTGTGTGTGTATGTGTGTGTGTGTGTGTGTGTGTGTGTGTGTGAGAGATAAATACAAAGACTCAAGAAGACTGTTCAAAGTATCACACTAATGATGAATCTACTCTAATATTTTTAATGATGACCTTTATCCATCTGCTTAGTATGCCTTTAGTATTAGTAGATTAAATTTTATCCATGATTTCCTACAACATTTTAAATGATGACCTTTTCCTATCTGCTTAGTATGCCTTTAATATTAGCTAATTAAATATGAAGCTGTCATCATTAACATCTAAAAAACTTTATGTTAACCCATCCAGTAGACAAACTTGTATGGTTTTCATAGGATGCTTTAGAGTGTGCCGTTCAAATCTGGGACATCACAAAATTTTAATGAGCAGCTTATAAATATTTAGCTTCCTGTTTGGAGGTCTCCAACTTAACAAAGATAAAAAGTCACAGGCCATTGGGAAGAGAATATGTTGTTGCTTTCCTGCTGTAGAAGATATAGCTGAAATGCTTCTTGAAATAAAGGTGACAAACTAAAATGTGTTTATATAATAGGAGATTTGGGTATAAAATGCCTGAAGAAATATTGCCAAATAGTAGAATAAATTACACATTTTAAGAGGTTTGTTATATTTGCCCCAAATTATGAAATGCTCCAGATTCTCTTTTAATATCAATATATGGGGAGAAGTGTTCTTGTCACTAAAGAAGGATATTCTGAAGATACTGTGTTTTCAGGATTCGATTTCTTAATAACGCTAAAGTTTTTATGATGGAAAGACTCCAGGGATGTGAGAAGGCGGTAACTCTGGAGGGATGGTGCAGAGATGGTGTCTTTCAGGTGACTTCACTGTGTCGAGTGCTTGCAGCTGAGTTGATGCTAGAGGTGCCCAGGGCTGTAGCAGTCCTCTGCACCCATTCAATTCGCGTAAATGTTTATAAAAATATGCCTTCCAAGATAGAATGCTTTCAAAGAGACAAGGAATGATGGTGAAAATCTTTTGCATCAGATGGTGGTTGCTGATCACTAATGGTAAAATACATGAAAGAAAAGAATCATCCACACAAAGATGAGCCACTCTCTTGCTTTTCCAAAGTGCTTGTGCTGATCTGTTTCTTCCTAGTGTATCTATTTTGAAGGAATAAACAATCTGTCCCTTTGAGGTAGATTTGATATTTGTAAAATAGAGCAGAGAGCTATTCTTTAAGAGAATAGCGAAGTGGAGGGTACATTTTAAAAACATTTTAATTGTAGCAGAAAACAATATAAAATGTAGCCTCTTCACTTCACAAGAGGTAAGCTGTGGAACCAATCTAGGTACCCTTGAACAGATGAACGGATAAAAAAAAATATGGTATATATATATACACAATAGAATATTACTCAGCCATAAAGAAGAATCACTTTATGACATTTGCCAGTAAATGGATGGATCTGGAAACTACCATGCTAACTAAAAGCCAAAGGTTAAATGTTTTCACTGATATGTGGAAGCTAAACCACAATAAGGGGGCAAAGAGGAAGAACAGAAGTTCAGTAGATTAGAAAAACAGAATGAAAGGAAGGGAGGGAGATAGGAATAGGAAAGACAGTAGAATTAATCTGACGTACTTATATGAATACACCATAGTGAATCCCACCATCATGTATAATCATAAGATTGGATATTAGAATAAGATATATTCTGTCCTTAGACAATTATATCAAAATGAATTCTACTGTCATGTTTAACTAAAAAGAATCAATACAAAAATAAAATGTAGCATCTTAACCATTTTGAAGTGTACAGTTCAGTAGTGTTAGGTATATTCACATTTTCCCTGTACAACAGATGTTTGAATACAGGTGTTTAATGCCTATCTCAGGGTGGTAGGATTTGCTTTTCTTCTCTTTTTGGCATCTTTCAGGGTGTTGTATTTTTATGTTTTTAATGATTTTGTGTATCATCTTATAGTACCACAAAATCAAATTATTTTTTCAAAAAGTGCTTGGCCCAAGCTAGCAATCCATACAAGATCTTTCATATGCTGAAGAAAAATGAAACAGGCCAACCAAAGTTCTCCTCTAATTGCTGGGATCAAATAAAACTGTAGCAAGAAATACTCAAGACACAACTGAGTGTTTTTCCTTGAGTTCATTGTAAGGGAACAGGAATCCTTAAGTGGTGGCTTCTTCCATGGTGATACTGGCCTGCCTGTTTGGGAGGGAACAAAGTTAGAATAATTTCTCAGTCATGGGATCGTTGTTCTTCCTACAAGCTTTGGTTAAGAGCAACCTGAGAAGGAACTAGAACCATCTGGAGCAAGTTTCCCCATGAAATACACAACACTCTCAGGGTCAGCCCGAAGTTCCTGCCCCGATAGAGCTGTGATTTTGCTGGCCCTAAAATGTTGGACTTTCTGGAAAAGTTTGGCTAACACAATGTACTGGCAGCTTCTCCTCTCTGGGGGAAACTCAGTGGGGAAACGGAGGAGGTACAGTTCCCTGGACAGACTCACCTGAGCAAGGACCTCAGGAGGCAGTGAACAGGTATCTGGGTGCTTTAGAGTGGAGATGGGGACAAGCCCCATGGAATCAAGAATGCTCTCAGCTCAGGAGGGGACCTTCCCTACTCCAAGAGTGGAAATCAGTTAAATTGGAGTAGGAAATCTTGCATTTCCCGATTCATCAAGTTTTAGCAACCATTTCTTTCTCACTTTTCTACCTGAAAGAGTTGACTGCTGCAAGACGGAACCCCACCTCCATCTTGCTTAGCCTCAACCTCCTCATGTATAAAATACCTAACAATAAATAATCCTCTAAAACTGATGTGAAGAGAAAGGAGGAGAATAAAGCACAGAGAACAGCCCCTGTCCAGCAGCAGGTACTAACCTCAGGTTAAGCATTACTGTTCTGGTTGGTACTCACTTCCAATAAATAGGAACTTTTATTTTTAGAAGAATAATGATTGGTATTGTTTGGGGAATTAATTATTTTTTTTCTGATTAAAACAGCAGTTCTCTCATCGCTTAGTTTTGCCAAATGATGCACATTGAGAGATAAGAGCGTTTGGAGACCTAAAGTCGTATCAAAAGATATGACCCTGAACTTCAAGAGCACTGGGACAGCTTCAAGGTTGCCCGGAAATGTGGTTGGTTGAGTATCCGATAAGCCTGGGCTCTCCTTTTCATTTGTGAATACCTGGCAGGCTGCAGAGAAAGGGGAACTAAAACATCCCCAGAAAGCTTGAGAACCCACTGGAAGTGCCAGCCCTGCAGGTTCTATATAGGCACTGGTTTTAAAACATTTGACATTATTTTCCCACATGATCATAGTGGTTTGGCAGAGAGTCCCACCTCCGAGGTTGATGACTAAAGAAATGGATGATGTAAAATGCAGATGGTGGGTGCAGGGAAAGGGTGCTATCAACTTCTACAGACAGTGTGGCGTGGCAGAGAAAACCCTGAAAGTTGAGGCTTGTGCCCCATTTGGGATCTACCAGTGATTAGCTGTGGCCCTTTGTGCCCATCTCCTAAGTAAACTTAACTCTACTCTAATATTAAGGCTAAAATGAGAGGAGAGAGTTGCATAAAAGATTTGCAGCATCTCTTCCAGCCTGGTTTTAGAATCCCAGAGAGCAGACTCTCCTCTCCACAGGGATGGGTTCTAAATCCCCATTGATGTCCTAAACCACAATCAGTGCTGAGCCCTCTGCACAAGCACTGTGATCGAGTAACCGTGGGTCTGATAGTTGGGACTGAGGGGTGGGTAGTGCACACAGCACTGATAACTTGGGCAAAGAGGTGGTGCATCCCGGACAGGACAGGACAGGAGGAGGGAGACCTCCTCAGAGGGGTGTGCAGTTTTAAATTTAAGAATGATTTCTGGCATTTTCTGCTTATTATTTTCAGAGCACAGTTGACCATGGGTAACTGAAATGGTAGGAAGAGAAACCACAGATGAGGGAGTACTGCTGTATGCAAAATTTGTAGAGCTAAACCGTAGAAAATATGGGAGATGGCTGCAATTTATTTCTGAAAGCTGCTCAGTAGTCCCAGTGCCACAATCCTCTCCTATTCCCTCAGGCTCTCCCTGTGTCTTTTGCCTCCTGCTCAAACTGTGGACTAAAGTTCCCATCGCGGGTTCCATCCAGACTAGCCCTCGTTTAATGTTTCTCATGCCCCAAATTATCTCTCGTACCTCATTTTACCCCATGAAATCCCCTACTACCTCAGTTTACCTTATCTTAGTGAGGAGCAGATGGTAGTTTGCAGTACAATAGGCAGGACTGGTCAGCAGGTGACCCCTGCTCTCAAGGAGAGTACAATCCTCCTTCCGTAGAGACCATGTGAGGACTTGAATGAATACCCAGTTGGAAGGAAAACCAGTGAAGATCAAGTGCAGATGTTTGGCAGCACACCGTATTTGGAAATTTAGGGAATAGGAGTTTTCTGTGTCCCTTAAAATTTTGCCCCGCCTACCCATCACCTATTGCATTGCTACACATTAGGCTCAGGGAGAGACTCAAAACCAACTTCTCTGCCAAACAGCGATTCTCCCTTAGCTTCAGCAGTGGGCTCTCACAGGATTTGGGGCTCACTCCCTGGGGACCGTCGTTTCCTTCTTTAATAACTGAAGCTCAATAAACCAGCCGCCGCACATCCAAGTTTTATTCCAGCCCCTCTCCGAGGGCATTTATTCTCTGTGTTTGAGATAAGCCTAAACCTGCCAAACAGTAATCTTCTTGCTAATTAGTCAACTCATTTTCAGTTTTAAATGCACTATTCATTAACTACTCTCCTCTCCCCTACGTCTCATTAGTGTGTTCAAGGGATGTGTCTTGGACTCAATTCTACCCTCTCGACATTTGGTGCATTAGCACATTCTCTCAACAAGCTTCGTAGGTGTCACAGATGAAATTCTCTCTGTGGGAAGATAATAGACCCTCGATAATCTAGGTACATTCTTTCTACTTCTTCACATATGATTTTATGAATAGGTTTCCTGAGAGTGGATTGAGTTGGTCATCAAGGAGTCAGAAAGAGCTTTTTAATGCTTACATATTATCACAACTATAAAATATTTACTGGACTCCCAAAGGATAGACAGATTTATTCCCAAATGCCTGAGTCTTTTTTAGAGCCATCACTAAGAAATTAAACAATCATGATTCAGTTCTGTGTTTCCTGTCAAGGTGCACAGCAAAAGCCTTATGACTGATGTTTTAATTGGGTGGATCCCTGCCTTGAAGCCCCACACCATTCACAGGATATTTTAGCTGTTTATTTTGTCCAGATGGCATAGCACACTTAGTCATAGGAGGAGGCTTTTCCGCTGCAGAGACCTAAGACTGTTCTCCTTGAAGTTGCTGCTGTCAAACTTCCAGTGGAGATGTTGACAGGACCTCAATGACATTTCCTCATTATTGATTTGATGGGAACACCTGGGCTATGTCTATGGGACCCAGAAATAGGTTGTAATTGATTTCTGATGTGCAGCATAGGTCTGGAAGATTATTGCTTATATTTAGGTTCATTAACTCATTCCTTCTCTGTGAATGAATTTTTATTATTAACCTTGCTCTGGAATGGAATTCTCATCCTAAACCTATATAGAATTTAATGTTTTGACTAAGTAAGTTTTGTTAGGTTCTCTATTATTGCAATGTTGCTAGGTGATAGTACATTTTCATAAATTCTTTGTTTACATGAAATAACATTTCAGACACATGTAGCACTTCCAAATGTCCAGAAGTCTTAAAATGCTCTCTCTCTCATTCAGCATCTCGAAGAAAATCAGTCCAACAATTTTTTGGCCTGTTAGAAGCCAACCAGCTTCTAACAGGCCAAACCATAACCTCATGGGGAAATCAATAATGGTAGAGATTATTTCAGAGATCGAGACATTGAAGCAGAGAGAGATTATTAAATGGCTTGCCCAAGAAACAAGCTATGGAGCCCACATCTGGGCAGAGTTCAGATTAACAACCTGGGTGTCCAGTGATTACAACACATGAACTTTGCACAAGGCCAAATGCCCGATGGGCAAGGACAGAGTCATAACACACAACAGCTGGGCTGAAAGGACAGAGGTGTCTTTAACAAGCAGCAGGTAAAGAGACATTGTAGAGCCCACCAGTGGGACATCCTCAGAAACAACTACATGAATCACATACACTGAATACACTTCTATACAATGTAAACTAAACTATTTATATCATATGTTAATTATATGTAATAACTGTATTATTCCCAAAAAAAAGAAAGAAATGAGCTAGTAAACCACAAAAATATATGGAGGGAACATAAGTCTATGTTACCAAGTAAAGGAAGCCCATTTGGAAGGACGAATTTTGTATTTTTTTTCCAGCAATTCAACATGAGGAACTGGCAAAACTATGGAAATAATAACAAGAGCAGTGGTTTCCAGGATTAGTGGAAAGGGAAGTATAAATAGGCAAAGTACAGAGAACTTTAAGGGCGGTGGATCTATTTCCATGTAGCGTACATGTCATCTAACATTGACCAGCCGCCCTGGAGTGAGCCCTTACGTAAGCCCTGGACTTCGGGTGGTACCCACGTGATCATGGAGGTTCATCCGTTGTACTCTCGGGTGCAGGATGTGGTTAGTGGAGGAGGCACACAGGTGCACATGTGGTGTAGGGGGTTCATGGGAAGACTGAATTTTCTGCTTAATTTTGCTGTGAACCTAAAACTGTCCTGAGAATTAGCCTTTTAATTTTTTTAAAGGAACTTAGTACAGGGCTTAGTACTCAGTAAGGACTATATAAAAGTTTGTAAAATAAAAGACATATTAGTAGTTAATATCAAAAGAGGGGAAAAGGCATCAGGATGGGAAGAAAACAAGAGAAACAACAAGAGACCTAAACCTAGAGGCAGGAGAGGAACCTGAGAGCAGGAGTATGGGCAGCCATGGGCGCATATGGTGGGCTGTCTGGTCCCTTTCCCGGCCCTTCCCCCAGTCGTTTTGATTCTGCAGAACTCGGTTGCGGCTGCTGGGACACTAAATTAAAGCGGAGCCTTTTCCACCTCATCTACCCACTGTGCTCATAGCTCAGCTTTCCCCAGAGTAGGGAGAGGCTCTGTCACATCCTGAACCCTTCCTGTCACTTCAGAAGGAATGCAGGTGACCAGACTCCTCCCAGTACCGCCAGACAAACACAGACTAGGGCTCTGCTCTCTCCAGTGATGTAGGGCCTGGGGGCGCCATCCCAAGTCCAGAGGGATGAAGTCCCTGCATCAATTCCCTAGAGTTGCTGTAACAAAGTGTAATTTCACAAATTGGCTGGTTCAGAGCTGGAGAAGTCTATTCTCTCACTTTCTGAAAGCTGAAAATCCAAGCAAGTAACCAGCAGGGCCATCCTCCCTGTGAAGTTCCAGGGAAGAGTCCTTCTCCACCGCTCCCTGGATTCTCCTAGGTTCTTTTCAACAATCCTTGGTCTTCCTTGGCTCGCAGACTCAGGTGCCAATATTTGCCTCCAACCTTGCCTTGTGTGTCTCTGTGTGTCTGTGTCTCTTGTTTTCTTTCCTTACAAGGTCACCAGTCATGTTGAATTATGACCTCATTTTAATTGGGTTACACCTGCTAAGCCAAATATAGTCACATAGGCATTAGGGGTCAGGACTTCAACCTATTGATGGGAGGGGGGCGCTACAGTAAGAGAGACTCAGTTCTTAACCTAAAAGAGTCCCATAGGGATAACCTTGATCAGACTCTTCCCACAGTGGTTCTTGCTTCTGTAGTAGTCAGAGGAATAAGGAAAAGATAAATATAAGCCAAGTTCAAATATTGTTCTTGGGACTCACCTGCAAATAATCCTGCCTCTTTGTTAGTGAGAAATTTGAATCAGCTACTTATTCTTCAGCAGGAAATGCAACCATTACATTGACGTGAACCACGGTTTCTGTGGAGGTTAATTAACCTTTGTTAATTAGGTTTCAGCCTTACAGTTGTAGATTGTGATATAAAGTTACCTGTATCAATGTCAATCTTGCTGCCTTTAGATTTCCCTGGTTTAGAGAATCATTTCCGCCATAAAAGCTTGCCCTTGTTCATTGACATCATCTTCCTCCTCTTGAGGCGTAGAAGAAGGCTTTGTAAAGGAGTGTGCCTTTGCCTACTCCTTAATTTTTTTTTTTATAAATATATATTTATTTTATTTTTTTTCCTTTTTTATTGGTTGTTCAAAACACTACAAAGCTCATGATATATCATCTTTCATACATTTGACTCAATTGGGTTATGAACTCCCATTTTTACCCTATATACGAATTGCAGAATCACATCGGTTACACATTCACATTTTTACATAATGGCATATTAGTGACTGTTGTATTCTGCTACCTTTCCTAATTTTAACAAAGTGGAGAATAGAGTTTTGTTCAGCAAGCACTTTCATCAAAGGCTGCACAATAGAAATTGTGGGAAGAAGGTTCTTTGGCCTGTCATTTCATAAAAGCAGCTTCTGGATTTCAAGCCAACCATTGCTCAAACAATGTTGCAAAAGGGGATGAGTCTGTTCACTGAGATTCACATGGGTTTGCACCTGTTCCACTTGGAGAATGCAAATTATTTTATGTTTTCACCTAAACCAAGACTTTGACCTTTATTTCAAGATATCAATGTTTCAAATTTTAAAATAAGTTGACTGCTTCACCACAACAACAAAAATATAGGCTTTTTCTGATACTTAAAAAGAGCATGAAAAACATATTACCAGAATGACACGAGGTTATCCTATCCATCACTAGCTGTAGGATCTGTGAAAAGAGTTGGTTGATAGTCCCCACCCCAATTCTTTACTCATGATATGTTGGATGCAGAAATTTTAATTTTTGGCAAGTGTAATTTTCAGTCTTTTCATGTACAGCTTCTGAGTTTGAACCCAAACTAGAAAAGGGTTTTCCTATTCTTAGTTCATACGAATATTTCCTTGTTTTCATCTTGTACCTAATGATCTCAATTCTGATGTTTTCATTTTTTGTTCTAGTTGGGATTGTTTAAGGAAGGAAGTAAAGATCCACCTTTAGTTTTTCCCTCCTGATGGATGTTTGGAAAATGTATTGAAAGATATGCAGTGGCTTCTTTTTATATAATAATTTCCCAAATGTTTTTTTTTTTCTAGTTTTGAATTCTGTTTCTAATTCAGTAGCCTATGGCTGGCAGTTCAAATCCAGATTGCCTCCTCTTTGGGGGAATAAAGTTTAATAGGAATAAAGCCGTATCCAATTGCTTCTGTATTTCCTATGGTTGCTGCTGTGACACAAAGAGTTGATAATTATGACAGAGACCATATGGCCCAGAAAGCTAAAAATACGGATCTGGGGCCTTTACATCAGCGGGGCGCCATCTCCATTCCAATGCATCCCTTAGTACCACATCGTTTTAGGAACCGTGGCTTTGTAATAAAATACCTGGTAGAGTTAGCCTTTTTCATTCCTCTTCTTTCTTCTCAATTTTCTTGAACATTTTTGCTTGTATTTTTCTATATCTATATCTATATCTATCTATCTATCTATATCTATCTATCTATCTATCTATCTATATAGATAGATAGGTGCTGAGGATGCTCTTTCTCTCCCTGGCATGTTGGGACAAGTACTTTACTATATATATATATATATATATATATATATATATATATATATATATATATATACACACACACACACACACACACACACACATTGTATCTATTATGTGTATATTCTTGTTGGCATTATTTTTGGTGTATGGGGAATCACAGGCTACGTCTTTCAATTTGCTTACATTTGACCTTCCACAATATTTAAAAATTCTCTTCATATATATTTTTGCAAATTTATTATGATATTTATTTCTTATTTATTTGGTGTTTAAGTAGTACCTCTTCTTTCATTATCTCTTCTGTCTTGGTTTAATAAATAATTGGTTTATTGATTATCAATTTTATTTTTGGTTCCAGGCAACTTCTGAATTTTAAAAAATTCTTGAGCTTTTTGTTTGTTTACTGTTTTCGTTAGGTTTTTGTCATTGTAGTCAAAGACAAAAGCAAAAACAAAAGCAATAGAACAAGGTAGAGAAGGAAAGGTTTATCTTTGCTCATGATTTCAGAGGTTCAGTCCATGGTTGCAGACTCCATAGCTCTGGGTCCAGGGGGAGGCAGAGGGTGTGGGGGTGTGGAGGAGAAAAGCAGCTCAAGACGTGGCAAGGAGCAAGGGAAGATAGATAGATAGAGATGAGAGAGAGAGAGAGAGAGAGAGAGAGAGAGAGAGAGAGCGCACTCTCTGCCCACCAGACCACCAAGGCCAACATATAAAACATATAAATCTCAAAGACCCTCCCCCACCCCGCCGCCAGAGATCAATTTCTCCAGCTATAGTTGCATCCAGTTAATCCACTCAAGTAAATCAACCCACCCATTAGGCTATAGCTCTCATAATCTGATCATTTTACCTCTGAGATTCTTATATTTCTCACATATAAACTTTTGGGGGACAACAAACATCCAAACCAGTTACTACCTTGAATTTTTCATATTTCTAATTATTATTACATTTAACTTGGCATATTATGTTAATAATCATATTAATTATAATGTAGCATATTATATTAATTTTAATATTGTATTACTCCATCATAAGCAACTCTATTTTTTCCTCCTCATTTTCAACACTCATACCTATTTCCTTGTCCCTTTGTGTTGGCTACACTGTAAGTAGTCCAAAATAGGCATTAATAGTGATCTTGTTACTGATTTTCATGAAAATATTTCCCTCTTATCCACAATTCTTACTATTTTAAGAATTTCTTTTGTTATTTTTTGTTTGTTTGTTTTCTTGGATAAGAATTTCTTTCTCAACAAAAATGAATGTCAACACAAAAACAGGTAGAAGTTGATCTCTGCTGTTGGAGACCAGCCTGGTGTTGCCCTGGACCGCTGACTTCGAGGAGCAAGGCATCTTCTGGGTGCTGAGGATGCTCTTTCTCTCCCTGGCTGGCATGTTGGGACAAGCACTTTCAGAAATGCTTGGTCCTGGTGCTATTTTGGGAAGTAGCTATTTGAAAACTTTTTTCCATTTTTCTATTTAACTGATATGCTTTGGTATAGTTTCATTAATTTGCATTTTTTAACTCTAAAAAGTCATCAGTTTTGTTAAGGACCTGAAATGTACCTTGCTGGGGGTGATGAAAATGATCTGATGATTCTTGTGATTTCCTCAATGTCCCTGGGTTTCGTGAATTTGTTTTTTCATACGTCTATTAGGTTAGCTGATGATTTTTATTCACTTTTTCTTACAGAATCAGCTCTTGGATTGATTTATTGGATTCCAGAATTTTGCCATCTTTAAAATGCATTGATTTCTTCGTTTACTTTGTTTCCTTTGGTTTATCTTTTTATTTGTTCAATAAATCTCCAGTTAGGTGACTAATTCAATTTTATTCAGTTAAATGTTCATCCAATGATTGGTTAATGTGGTTTGAGATATTTCTATTAAAGTAGTGGTCCCTCAACTGTGAAAAATAAAAAGTATCAAACTGATGGTTGTCCTACAATTGATGGTGTCTTATAATCAAGGAAACCTTGACTAGCCCTATCAGGTAAAAGTGATATAAGCAGTTTAAGCAGTTGGTCCTATTGACTTCTTCTGTGCCAGGTAGGGATGACCCAACCTGAAGAGAATGGAGGACATCATGAGCCTTTGGCCTGGGCTAAAGGTACTGAGTAGGCAAGTGAGCATTCAGAATAAAAGCACTCCCCCGGAAGGTGTCAAAGAAGAGTTTTGAGTTATTGGTGTCAAAATCATATGCTTATCTCAGCATCCAGGAGAGCAGGACAGGAGGTAGGAAGGTCAAGAAAACTACCAAGTCATTAAGTCAGAGTCAATAATTCAGAAACCAGGGAAACAACAGCAAGTGGAGGTGCAAAGAGTGGCATTTGAAATCTCCCCTCCCATATATGTCCTTGGGTGAGAGAGAGAAGGCTGGCCCAGCCCTAAGCAGCTTACCCATGTTACAGAGTAGCTATATAGGGCCATATAAGGCCGACGCTCTGTCCCATTCCTCCTAACCCTTGCTACTGCTCTATTTCATCTCTGCTCTGTGTGGGAATTATTCCGTATCTCTTTCCTGTCCTTCACTCTGAACCTTCGCTCTCTGTTAGTAGCCAGTTTCCTGTCCTCATTCTTTGTTTTGGAATAGAGACAGCTCTTGCATATTGACCATCTAATGCAGAATTACCTCTCCCCGTCCCAAGAGGCTGCACATGCAGGTAGATTAATGGTTTTTAAACCAAGATTTATTTAGTTAAATATACCAGTTTTGTACACAGAAAAAATTAAACTGTTGGTATACAAAATGAATATTCAGTTCCAGATAACTCCAATCATAAGACTTAAGTAAAACTCTACTCAAATCAAGTATTACAAGTTAGTTAAAGGCAACAAATGAAATGTTAATCCTACACTACATAAAAATGGGAGAAAGGGAGACAATTTATTTACAAAGTTTACTGCTAACCAAACTACATTTATAAAACACAATCATAAGAATTACAATTCTATCAAGGTTCCATTGAGCAATTATATAACCACTTCACCACAGTAGTGAAACAAAATGAGGGAAAATTCACAACTTAAGAGAACATACCAAAAAATGTGTCTATAATCCAGATCAAAGAGATTTGTTAAATAGTGATGACAAATCTACATCCTAGAAATCAAATAGGATACAATTACAGGTAAAAAAAATTCACATTTATATACCAGACATTTATGTAATAATATCCTAAGAATTATAATCCTTTCAGGCTGCCATTTGAGCTATGATATTTTGCTTGAAAAGTATCAATAAAATCCAAAGAGAAAAAATGCAGAATATTTTAAAAGAAATGGTGGTTCAAGGCACTAGGCAATTCAGTGAGACCCTGTCTCTAAATAAAATACAAAATAGGGCCGGGGATGTGGCTCAGCGGTCGAGTGCTTCTGAGTTCAATCTCTCCCCAAACAAACAAACAAACAAAAAAGAAAGAAAGAAAGAAATGGTGGTTCTAAATTATTTCAGTGGGTTTGTTAACAATAGCAAAACACTATAATTACACTACCTACAAACAGAATAAAATGAAAGTAGTTAACTTACAATATTCACATTTAAGTCCCCTATAATGAAGAAGCATTATTTTCAGAGTTATAATCCTACCATGCTTCCATCCATCTGGGAGAAAGATGAGTGAGGAAGGAGCCAGTAAGAGATGCAGTAAAGGAGAGCAGAGCGACAGACTTCATGGGCATGATAGGGTTGAGCAAGGGTTTGGGCCTTGATTTTGAATGATGAAAAGATTTATTGCAAAGTTTTGAGCAATGTGATAATGTTCCAAGTAATTTTGATGAGTCCATCAAACATTTAAATGATCAGAAATGAAATGGCTTGGTGAAAGTGTGTGAACTTTTTTGAGCTGTATTGTCAAGCTGTTCACCATGTTAGTGGTGAACAGCTTCACTGGAAACTTATAGCAGATTTATAAACAACAAAAGTAGCAGGGGGAGCTGAAAAATAGTCTTCTAATAAAAAATAGTAAATTTGAAATTCTATACCCAGCTGGAGTTTCGCTAAAGACTATAGATTAAAATAGAAAATGTTTTAGAGAAGCAAGTCTTGACCCTAAACAACCATCACTGAAAGCTCCCAAAATATTCTTCAGAAAGGTGAATGAATCTTGAAATAGAGAATTACTAAATGTTGAGCAAAGAAATAATAAGTATGTGAGTCAATGAAAAGGAGCATCAACTACAGGATAATGTGGCAACAAAGAGGATGATAGTGATAATGAATAAGTTTGAGCTACAACACCAAGCTTTAATAACATATTTTATAACAATACTCTGAAGAATGCTGGGGATAGGTAGGTTGGAGAATTGAAACTAAAGTATTCTAAAATTCTTATGTTCTTCAGGCAGCTAATGGTATTGATTAACATTAGAGTTTAAGAAGTTAAGTATATGAAAATATTTAAGTAATCAGTAAAAAAAAATAGAATACCTTGCTTTCAAAACTTGCAAAACAATCAAAAACCCTAAATAAACAAAGGAGAGTAACCAAAAAGAAGGAAGGAAAAGAGAAAGACATAGCTTAGAAAGTCATGTTAACAGAAAACCAAATAAATTGATAGGAATGTATTTAAAACAGAGAAAATAGCTCTTAAGAATGTCAACTTTAGAAATATTGCTTGGACAATGTTTCAATACTTAGCTTTCATCAGAGTAGATAGACCACTGTATGATCGTGAGATTACTGATGTCGAACAATTCTATTCTCAGATAACATGCCCAGATTCACAAGTTATCAAGTTAATCATGGACCCAGTGCATCCCCAAGGATTTTTCCAATCCTTAATCATCTTTAATTCTTTCAACGCCCTTCATAACAGGGTGTTCTATGTCTCAGACCGTTTGTGGTATTGGATTTAAGTCCTGAGAAGGTAAATTCTTGGTCCTCTCTCCACGGCTGCCTATTCTTTGACTCTCCTCTTTCTAATATTTTCTGTTTTACTCAGCAAAGAGAAGTTGTGAGATTGTTTTTATTCTGGCTCAGGGTTTTCACTGGAAAAGCTCAGAGGAGTTAGGTGAGGAAGGGTGAGAGTACTGAGCAATTTTAAAAGGAAAAGGTCTCACAGGAGAGGAGAATTGAAGTGAGAGTGATCTCATGGCACCCTCTCTCTCTCTTCTTGCCTCTGGTACCAAATGTCTGGGTAACCACTTTTGGTGGGACAAGCAGAGAATATATGGTCATATTTTCCTTCCAGTAGCTGAGTAATAAAAAAATTTTATCGTCAATTTTCAACTCATTTCTAAACTCCCATCCCTACAATTTTGAGACTACCCGGAGAGCAAATTCATTTGCTACAGGGAAAGATTTTGGCAGAATGAGTAGAATTGCTTGTTGGCTTTGTGTCTTTGGAGGCCACCAATAACTAACTGTCCTTAGTCCATTATTGACTAAACCCTTTTGAAGGATGAACCTCTAAATATGGTTTATGATTAGGGTGAGCATACGTACTGGTTTGTTCAAGGGCATCTTAGTTTGGATGAAATTTTATGGTAATGCAGTGCTATTGCCTCAACGGACTCAAATTGTTTTAAAATATTTTTTAAATGTTTTCTCCGTTTTTTATAGGCAAATAAACTCTCCGTTTCAACTCTGAATCCCTACCCGCCAAAGACACTGTATTGATTGATTTTAGGTCAAATTCTATCATCTAAATAATAGAAAAGTCCCCACAAATTCTAATGAATAGCCATTATAATCCATCTGTCCAGAGACACTCAACAATGTCAAGGAACACCTCTGAGAAGCACATGTGCCCAGAGGGAGTCGGAATTCTTTCCATGTAAGGCAAAAATGCCTTGAAAAAATGAATTTATTATCTTGCTTTTTATTTATTTAGCTCCAACATTAATTATTTACTCCATTTTCTCTATTTCAGTTAACAATGCCTAGTGATGCAGATTTACAACTGTAATCTGACCTATGCTTTCCCCATAGGCAGACATTAACACTGGCAGGCACACCCCGTGGGCCCTTGCTCCCCAGGGTTCATTCCTCCCTCCTTCAAAGAGAGCAGAACAAATGGAGCCCTGTTCCCCGCCCCCACCTTTGACAGCTTCCTGGGAGACGGGGTGTTTTCCTCTCAGTCCTTTACAGCTTTGCAAACTCCCGCTTTGGGCGCTGGGGCAGGGATGGCATCTGCTTTGGAAATATTTCTGCAGCTAAGGACAGAAAAGACATCTGCTGTGAAAGGCAAGGCGCAGGTAAACTTGGGTTGCAGCTATCTGGGGAATAAATACAGACAGAGAATAATGGTGCTGTCCTGTGTTTTGGGTCCCAGGTGTTCCTCAGGTCTCAGGAAGAGCCACCTGTCCTGCGTGGGTGAGGGTAACAAAGCCTCTCCCCATGGAGGGCACTCTCTGTGTGGGTGGCTGCAGTGTCTCCTGGAATCTGGCCCTGCTGGGCAGGCAGACTGCTCACGCAGGCTCAGGGCAGAAGCTTCTGCAGGAGGGGATGCTCTAGTCAGGCCTCTTGGCCTGTTGCAAAGCGCTTATAAACACCTCCTTTCACCCAGCTCCTTTATGTCTGCCAGCATCTCATCCAGAAGAGTCCCTAAAGCTCAACTACTCTCACTTCCTTCCCTTTGCTCCTTTCAGATTTCCTCAAAGAATGGGCTGTTTCCTTGGACTTAGGGTGGGGCTTAGAAACAAAGCCACACTGCTGGTGGCACACGCCTGTAATCCTGATGGCTCAGGAGGCTGAGGCAGGAGGATCGCAAGTCCCAAACCAGCCTCAGTAACTTATCAAGGCTCTAAGCAACTTAGACCCTGTCTCAAAATAAGAAATAAAAAGGGTTGGGGATGTGGCTCAGTGATTAAGCACCCCTGGGTTCAAATCCTGGTGCCCAAAATAAATAAATAAAAGAAAAAAGAAAAAAGAAAAAAGCAATGTTTATTCTGATCTAATACAGCGAAAATAACACTTAAGAATGTCAACCTTTAGAAATATTGCTCTAGACAATACTTTCATACTTAGCTTGCATCAGAATTTATGGACGACTGTATGATCATAAGGTCATTGATATCTACCAATTCTATCACAGTACCATGAGTTAGCAAGTTAACCTCGGACCCAATACATCTTCAAAGGTTTTTCTAATCCTTTATCTTCTTTGATTCTTACAAACCCCTCATAATAGGGTATTCTCGTGGTCAGGCTAGTCTGTGGAAATAATTCTACATATATAGCAAAGAAGAGGCAAAGGAAAAGTTCTCATCTCTCAGTGAGATGAGCCAGATACGCTCACATCCATCCTTCTGGTTAAGCCTGACAACCTTTCCTGGTGGTAGGAATCCTTGGTCCCAATTCATAGGCTGAGGAGTTGAGATGCAGACAGATTGGCTCATCCCCAAACCGGTAAATGACAAAGCAATGTTTTGATCCAGCCCTGTTATGATTCCAGAATCTGTTTTCTGATATTTCTGCTGGAAAACACTCAGAGCACAGTGACTAACATTTAAGAAGCTTGTTTCTATTATCTATATTCTTCAAGTGGCAGGAAGCTGAATCGGACAAGGAGAAAACCCAAGTTTATAGTTCTATTCAGCAGTTCAACAACACACTCTTGTTTTGTTTCGATATTTGAGATGGCCTTTGCCTATACAATAAAACTGCATTAAGTGTATGATTTTTATGAGTTTGACATATGCATGCATCTGTGATACCACCATCTCAATGTAATAGACATAACCATGACCTTTAAAAGTCTCCTTACGTCTCTCTCATACCTTTCCTCCTCTTCCTATTCCTCCTCCTCTTTCTCCTCGTTCTTTTTTATGTAAGAAAATTTTGAAGTGGCAATGCCTGAGTATTAGCATTGGCTTGACATCGTACAGCAGCAGATCACTAGAACTTCTTTACCTTCATTCCCCAAGCCTCTGGCAACCCCTATTCTATTCTCTGCTTCTAAGAGTTTGACTATTTCATATTCCACATGTAAGTGGAATACACAAAGGTCAGCCTTTGTCCTTCTGTGGCTGACCTAGTTCCCATAGCATAGTGTCCTCCATGTTTTAATGGTTTCTTCCCCCTCCCAAACTCCTGGGTGTGTTTCTGCTGGTGGCCACAAAGAGGTGCCCAAGAGCAGCAAGCCTGCCTTTATAGGGTATCTTAGTCCTGGTATTAAAAGAAAAACCACTGAGTTGCCGTTTGTTACAAATCTGGGCCTGTCCACCACCTGCAATTCTTAGATCTCTGGATCATAGTGCAGCGTTGGCAGGCAAAGGCTCAAGGATGGGAATTTCAGGAGATCCCATATAAGAGCCACACACAGTGTCTAGGGTGGACTAGGAGCCCCATAAATGTGAGGTTTCCTTTTCCTCCTCCTTCCCCCTCCCTGCACCTCCCCAGCTCCACCACCAGTCTTTCTCACTGTTTCTCCACTTGTTGTTGACTTTCATAGAGTCAAATATTTCCTAGGAACAAAATTACAGAAATTTCAGAGCATGGAAAATACCACCAACCACCACTAGACTCAAACAGGGCTGGCCCCTCTGAGCCCCGTGAGCACCAGTAAAGCTTCCCATGAAGCATGGGTACTGTCCTGAAGCAGAGGTCTGGACTTCAGGACTTGATCTCAGTTCAAACACCCAGCATGATGGGAAGTTCTTCATTCCCTGAGTGACAGCTTCCTTCTCTATAAAGCAAGCTCAATACCTACTTTGCAGGAGGTGCCAAGGATTAACTGAAAGAGGTCCTGAAAGCATCTCCCATAGTTCTTTGCATCTTCTAAGTGTCGATGAACTCTATTTTAAACACGGCTTTTGGTAAGGAGGGTGAGGGGCAAGATATAACCTTGACCTCAGAGTAGTACTAAATTCTGGTGACCTATGTTTCCCTGAGGGAGGACAAGCATTCCCTGGCTCAGTAGGGTGGCCCTCTCAGCCTGGACAGCTGCAGGCTCAGAAAGAAAACATTCCCCAGAGCCTGGGGAGGGAGATAGGAGAACGCTCCTCTGTCGACTGTGCTCGCCTTTGGGACCACGACCAACCCAGTGCTGCTTCCCAGGAAAATTCGCTGATGAGAAAAACTCCTGGTTGGACCAATTGACCCTAAAGGGCTTAACTTAATATAAATATGCAGAACATGCGTGTGTGTATACACATGAGGGGAAGGGAAGGGCAAAGGATTCCGGGCCATCATTGCCTCTCTAATGTGTAAATCATGTGCCACAAATACATAGCAGAATCCCTGAAGAAAACCACATTCTTCCAAACGTGTGTGTGTGTGTGTGTGTGTGTGTGTGTGAAGGTACCACGAACAGGAAATTTTATAAAGGCTGTTGATGATCTTGGAGAGATGGTAAGTTTGGTTTATGCCCAATACCTACCAAAGCATAGAAGCTTGATAGCTTGGCCGGGGATTCCATCCTCCTTGTCCCAGGGCCTTCAGTAGAGCCAGGATTTCCTGCACACAGCGGGACAGCTAGACATGACCTGGACCTAGGAGTCGGCTTCCTCGGTTTGCCTTGCAGCCTGCAGGCCTGTGGAGCCTGTAGAGGAAGCCCTGCTGCTTGGACAGAAGTTTTTCCCAGGGTGGCCTCACACCAGCCCTCACACAGCACCCAGTGCCAGGAACCCTACCTGGAACACTGTCCCCGCAGGTCCAGGGTCTCACTCCGTGGCTCAATCAGCTCTCAGGTGAAGTGTAGCCTCTTCAGAATCTTCCCGGGCTCTCTGTTCTAGAGGGTACAACGCAGCCTGCCGATCACACTGCCATTTTCTTCTCTTTAGAATATTTGCAGATTTCTGGTCTCCCCTTCCCTAGAATGCGAGCTCCAGGAGAAGAGAAACGTGGCCTTTCCCTCGCTTTCATCCCGCTTGGGATGGCTGCCCTGCAATGGCAGGTACTCCACCAACGCCTGCAGAACACGAGAGCAAATCTTAGGCTTCCCTGCACCATAGACCCAAAGGGCTCTAGACTTAACTTTTAAAGAGAAAATGGCACTCACTCAAAGAACCAAGCAACAAGGGGAAAAACAACAACAAAAACAACTGGATTAAAGAATATGCTTAAAAATGGGATGCGTGTTTGAAAGTTCTGCAAGGGAGACACAATTAAAGTGTTTCACTCTCCCCCGGACCTCTAAGAGAAAAACCAGCGTGATGGAGAAAAGTACATAATAGGAAAGAATGACAAGCCTTAAAATGTTGCTTCATGCAAATTGCACAATCTAGTTAGGATTCATGCACGGAAAAAAAAAACCACACTTTTTTTTTCCTGACTTGTTAGAATTGACATCAGTTTAAATGCTTCAGACACATAAAGCTTTAATGTTGAATGTGGACTTAATGTAGCAAGGTTTTACTGGGCACTTCTGCAGGGCTGGTGACCTTCCTAGGCACTGGGGTGACAATGATAAACAAAAGGAACCCCTACTGATCCCTTCTTGCTGTTCCCAGCCTAGATGGCAGCAGAGACAAGCAAGGGGTGTGCACAACCTGCTGTGACAAGAGGTACCAGGACAGACAGGGCTTAGGAAAGCACAACAGTGGTGGTGCTGTGGCTTCATGATAAATACAGCTACAAAATAATGCAGTGCAGGAAAATTTCATACTCTTTAAAGATATGCCTTCTAAAGTAGTAGAAACTGATGGATTAAAAAAAAAAAACAGGCAGAAATCAAATTTAACAACGGGCTTGAGCAGGTGCCAGGAGTTCATCAGCAGCATTCACTGGGGACCTCCTCTGCACCAGACCCTCCCGGGTGCTGTCAGTTGGTGCTCATGCAGCTCCCAGCTCACATTGTGCTGGGCCCGTGAAGGTGTTCCAGAGGAACAGGGGCTGCTCTCTGTCTTCACAGCCTGTCAGTCTCAGGGATCCACCCAAAAGCACTTCAGCACCATCAGACTGCAATATCTTCCCCCACTGAAAGGCAGACATTTTTTCTAAAACCCTTCCAAGGGGTTGAAATGGGAAGAGAATCTGTCAGATAACTCAAGGGCCACCCCCAGCCTCTGGGAATTGACTCCAAATCCTCTGGGTGTCTGTGTGCCCTCTGGGTCCGCTGCAGCTGACATCTTCCTTTTCAGAAGCCCTTCATCTCCCCCTGCTTTGCATGCAACTCCTGGATGCGGCCCAAGTCCTACGGAGATGGGTGGGAATGATTTGATTTATGACAGTGGAGAAAAAGGCTTTCAGTTAGTTTTTGAATCAGAAGCATCTTGTAACTCCAAAATAAATGGTGATGGGAAGCGCGGCCTCTGCCAAGCGCCCTGCGTCAGACTGAGTTACAGCTTCAGGTTTAAAGGGAATGTAGCAGAACTGGCTCACTAGGAAATGTGCTCCTTGCTTGCTCAGGGAGTTACGAGATTGAATTCTTCAAAAAATGTTTACTCTCTTCTCCTTTCTGCTCTCTTTGCTCAAACCTGGTCTCTTCCTAGAGTCCCCCTTCCTGTCATTATGGTCGTGACTCAAGCAATGTCCAGGAGAACATTGCCTTTGGGATGAGGTGAAGTCATTGATCTCCTGGCACAGCCTGTCTGACCAGTGACCCTGCAGATCTTCCTAGCAGTACCTAGGTGGTCTGTGTGTGTGTGTGTATTGGGGCAGGAGTCGGGGGACAGGAGAGCAAGGGTACCACACTCCTGGTGACCATGACAGAACCAGACTGCATCTTGGGAGACCCCAGGAGGGACACAGCCCTCCCACAGCACCCAGTGCCAGGACCCTCCATCTCTGGCTTCCAAAGTCCATAAATGACTTTCTGATTGTAGTACATCCAATAATCCAAGAGAAAGAGTGCTGTGTTCCCAGGCCTGCATTCTCAGAACCAGAAACCAGTGTTTCACACATTCATACCAGGCTGGCAGCGTCGGGCACCAAGAACACCTCAGCCCAAGAAAGAGGACACATTTGTGGATTCGGTGAGGATTTCAACACAATGCCCAGCCTCATCAAGAAGAGACTGGAGACGTTTGGGCCATGGCACTAAAGCTCTGAAATCAACATTATAGGAAAAAACTCCCAGAGATCTTTCCAAAGACGGGTATATGTGTGGGACTTTTGATATAAAGTAGCCCTTAGGAATGTACTTATTTCTAAAGGGCCCCAGAATATTCTTCATTATTATTATTTAGTCAGGGTGAATTATCATATTTATTTAATGGGTGAAGACAACAGTAGTGGAAATAAATGGCGAACTTCTCTTTTCCTTACACATCTATCCTCCTCTGTTGCCACTGTCGCTGATGCAGGAGAATGGACGCCACCGTGATTACACCAGGAAGTCTGTTGAGAGGACTGACCTCACATGATCACCACAGGGACACCAACAAAGGACACGTATTATGGCTTACATTTTACAGAGGAGGGAAGCATTCAGAGGTCATGTGACTGACCCACGTTCTCACAGCTGGTAAATCGTAGATCCCCTCCTCACAGGCTTTGTGAGTGCAAAGAATTGCTCCGTGACATTATCCCAACGGAAGCAGCCATGAGAACTGGGGTCTTCAGCTTTCCTTCCAGCCAGGGTTTCCCAGGCCTCCCTGTGACCTCTAGTCAGGACTGGGCGCTCCCAGCTTCCCCAGTGCCACTACTGGACTTATCCTATATGCAGTATATGGCCTTTCTTAAAATATAAACCTATGTACCAAACAAACGCCACCAAACGAATACCAGACCAAGATAGAATCTTTAATTTCGCCCTTAAAAATTCCTCTTGAAAGGATGATGAATCACACTGCCAAGTGGGGCTAGATCTCCTCCCCTTGGGTCCTGGCTGCTGTGATCCAGGCTTCCTTATTCCTGTCCTCTCTAGGAGCCGGATGAGGTGGCCGTGGAACCTAGCAGGGTTGAGGCTTTCCTTTCACGCATTCCTTAAACTATCTGGCAACCATTGCCCACCTGAGAGCACTTGGCAGCTACAGCCTCAGGAGCCAGGAGTCGTCCTGACTTCAGTCAAGCCTTTTTCTTTTCCATTTGTTCAAGAGCTCAGTTTTCTGATGGCCTCTGGCTTTTTTCTGCCAGCATTACTGGCATTGAGGTTTCCAGATGCTTCCACTGGCCTTGTTTATTGAGGCAAACGGTTAATGCTGCTAGTCCCCTGCTCTTCCCACTAGACTCCAGTTCTGTGGCAGGAACAAGGTCTTAGCTTTGTAGTTCTGGGGCCTGGTGTGGGGGGTGGGTGTGAGCTCTTGGTAAAACCAGGAGGAAGGAGGGATGGGGGGAGGGAGGAAGGAAGGAAGGAAGGAAGGAAGGAAGGGAATTATCATAGTAGCCTCTGTATCTGCAGTTTCAATTTCTTGGTTTCAATTACCTACAGTCCAAAAATACATTATAGTACAGCATCATATTTTGAGAGAGATCATATTCACACAACATTTATTACAGTGTATTGGTATATATGTTTTATTTTATTATTAGTTACTGTTCTTAATCTCTCTGTGTGCCTCATTTATAAATTACACTTTGTCATAGGTGTATATGGAGAGTACAGGGAAAACCACAGTCTCTCTAGGGTTTGAGTGATCTGCAAATCCAGACATCCTCTGAGAATCAGGACGTATTCCCCAGGGACTGGGCAGCTACTGTATTATCCCTATGGTTATTATTTGGTTTGGTTTGGTGTTTGTATGGTTTGCTTTCTGGTGAGGGCACCTGAAGCAGAGAGATAATCAGTGGAGGGGATGGAATCTTCCACCATACCTTCTGGACCCCTCCTGAACCCCTCCTAGGGCTGTGATTTAATGGGGAATCAGGAGCACTGATTCAGAGGCAGATGGCTGACCTTCCAAGGCCCAAGACTACTGCTCTCTGTGTCACTGATGCGGATTTCTTAACCTCTCTCATCCTTGGTTGCATCAATTGTAAAGTAGAGAAAAATGAAAGTATCTTTCTCACGAGAGTTTAACGAGCAGTAAATGAGTAACAGGTGAAGCACGAGCAGAGAAAGAACTGCTTCACTACCTGTGTTGTCAGGAGATGGCAAGAGGCGGCAAAAACTGCAGGCCTGCCTCTAGGAAGAACTTCCCTGCATTGGCTGAATTTGTGTGGCCTGCTTTGTACCAAGCATCATGCTAAGATTAGGGAAGAGACCTAATCACAACAGGAATGACACAGAATTTACAGTCACTCCCTTTTATCCATAGGGCATATATCCCAAGACCCCCAGTGGATGCCTGCCACTGAGATGGTGCCAAACCCTGTAGAGATTACACTTTTTCTAAGCTGTGAATAAGAGATTCACAACAATAACACTAATAAAACAGTCATCATCACAGTAGGCCATAGTCAAAGCTCTGAGAATGTGGTCTCTTTCTCTTGAAAGAGTTAAGATAAATCTTGATACTTTGGGACCTCGGTCGACGGAAGGTAATTGGAATTGCAAAAGGAAAACGGGAAAGAGCACCTGTTGCACATCGATAATTACACACCCCGTCGACTGTGCCAAGGGAGGGCCAGTGCCGCCGAGGAGAGCAAGGCGGGCGGGGAATGGGTCTACCTAGGTCGGCAGCCGGGGAGAGAAGGCTGTCCACATGCCATGGCTGGTGACACGCCAGGCTGCCAGGCCTCCTGAGCTGCCTGAACCTGGTGGCTCTTTCCTTGTCTTTCTGTCCCAGTTTCCCTGCAGCCCTTCAAAGATCAGCACCTCAGAGTAGGGGAAGGCGGTCTTCACGGACGTCATTATCAGACTCTCCCAAATGGCTGTTCCAGCACGTGCTTCTCCAAGGCATCTCTATGTACATGGAATACTTACGCCATGGAATGGTTTTGCAGAAGCAGGCAGAGTTGGGCAGAAGCAAACAGGGGAGGGGGCTCTGCAGTCCTGCATGAAGGCGCAGAGCCTGCACCTCTGGGTCATCTGTGGGAGCACGTCCTCTCTCGTACTCAGGGGTCCGTGGTGTGGGGCCATCTGGGTTGCCCAAAGGAATGAGAATTCTGCAAATTTCTCTGTTGACTGTGGCTATTTACAAGAGAGCTTCAATTTCTTCCTTCTTGGTATAAAACCTGTGCAAAACTATGAAGCAGTTTCTTGGATTCTTCCCTGTTGTTTATATTTATTTGGAGTGTGTGATATCTGATTATTACCTTTTTTTCTTCTTGGGATATTATTACAAATCGACCTTTGTATTTTCTCATTTTGAGCACACATTTTCTGTTTCTGACTTAGAATTGCTATGTTATTGCATATTTCTTGTGTAGAACTCATTTAAAAATCTTTGTAGCCTCTGGCAATATGAGACCTTTTGGTATTTCTGGATCTTTATATGAACAAGATGTCAAATTCTTGATTTCATTAAATCATTTAAGGACTGGGAATGGTTGCCTCTGTGAATAATAGTAAAGATCTGATCTTCTTTAAAAAGGAAAGACCAGACAGTGATAAGAACCAGAAATTATTCATACAAACTTTTCCATAAGACTTCTGTTTTCTTCCATGTTTGAGCCTTGCCAAATATTCTCTCCAAGATTGTGCTCCAAGAGAATTGGGCCAAGGAACCCCAGAGATGACACTGCATTACTTATAGAGGGTCGGCTTCTTTTGTATCACTTTTCCAACAAGTGTGTGCTAATATGTATGATACATAAAATGCTACACGGAATATATTTATTTCAGGAAGGAGCTCTCTGTTTTATTACCTATATATAAAAATATCATACTATATTGTATAATAAAATATTACCAGGTATATTATACAACATATAGCAAACTATATATATTATATTGGTACATGTAGTATGTAAAATTACTCTATAATATGTATTATAATGTACTCTAGTAAAATAGCATTAATCACTGATAATACAGTTAATGTACATATAAAATTTAATATATTAAGTAAGTGAAGTGTTTTCTTTTTGAAAGGGGAAATTCAAACTGCTAGGCAGATACTCTGAATTAATCAGTAATCTTTCACTTGCTTTTCAATTCCTAGACAATTGACGCGTGTGCCCATGTGAAAAGTACCGAGTCAGGGACTGATCTAGGCGGACAACCTAATTCATGAAAAAAGATGTATTTTATAATACTATCTACCAGAGGGGAAGAGACAGCTGCAGGCACAGCTAACCCTCAGGGCTTTTACCATATACCATTTGACCACACACCGCCCCTCAGAACGCCACCACGCATAATCTGTTCTCCCCAACCTTGCTGCCTGTCTGTCCCAGAGCAAACCCTCTGTGAGGCCACCGTTTAGGGCAACCAACAGTGACCTCAGATGACAAAGGCTCCCATGCAACAGGCTTTCAAGGTCATTTACAAGCATGTCCTGTTTGCAGCAACCGGCTGGGTCTCCCTCCTTCAGGGCCCTGGGACAGGCGTTATTTTTCTCGTGGTGTTTGGGGTTGGTGAGTTTCTGAAGAGCAGAGAATGAATCTCCTTTGAGTAGTGCTTCCCACACCCCTCAGCCAGGAAGCACAGAAACAGTCTTGAATGAATGAGCGGAGGAGAATGGAACAAAGTGTCAAGGAAGGCCACTCGGTCATCATGAGCCACCTGAGCTCCACTCTGTGAAAAGAGGCAGCTCTCTTCTGGGTCTGTCCAGCGGGCAAGCCCCAGCGCAGAACGCTGAGCTGGACCTGAGTTGTTCGCTCTCTCTGGAGGACATTATTGTAATTAGTGAAGTTTGCTGTTCTTCTCATTCCTTCTCCTCCCTCTCCTTCTCCATCTCCTCCTCCTCCTCCTCTTCTCTCTCTCTGCCCCAGCTCACCATGAAACCCAGGATCCACAATTCTATTTTATACAGACCAATAATGAATTTTTTTTTTTAGTCTAACTAGGCTCCGAATATTGCTCACACACTTTTACTAAAAGTTACTCCTTGTTCATCTGAATTTAAATCTAAACGGGCATCTTTTACTTTCATTTGCTAAACCTGGTAACCCACTCTTTCTACTTTTCTTAGTACCTTTAAAAATAGGGAAAAATAAAATTCCATAGAGCCCTTCCAGCCTTGGCTCTATTATCAAAGCCCCAAATCTGCTATATTCTTAAAAGTTTTGGGGGAAAGAAAGCACCTATTTTGAATGAAATTGGTTTATAGAGTAAGAGGTAATCCATTCCTAATATTCCTACATCCTGCTGGATAATCTTCCATATTTAAGAAAGAACTGTAGACAGCTGCAGGAGAAGCAGGACAGCGTGTTCTGGGGAGTACAAAGTGGCACCCACTTTATAGGAACAGGAAAGAAATCTGACAGGGAGAACTCCCCCTTGAGTTCATTCTCTACCCAGACACACTGTGAACGGGAGGGCAACGGGTGCATGTTGCATTTTAATAAAGCTGAAAAAAATGAAAAAAAAAAACAATAAGACATCCTGTGCAAGTCACCCTCAGGATGCTATTTATGGTTTTCTTTTCTCTTTCCCATTACAATAACTACCTCATTTTGTGGCGGGGGTACTGGGGATTGAACTAAGGGGTACTCAACCACTGAGCCACATTCCCAGCCCTATTTTGTATTTTATTTAGAGACAGGGTTTCATCAAATTGCTTAGCACCTTGCTTTTGCTGAGGCTGGCTTTGAACCCGTGATCCTCCTGCCTCAGCCTCCCGAGTCATTGGGATTTTAGGTATGCAACACCGCGCCTGGCACAATCTCATCTTAATATGAGAAAAACTGAAACTATAAACAGTCCTTACCTTTCATATTTGTTATTTAGCTTTTAAATATGCATTTCCAGAATGCTGTCTAACTTTGGACAGACAGAGAGCAGCATTTTAAGCTTTTTGTCTAGCAGACAGAGCAGAAATGATGTTGGAGCCAGAAATCCAAGGCCCCCAGCTGAGTATTGCTGTGTGAACTTGAACGAACCCACGGGCCTCTCTGATCCCTACAATGGAGCAGGCACGAGGTCTCTAAGTTTCCTTTCCTGCTCACAGTCCTATGATTCCAAGATGACTCAGAAATATCAGAGGCCGTCTCGTCATGAAATTCTCTCTTCCCCAAGTCTGGATGGACTGGCTTTCTCCCTGTCGAACGCTGTGGCTGTCCCTTTGCTCTGTAGAGTCAACAGTTAGGGAAAGTTCTGTGGAGAGGCCTGAAATAGCATCAGCCAGGAGGCCGACATGGAGTCGCGGCTCCACGGGTCTGGAGGCTGCCAGAAGCTTGTCAGCAAGTCACCAGCAGGACATGGGAAGGGACCAGTGCTCGCGGCTACGGTTCAGACTTGTGACTTGTGTTATTACCTTCCCCAGAGACCCCGGCCAACGAGGAAGTCCTCAGAGATCCCCCAGGAAAACAAGTCTCTGGCTGGAGCAAAAAAACGCTCCTGGGGCCACCAGCCAATTAACTGCTTGTGTGCTGACTGGGCTGAGGTGGGGGCGCTGGGCCGCACTTCCCGTTCCTATGGCGACTCCCAAGTCTCCTTGAAGAACCCTGAGACTGGGCCACCGCGTCCACTACGTGCTCTGGAGTCACCGATGGGCACCACCCCAAATCTCCAAGGGGCTCGAGTCCCAGACTTTGAACAGTGGCTCGAGTCTTTGAAGGCCACTGTAGTGTGTCCATATTCTGGCCCTTGAGATCACCACACTAAACATGTGATAAATTAGGTGCTCGGTGCAGTACTAGGTCAAGAAGAACGCGACACCTTAGTCACTGGTCCCTAGGAATAGGAGTTCCAGATTTATCCACGGCCGGACATAAACCCCCCGGAAATAAAGGAGATTGTAGCTCTCTATGATGGCACCTTATTCCTTCTTAATCTGGTTCAGTAAAAATCCTAAGTGGAATAATTATTTATTGAAATAACAGATTTATATTTTACCCTAAATTCATCTGACTGCGTATCTTAAAAGTGCCCTTACACAAATAGATTTCTTCTTACCCTGAAATCCAGCCTGTGAAGTGCTCTGAAATATGGGTTGTAATTTCCATTAAGAGATTTAAAAAAAAGTTCACGTGTTCAAGCATATGCCATCTGCATCATAAATCACAAGGTGGCCGCATTTAGGAATGCCGCGGCTGTAACCGCAGTTAAATGAGGAGAATAACAGAGCCCTTCTTTCCCACAGAGCGTGCACTTGACCCAGGATTTTTACTCACTCCATCAGTTCATTTGGAGTCTACTAAGAGATACTCAATAGCTAAGCTCTGCCAAACTTTGCAGCAGGCATTGGACACATGAAGGTGCCTGAGGGTACCCCCCAAAGGGGTTGTTGCCCTGAGAGGTGGGGGGGGGGGTCTCACATGAACAGACAGAGGAAACACGGGGCCCTGGACAGAAGCTACAAATGGTGGCTTTGAAAACCAGAGGAACGTTCTACACAAGCTGGGTGGGGACTTCCTGAAGAGATGGTGCTTTTGAAAAGGGGATTAATTATTGGAAGTAGTGGTAATATTTCTACTTACCAGAAGGGAAAAGCAAAGCTGAGAAAGTCACGTGAGTGCTTCTTACAAAGAGCAGAGTCGATGCTCGAATCCATTTCAAACCGAGCTCCTGTTCTTTCTTCCGTAACAGATTGTTTTCACTTTCTCCTTTCTTTAAAAAACATCACCCATGCCATGAACGCCATCATCTTATTCAAGGGGGAATACATTTCTTTCCTCTTAACCTTCCTCTGCCATAAGCTCCCTCGGTCCTGACAGCATTTCTCCAGATTGAAAAATTTCCCTCGTCAAGAAGATTTCATAATCTGAGCATCTAACGACGTTCGCTCTTCTCTCTAGTCCACCAGCAAGTGAAACCCTGTGAAGTGCTGTTGCTGGAGACAGCAGGCACGAGTCTGAAAACAAGAAGGGACTTACTATTAACTAACCCAGCCTTTGAGGAGCCAGGCCACGGCCTGAATGTGGAGAATGAGGAGGTCTCAGCTAAAAACCCAGGTCCTGCTGTGCCGGACCTCAGGGGGTTTTAGGAGACATTGGGAAACAGGACCAAATAAAAGGAATTTGGAGGGTTGCATGTTCTGAATCCTCTTGGCCATGACTGTGAGGATCAAAGGTGAAAAAAATAAAGCTCCCCCCACATGTTGATGAACCAGATGGATGTCAAGAGCTCCCCAGGAAGGCCCAGAAACTGTGAATCTTTAGAAGCCATCTTGACCTGTCACATGGCTAACAGAACAAGGCGTGGACGAATCAGGCCACTGTGTTGTCAGCTTTTTCTCTGCCGTGACTATAAGAACAATTTTAGAGGAGGAAAAGTTAATTTGGGGGCTCACAGTTGCAGAGGTCTCAGTCCATAGACAGCCGACTCCATTCCTCTGGACTCAGGTGAGGTTGGACATAATAGAGGAAGAGGGTGGTGGAGAGAAGCAGCTCACATGTTGATCAGAAAGCAGAGAGAGAGTCCACTCTCCAGATACAAAATATATACTCCAAGGGCAACCCCCTATGCCCACCTCCTTCAGCCACACCCTGCAGTTACCACTCAGTAAATCCCATCAGGGGATTAATTCGCTGATTGGGTTAAGGCTCTCACAACCCAATCACTTCTCCTCTAAATCTTTTTGAATTGTCTCACACATGAGCTTTTGGGGGACACCTCACACCCAAACCATAACATACATGTAGGCAAGAATGTTCTGAGCAACAGTGTACAAATACAGCTGCTCTAGAACGCACAAGGGTTAGGGTGTCATTTACAAACAGCAGAATTTATGCAGAGGTGGTGAACAGAGAGGGTGGGTGGACACACCTGCGCTTCTGGAGGGATTCCTATTGGATGGAGAGCAATGGGGTCTGAACTGAAGACAGACTCAGTAACTCTGGGACCCATCCATGTGTGGATTTCTGCCAATGTTGAAGAAAAGGGGGTTTTGCATCTAGTATCTCATTTTCACCAGCGTCCCTTGGTTTACCAATGAGATCGGAGATTTTTTATGTTTAGTTGTTTCTCTGTATGTATTATGCTTATTTTTTCTGAAGGGCTAATCATATATCTTGCCAGTTTTTATGCTGGAGTTTTGTTTATGGTGGAATCTGAAGTTTTGATTGCTTTTAAATTTTTATTTTATTTTAAATTGACAATAATTGTATATATCTGAGAACTACAATATGTTTCAATAAATGTGAATGCTATGGAATGATCAAGCCCTAATAATTAGCATGCCCCTCACCTTAAATATTATATTTTTTGGTAGTGACAGTGCTTACAATACCCTGTTAATTATTATGATTTTTTTAAATTTTTTTTTACACAAAGGGAGCACAACTTTTCCTTTCTCTGGTTGTACATGATGTAGAGTCACACCATTCCTGCAATCATACCCGTACACAGGGATAATTATGTCCATCTCATTTCTACCATCTTCCCCCCATACACTCTTCCTCCCTTCCCTCCCCCCCACCCCCACTCGCTTCCCTCCCTTCCCTCTCTCCCTTCTGCTCCATCCAAAGTCCCTCCATTCTTCTCTTGCCCCTAGCCCATTATGGATCAGTATCCATCCACTTATCAGAGAAAACATTTGGCTTGGTTTGGGAGGGATTGACTTACATTGCTTAGCATGATATTCTCCAACTCTGCCCATTTACCTGAAAATGCCCTAATTTCATTCTTCTTTAAGGCTGAGTAGTATTCCATTGTGTTTATATATCTATTAACTACTTTTAAATGTACAACACATTATTATTAACTGTGGTCATTGCACTGTGCAATGGAACACCAGAACATTTTCCTACTATCTAAATTTGAACCTGTGGGTTGAAGTCACCCCTTTCCCTACTCATCTCTGCCCATCTCTGGTGACCATCATTCTACTCTCTCCTTGTATGAATTTGTATTTATTTTTTTAAATGAAGGATATTTATCTGTTTGCATGTTAAAATATAACCAACATCTTTTCCCATGGGGATATAGCTCTTCTGTCGTACATTCACTCAATTAGCTGCTCCAATGCCATTATGAACTAAGCCATTCTTTCCCACACTATTTTAACAGTTATAATGTCATACTGAAGGGAAATGTTTTCTATATATATTTGTTTATTTTCCAGGAATATCCTGGCTTTCCAATACATGCTTAGTTTTCTAAATAAGTTTTATATATTTTCTGAACAATCAGATTTGATTAGAGTTGTATTTATAAGTTAACTTGGGAAAATCATCTTTCTGTTTTGTCCCTTAATATCCAAATGCTCATTACTTACATAGTATTTTCCTTTTCTTTTATGATCGTTGGCAATTTTAGGTCTTGCACATCTTTTGTTGTTTATTAGTGGTATGTAATATCTTTCGTATTATCAAAAGATGCAAATGTATATAATTGGCTTAATTCCTTTTTTCCTGAAATACTTTCTGCGGAGTTTTCAAAGAAGTTTATGGTGTGGTAAACAGAAAAGTTACTCCTTGTCATTAGAAACTCTTAGAATTTTTCTTTTACTTTTGAGCCTTTATAAGCTAAGATCTTTTGTCTTTCTTAAATTATGGAGCATTATTGATCATTATTTCTTTAATTATTTTTTCCTCCCTATTTTTTCTCTCTCTTTCTGAAACCCCCAGTACATAGACAGACACTTGGGCTTCTAATCTTCAAAAAAATTAACTTTGGGGCTGTGTTTTCCAGATCTTCACTTCTCCCCAACACTTTTGAGGAGACTTCTTTGCCCTGAACCTCCAAATTACCAAGTCCTTCTTTGACTTTACCCATAAAGCAATGCATCTAATCTATGCCTTAATTCAATAATTCTAATATTAATACCCAATGTTTCTACTTAGTTATTTTTTATAACTCTTCTTGCCTGATTTTTCTTACCAATATTCTGACTTATATGCTTACAGATGTATGTTACACTTCTTAATGATTAATAATTTCATTCTTAACTATGGTACATCCATATTTTGTTGTCATCTGATTATTTTTTAATGCCAACTAAGCACATCGAGTGTCCATTTTACCTCAGTGACTTCAGCTCTCTTGCCTGCAGGTGTTCTGGGGCAGAGAATAAGGCCTTCGCATGCATTGCTTCTGCTGCGTCTGGTAAGAGAGGTACACACTGGGACAGGGAGCCAGAGGATCACCGGATGGACGTGACCACTGTCCCAGGCATTTCATTATTCAAAGACCTGTCTCCTCCTGGGTCTCATTTCCCAACTGTGAAGGACAGAGGAAGACAGAGGGTAGAGGGCAGCTCAGAGATGGACCGGCCCTCCAGCTCCTGTTCCCATCCTCACTGCTGACACCAGCTTGCCTTTGCACTCTGCTTTTCGGTGTCCTGGGCTGATGCTGTCATGTTTCTCTCCTGAAGTGATGAGAAGTCGCGGCAGGAGTCCTTGCCCACAGTGGAAACGAGAATGGAAAGCCGGAACCTTTGCTCAAGCCCACACTTGGTCTTCTGGTCCACCCCAGGCTGCTGCCACTGTCTCCACAGATGACTTTGTCCTCCCAGAAGTTTTCTTAAAATCGTGTTTTCATTTTCCAAATCCAACACTTTCTTTTTACTCTGTGATAATCTCATTGGTAGGATGGAGGAGAGAGCAGTAGCCCACACTATTCTGCTATCTTCTTGGGACCCCAATACATTTTACATTTAATTATTGCTGATTTACAGCATTACCGATTTTGGAATACTTATTTTGTAAGATGCACCCTTTCAATGACCCCTTTCAATGGTTCTCATCATTTTTTCAGCCTCCCCAGTATTCACATTGGTAGTATACATTTTTCTTAATTAATAAACTTCATTTTTTAGAGCAGTTTATGATTATAGAAAATTGAGCAGATAGTACACTTTTAAGAATGTTTTTTTTCATACTTTGCATACAAGTCATTCATTAGCTATTTATTTGGAAAATATTATCTCCCAGTCTTTGTTTTTGTTTTTAATTTTAAAATTATTTTAGCAGCAAGCCTTTGCGACCAAGTGGGTACATTTCCCTCCTTCAATTATTCAGAAGACTAGACCTCTTGAAAATGTAAGTGGGGAAAAAGTATATTTTATATACTGAATACATAATGTTAATATCTGTTAAGAGTAGAAATTCTGGATTCAGAAAAATAATGTATGTGTAAAGTAAACAACTTTTCATTGGCATTAAAAAAATAAAATTATTTTAGCAGTGTCTTTTGCAGAGCAGATATTTTCAATTTTAATGAGGCCCACATTATCAGTTTTTTTCTTTCGTAGAACATGCTTGTGCTCCTGACATAAATAGGCCCTGTGTATTGATTAAAATGCTCCCAGTTGTTGCCCATTACATCAGGCTAGGACAGTTATCCCAAAGCCAACAGACACTAAGCTCAAATTCTTACACATCCAGTTGCTTTAAATATGGTCAAATAAACAGTTTTCTAGAGCACACCTACTATGCGTTCTCCATGAAACTGTATCCAATATTTGTTAAATACAAACGAGACAAAAACTGCAGCTATGAAAGGCCACCTCTGCTGATCTTTGGAGCTCTCTCCCTCAGGGACTCCTCACCTCTCTGCTAGGTTGACTCCTCTCAAGTGTCCCTTTCCCTCTCCAAGAGGCCCCTCCCTTTTCCTAAGGCATGGTGGCCTGTGCCACTGTCTCTGAAAGGTCTTTTGCTGTGAGGCACTTCCCCTAGGAGGTGTCCAATAAAGCTTGCCGGTACATCGCTGCTTCTTACAGACCCGTGTCTTCCTTGATCAACCCCCTATCCTGCAGTTGATCACAAGCTCATCTGAAATATCATTGCTGAGCCCAATATCACCGAGGTTATCTTCTATGTTATCTTCTAGAAGTATAGTTTTGCATTTTATGCTTTGATCTGTGACCCATAATTTTGTGAAAGTCGTAGGGCCAGCATCTAGATTTGCTTTTGGGGTTATTTTACACATGCTTATTCCATGATAGGGATTAACTGGGTGGTAACTGTAGGCAGGAGGGTATGGCTGGAGGAGGTGGGTCCCTGGAGGCATGCCTTTGGGGTACATATTTTGTCCTTGTTGAGCAGAGCTTTCTCTCTACTTCTTGGTGCCATGTCCTGAGCTGCTCTTCTCTGTCGTGATATTCTGCATTACCACAGGCCCCAAGGAATGGAGCCAGCCATCTATGGACTGAGACCTCAGAAACTGTGAAACCCAACATAAACCCTACCTCCTCTAAAACTGATCTTGTCAGGTCTTTTGGGTGTGGATTTACTTCTGGGTTTTCTCTTCCAATGCGCTGATTTCACTGTTCTTTTTACCAATACTACACTGTCTCGATCATTGTGGCTTTGCTGGAGGTTTTGAAATAGGGTAGTGTCAGTCCTCTGACTGTTATTCTTCCATGTAGGATTCCCTCTTCTGGGTCTTTTGCTCTTTGCACAGAAACTTAGAATCAGTTTACTGATATCCACAAAACAACTAGCTGACATTGCAGTACACTTGTATCAGCAACATCTCTCTCTCTCTCTCTCTCTCTCTCTATGTGTGTGTGTGTGTGTGTGTGGTCTTGAGGACTGAAACTGCCTCATGTATGCCAGCAGACGCTCTACCACCGAGCCACACCCCCAGCCATCTCAAAACATTCTTAACAAGCTATCACTGTTCTAGTGGGACCGAATAGTTTCCCAGTTAATTCTCTTGGGTTTTCCTGTCTCCTCCTTTCTCAGGTTACCAGTTCTCACTTCCACGTTGTTGCATTGGCTAGTGCCTTCAGAGTAACATTAAACACAAGTTGCTGTAGGCATTCTCTGTTGCTGCTCATCTTCTATTGGATAATGTGCTTATTACTTCACATGTGAGTTTGACATTGCCACACGTTCCAGGCAGACATTTTCATCCTGTTTCGTCAGTAACCTTCTTTATGTACTTCTTTTTTAAAATTGATATCGTTTTTTATTCTGTGGTACTGGGGATCGAACCCAGGGCCTCATGCATGCCAGGCAGACACTCTACCACTGAGCCATAGCCGTATTCCCAGCCCCATCTTTCTGTGCTTTCATGGAGTAATTTCTTTTTTCTCAATCTCATCCAATAGATGTCTTTTATCAAGTACTGTTTTTGCATCCCTCAAAATGACTGTGGATCGATGCTGTCATATGAACATAAACATATGTCAGCTTCTCAATCTTGAACTCTCCTTGAGTTCCTAGTTCAAGTTTTTCTTAAATTTATCTGGGGAAGCTGTTATGGTAGTGTACTCAGGATTTGACTTAATGTCTTTCTTCTTTAATACACACACACACACACACACACACACATATATACATACACTGAGGATTGAACTCGGGACACTCAACCACTAAGCCACATCCCAGCCCTATTTTTCATATTTTATTTAGAGATAGGATCTCACTGAGTTGCTAAGCACCTTGCCATTGCTGAGGCTGGCTTTGAACTCATGATCCTCCTGCCTCAGCCTTCTGAGCCGCTGGAATTACAGGCATGTGCCACTGTGCCCAGCTTCTTCTTTAATATTTTATACTTATATTCATAAATGAGATTGGCTGAAGTTTTTTTTATATAATCTTTGCCTTTCTATATATCCTCAGTTTAAATAGAACAATTATCTCTTCCTTGATAGGTTGAAAATGTGGTCTTTAAACCTCTCTGAATTGTTGCTTTGATAGGGATTTATTCTCTAATATAAATCTTCCAATTTGTTCTCTGATGAATGTCTATTAAGGATTTTAAAAAATGAGTTTATATTCAATTGTATACATTTCACCTATATCAATGACATTTAAAACTGGAACAAGATACAGAATTATCACATGGTTTAGAAAATCTCCCCTGATCTCTTTTTATTTCCCCTTTCTTAACTTTCTATTGTTGCTTTGCCTCTTCCTGATTTAGATTTCCCAAGGCTCAGGTTTTGAATTTGCTTTCAGTCAATTATTTTATTTTTTCCTTTTATATTTTTCTAAGTCTTTCCTCCTGTATCTCTAGATTCTTATTTCATTTCTTTATAAGACAGCATAGTTCATTTGCATTTATTACCTTATGTCTAGTAAGGAAAGCACCAAAAGATGTAGCTTTTTCCCGAACACAACTTATCCATAGCATTCAATTTTTGATATGAAATATTCTCATTGTGATCAATTTATTTCCCAAAATATGGGAAAGAAATATACTCCTTTCAGAAAAATAAAAAGAACAAAACAAAAATTACCTGTAGTTCCACAATATATGATATCTTTTATTTAGATTCAACAATTTTTTTTATTAATTTCTGTATGTCAAGACCAGTAATAATCAAAGTTAAAGGGTAAACTGGGAATATCAGTACCCTTCATATAAAAACGGCACCTGTAAAGCTTTAGGAAAACATAAAAGACTCTAATAGAAGAGGCAGGTGCTTATTCAGGTGCTTCACAAATGAAAAAGCAGCAGGCCCCAAACCATATTTTTAAAAAATCAATTTGACTTAGAAAACAAAGAAATGTAAATTAAAGCTACAGTGAGAAATTGTTTTGGGGGGGGCTTTAAATTAGCAAAATGTTTTTCCTTCAACTATAACTACAAAGTTAGCAAAATTGGAGGGAATAGACTCTTATTTTTGATAAAATTAAAAATGGGAGGGCTAGATCTGGAGCTCAGGGGTAGGGCTTTTGCCAGCATGAGTGAGTCCCTGGGTTCTATCCCCAGCACTGCAAGAAATTAAAAAAAGAAAACCATAAACATGGTTATATTGTAAGAAAATAACTAAAAATTTGCCAAAGATTTAACTAAAAAAAGTTTGCCACATGTCTAAGATATGTGTCTTATTTGCATTTGAGAAAACGTATGGATATCTCTATTATGGGTAATTTCCCTCTTCCTCTTTCTCTTGCTTTTTTATTGCAAAGTTTAGGAAAAAGCAAAGATTAGGACACATTAAATTTACCCTCCTTATCTTCCTACACAGATTTGGTAATCAGATGGTCACCATGGCTAGGTCCCCCAGGGACATTTAGAAGAGTGGAGAGAGCACAAATCCATCAAAAGGAGGTGACAGTCTGAACACTAAGAGTATACAGATCCAAGAGCAGATAACTGTTTGGGAAAGTGTATGGTCATTTGAATTTCTAAGAAATCATACCAAAATTCTCTCCCTACCAGTTTTCAACAATAATAACATTTTTGCAGGACAGTCATGTACGGTCAGCACAAAGATGCTGATTGTGACACAATTCAGTGATCTTACATTTCCCCAATTTTGCTTGTACTCAAACTTGTGCAAGTTTTCAGTACAGTTTCACCATTTATGTTTGCATATCCACAACCAGTCAAAACACTCACCGTCCACCAAGAGGACCTTGTGGTCTTCTTGATATCAATACCCACCTCCCTCCTGCCCACCCCCCCTCGCCCCCAGTCCCACTAGCAGAGAAACCACCAATCTATTCTTCTTTTCTAAAATGTTGTCATTTCAAAAACACTTTACAAATGCAATCACACAAGATGTGACTTTTTTTGGATTGGTGCCCCCTCACCCAGTCACAGTTCTCTGGAGATTTTCCAAATTTTCTTGTGTCTCAAAATTCATTCCTTTTTTTATTGCTGAGTAGGGTTCCACGGTGTGGACATACCACGGTTTGTTTCACAGTTACCTGTTGAAGGGCCTCTGGACTGATTCCGTTTTTTGGCTGTTGTAAATCAACTGCTGTGAACATTGGTGTGCAGGTTTTATGTAATCATTACTTCATTTCTCTGGAATCGATGCCCAAGGCTGCCATTTCTGGGTCATACGGTCATTGTATTTTTAGTCTTTTAGGAAACTGCCAAACTGGCTGTACCACTCTAAATTCCCATCAGTGATATGCAAGTGGACTGGCTTTTCCATGTCCTCACTAGCATCTGAGGTCTCACTTTCTTATTTTAACCATTCTGATGGGTATGCAATTTCATACCCATAGTAAACTCAGAAATAAAAGAATATAAAATCATGACATTTGCAGGTAAATGGATGGAGTTGGAGAAGATGATACTAAGTGAAGTTAGCCAATCTCCCCAAAACAAATGGCAAATGTTTTCTGTGATATAAGGTGACTGACTCATAGTGGGTTAGGGAGAGGGAGCATGGGAGGAATTCTAGATAGGGCAGAGGGGTGGGAGGGGAAGGGAGGGGGCAGGGGGTTAGCAATGATGGTGGAATGTGATGTACATCATTATCCAAAGTACACGTATGAAGACATGAATTGGTGTGAACATACTTGATGTACAGAGATATGAAAAATTGTGTTCTATATGTGTAATAAGAATTGTGATGCATTCCGCTGTCATGTATTTAAAAAATAAAAGCAATTTTTTAAAAAAGAATAGAACTTTGGAGTGACCTGCACAGTATGAAGACTTACTGTGCAGCTACAGTAATCAGATAATCAAGCCACTGTGGTGTTGATGGAGGGACAGACACGTAGGTCAGTAGAACAGAACATGCAGAGTTCAGACCCATGAGAACATGCTCAACTAACTTTTTACATATATCAGAAGCAGATTAATGGAGAAAGGATAGAGAAACTGTATAGTAAACAGCACTGGAGTAAATGAACATCCAAAGTTGTGCTAGCTAGCTTTCCATTACTGTGACAAAAATACCAGAGAAAATCAACTTAAGGGAGGGAAAGTTGGTTTTGGCTCATGGTTTCAGTTCATGGTCCCTTGGCTCCATTGTTACTGGGCCTGTGGTAAGAAAAAAACATTGGGGGCAGGGGTGGGCACTTGGTGGAGCAAAGTAAATTACTTCATGGTGGCCAGAAAGCAGAGAGAGAGAGGGAGAGACGGGGTGGGGGAGAGTGGTGGGGAGAGAAGGAGGAAAAACTGGGGGACAAAAAAAAAAACCCTTAAGGGAAACTCCCAGTGACCCACTGCCTCCAAGTAGGCTCCATCTCCTGGTTCCCACCATCTCCCAATGGCCCATTAAGCTGTAATCCACAAATGCAGTGGTTTGTTGTGAGGTCAGACCTTATAACCTGATCACCTCCAAGGCTCACCTCGGAACACAGGAACACAGTTGCTTTGGAGACCCATTTTTTTTTTTTTTTGACATATGAGGGGTTGGGGATATTTCAGGTCCAAACAATAACCAAAGAAAAATGACATGAACCACAACCTCAACCCAAGGCCTTACACAAACATTCACAACAAATGAATTAGGGACAAAGTGGAAAATGTGAAACTATAAAAATCTTAGGAAAAAAAATAGAAGAAATTACTTGGAATCTAAGACTAACTAAAAGACTTTAGACTTGGTACAAAAAGCACAATCCATATGAGAAAAAACTGATAAGCCGGATTTGTAAAAATTTATTTATTTTTTTGCCAAGAAAAACCATAGGAAAAGGATGAAAAAAGATTAGCTACATTCTGAGAGAAAATATTTGCAAACTATATATTCAAAAAAGGACTAGCAATCAGAACATATTTTTAAAAAAATCTTCCAAAATCAGCAATTAAAACTCAAAAACCAATCCAATTAGGAAATGAGAAAAAACACATGAACACTGACCAAAATATACAAAGAAAGTTTTTAGTTGGATTCCATCCCATTTATTGATTCTTGGTTTTAATTTTTGCGCTATAGGAGTCTTATTAAGGAAGTTGGGGCCTAATCCCACATGATGGAGATTAGGGCCCACTTTTTCTTCTATTAGACGCAGAGTCTCTGGTTTAATTCCTAGGTCCTTGATCCATTTTGAGTTAAGTTTTGTGCATGGTGAGAGATAGGGGTTTAATTTCATTTTGTTGCATATGGATTTCCAGTTTTCCCAGCACCATTTGTTGAAGAGGCTATCTTTTCTCCAGTGCATGTTTTTGGCACCTTTGTCTAATGTAAGATAATTGTAATTTTGTGGGTTAGTCTCTGTGTCCTCTTCTCTGTACCATTGGTCAACCTGCCTGTTTTGGTGCTAATCCCAGGCTATGTTTGTTACTGTTGCTCTGTAGTATAGTTGAAGGTCTGGTATAGCGATACCACCTGCTTCACTCTTCCTGCTTAGGATTGCTTTGGCTATCCTGGGTCTCTTGTTTTTCCAGATGAATTTCATGATTGCTTTTTCTATTTCTATGGGGAGTTCCATTGGGATTTTGATGGGAATTGCATTAAATCTGTATAGTGCTTTTGGAAGTATGGTCATTTTGATAATATTAATTCTGCTTACCCAGGAGCAAGGTAGATCTTTCCATCTACTAAGGTCTTCTTTGATTTCTTTCTTTAGGGTTCTGTAGTTTTCATTGTATAGATCTTTCATCTCTTTCATTAAGTTGATTCCCAAGTATCTTATTTATTTATTTATTTTTGAGGATATTGTGAATGGGGTAGTTTTCCTCATTTCCTTCTCAGAGGATTTGTCACTGATATACAGAAATGCCTTTGATTTTATATCCTGCTACTTTGCTGAATTCATTTACTAGTTCTAGAAGTTTTCTGGTGGAGCTTTTTGGGTCTTCTAGGTATAGAATCATATCATCAGCAAATAGAGCTAAATTACGTTCTTCTTTTCCTATACATATCCCTTTAATTTCTTTCGTCTAATTGCTCTGGCCAGTGTTTCAAGAACTATGCTGAATAGAAGTGGTGAAAGAGGGCATCCCTGTCTTGTTCCAGATTTTAGAGGGAATGCCTTCCTTCCTTTTTTCTCCTTTTAGAATGTCGTTGGCCTGGGGCTTTGCGTAGATGGCCTTTAAGATCTGGAGATCTATCCCTGTTATCCCCAGTTTTTCTGGTGTTTTGAACCTGAAGTGGTGCTGTATTTTGTCAAATGCTTTTTCTGCATCTATTGCGGTGATCATATGATTCTTATTTTTTAGTATATTGATGTAATGAATTGCATTTATTGATTTCCATATGTTGAACCAACCTTGCATCCCTGGGATGAATCCCGTTGGATCATGGTGAACAATCTTTTGGATATGTTTTTGTATTTGATTTGCCAGAATTTTATTGAGAATTTTTGCATCTATGTTCATTAGAGATATTGGTCTGAAGTTTTCTTTCTTTGATGTGTCTTTGTCCGGTTTTGGCTTCAGGGTGATGTTGGCTTTATAGAATGAGTTTGGAAGTGCTCCTTCTTTTTCTCTTTCCTGAAATAAATTGAAGAGTATTGGTATTAGTTCTTCTTTAAAGGTCTTGTAGAACTCAGCTGTGTATCCATCCGGTCCTGGCCTTTTCTTGGTTGGTAGTCTTTTGATGGCTTCTTCTGTTTCCTCACTTGATATTGGTCTGTTTAAGTTGTATATATCTTTCTGACTCAATCTGGGCAGATCATATGACTTAAGAAATTTTTCAATGCCTTCCAAGTCTTCAATTTTATTGGAGTATAAGGTTTAACAATAATTTCTAATTATCTTCTGTATTTCTGTAGTGTCTGTTGTGATATTGCCTTTTCATCACGTATGCTGGTAATTTGAATTCGCTCTCTCCTTCTCTTCATTAGTGTGGCTAAGGGTCAGTCAATTTTATTTATTTTTTAAGAGAACCAACTTTTAGCTTTGTCAATTTTTTTCAATTGTTTCTTTTGTTCTGATTTCCTTGATTTCCGCTCTGATTTTAATTATTTCTTGCCTTCTACTGCTTTTGCTGCTGATTTGTTCTGTTTCTAGGGCTTTGAGCTGTAGTGTGAGGTCATTCATTTGTTGGGTTTTCTTCTTTTAAGGAATGAACTCCACCCAATGAGTTTTCCTCTTAGTACTGCTTTCATAGTGTCCCAGAGATTTTGATAAGTTGTGTCTGTGTTTCTCATTTACCTCTGAGAATTTTTAATCTCCTCCTTGATGTCTTCTGTAACACATTTTTCATTCAGTAGCATATTGTTCAGTCTCCATGTGATGAAAACTTTTTTATTTTTTATTATGTCGTTGATTTCCAATTTCATTCCATATGATCTGGTAAAATATACCTCTAAGTTTTTGTATTTGCTAAGAGTTGCTTTGTGGCATAGTATATGGTCTATTTTAGAGAAGGATCCATGTGCTGCTGACAAGAAAGTGTATCCAGCTGAAATAGTCTATATATGTCTGTTAAGTCCAAGTTATTATTTGTGACATTGCACTCTGTAGTTTCTTTATTCAACTTTTGTTTGGAAGATGTATCCAGTGGTGAGAGAGGTGTGTTAAGGTCACCCATGATTATTGTGTTGTGGTCAATTTGACTCTTGAACTTGAGAAGAGTTTGATTGATGAACACAGCTGCACCATTGTTTGGGGCATATCTATTGATGATTGTTATGTCTTGTTGGTGTCTGGTTCCCTTGAGCAGTATGTGAATTCCATCTTTATCCCTTTTGATTAGCTCTGGCTTGAAGTTTACTTTATGTGATATGAGTATGGAAACGCCTGCTTGCTTCCGTAGTCCATGTGAGGGGTATGATTTTTCCCAACCTTTCACCTTCAGTCTGTGTATGTCTTTTCCTAACAGACGAGTCTCCTGTAGGCAGCATTTTATTGAGGATGAGCTCTCTATGTGCCTCTTACATCCCATCACATGAGTAATTTCATTTAGCGTGATTAAACTCTTTGTGTTTTCAAGGTTGCTTACTTCAAGGCACGAAGTAGGTAACACACAGAGTTCTTGATATTGGGATGAGAAGATTGGTTGTGCAATCTGGAAATTTGGTGGGCGTTTCTGGAGGACATCAAGACTTTGATAGAATGACAAATCCAGAACCCTTGAAGATGTTCACAATGGTTCTTCAGATTGTTGCTACTCTGATCCAGAATTAAGAGGTCCATTAATCCATAATAAAGTAATATCAAATTGGGGAATTTTAAAACAAGTTTTGGATGTTTTGAATTATAGGATCAATTTTTATCTATTTTCTAGAAATTTAAATAAAAACTAAGTAAAACTTTCAATAGAAGTTTCTTTATTGAAATAGCAATGGGGCTAGGGTCATGGGTCAGTGGTAGCATACTTGCCTGGCATGTGTGAGGCACTGGGTTCGATTCTCAGCACTGCATATAAGTAAATAAATAAATAAATGTCTATTAGCAACAAAAAACAAAAATAAATAAATAAAATTAATAGCAAGTTGTATCTGCTCTGGAATATTTCTTAGCACTGAGACATTTCATGTATGGTACAAATAAATGGTTACATTTTTGGCAAATCTTTTTATGTTTTTATTAAAGAACACTGACACCAACTTGTCTCTTTGGCTTGTGTGTTGTCAGTGGTTTTCTGGAATCCTAGACGGCCGCTGTCACCTGCCTTTCCAAGATGAGAAAACATATTTATATGAGTTTAAGTGTTCATCAACATAAACTTTCTTGGACGTATTTCACTCTAGCTTGAGGTATAAAGCCTTTTGTTGTCTGTAGAAGCTGCTGGGCTGGGATACTCTTCCTTCTTTGATTTTCTTTTGATCATCAATCTGGAAATTCCTCCAAACACTGAAAAGTTACTATGTAGATCCAAATGAGATGATCCCTTTTCCAAAAAAAAAAAAAAAGTTTACTAAAAGGATACTATGAAAAATGCATTTCAGGAGCAAAATGTTGGGATAATATTACTTATATTACCTTTTTACCCATAAAGATGCAAGTTTTTAATTACTATAATCTACAAATTGCTATAACTACCTTGATTCATGACTGGGCACAATACCATTAAAGCATTAAACCCATCGGGGGTATAGAACATGTTTTCAAAGTAGGGGAAAAAAAAAAAAACCTAGAATCAAGCATTCAAGAGCCAAAGGAGTCACAGTATTTTGAAAACAGCCACGAGAGTGAGTTAGCATATGGAGGAGAGACTTTCAATAGTGTTAGGGATGTTAAGGTTGTGGAATGAATTGGTAACTGTAGTCAGAATGATCAATACAACTTTCTTTATTGCAGCAAATTGGAATCATTTGTAGGAAACCATGATTTCAGTGGTGCTTTGCAGGTCACAGTACTCTAAAAGGCTTCTTCATGAATATTGAAAATCCTAGGGTGTTAGGGCGGCCACGTCCAGGTGGCAGGAGCAGCCCGCCCTGCTGGGGCGCGTCACAAACGCTGAGGGCGGAGTCACCCAAGGGGGACAGCGGAAAGTCCAGGGAAGGAGCAGAGGCCCCCCGAGGGGTGACTGCGCCACTGGCAGCGAGTCCCCGGTGAAAGCCCAGGCCAGGGCTCTGCGTTACCAGGCAGAAGGCGACGTTGGCGCGAGCCCCGCAGCGCCCCGATTTCTGAGGCTGAGGTCACAATCGACCCCGCAGCGCTCAAGGCCGTTCCGTGGAGAGAGGTGGATGGTGAGAGGAGCGGGTTTTGCAGCGGCTCAGAGGTTGCAGCGATGTCGTCCTGGTTTGGGGGCCTAAGCTCCGGCTGGGGCCACTCCTTGCGTCAGGTGGGGGACAGCTTGGCTTCCCTCACCAGCCATATCTCCAGCTTCGCCAGGGACGCGTTTCTGGACGATTTAGAAGAGGTAGAAGCAGGTTTACCTCATTGTGGGAGAAAGGAAATTGAAGCTCCCCAATCTCCATTCACATCAAAGGATGGAAGACTTACAAAGGATTGTACTGATCGGGAAGAAAAGCACCAAGAAGCATCAGGGCTTCCCATAAAGCATCCCTCTGCAGGTTACGGACATCAACTGCAACAGAGAGGGACAGAAGCCAGCCAACCTAAAGCAAGACAGATGGTGCTAGAGGATCACCTGTGGAGAGGGCAGTCACCTGCCCAATCAGTACACTCGGGAGCTGGTGGTACACCAGTAACCACTGCACCGGCTCCATTCAGCTGTGGAATCAGTCGTCAGTTTTCACCTTTTCCTGATGGAGACATGCACTGTAGTGACATCATTTCATCACAACATGAAATAAAGAGCTTGTCAATTGAAGTTTCGAGGCTTGAATCTGAAGTCAGCCCCTGGAAGCATATTGGTCAAGCACAAGGAACACGTAATTCTGATCCAAGGGAAATCTGCAAACTCCAAAATACTATCAAGGTACTTGAAGAAAACCAAAGTCAGGACATAAATAATCATCAACATGAAATGCCAGCTTTGCAGAAGGCACATCAAGAGAAACTGGCAGAGGAAAGTTGCCGGCATCGAGAGGAATTACGTGACTACGAAGAACGAATTGAAGAACTTGAAAATCAGTCACAACAAGGTGACTCAGGGGTTACAGCCTGTGAGATGCAAAAAACTATTCAGGTTCTACAAACTGAAAACGCCGAGTCGACGAAAAACATAGAAGAACTTGAGGATCAAATAAAAGACATCAATAAAAAATTATCTTCTGCAGAAAATGACAGAAACGTCTCGAACACAGAACAAGAGCAGCTCGGTGTGGAAAAGGGACAAATAATGGAGCAGTGTGAGAACTTGCAACTGGAATGCAGTAAATTGCAGCCTTCTGTGATGGAGCAGAGTGATACTGTGGCCAAAAAGGGAAAAATTCTCCCACAGAGTTCATCGGTGGAAGAAGTGCTCAGGCTGCAACAAGCCCTGTCTGATGCTGAAAAGGAAATAATGAGACTGAACGGTTTAAACCAGGATAACCGTCTGGCTGAAGACAATCTGAAACTGAATGTGCGTGTTCAAGTTTTAGAAAAAGAGAAGTCATTATTGAGTCAAGAAAAGGAAGAACTTCAGATATCACTGTCAACATTGAGCTGTGAACATGAACTAATTAAAAGTACAGCTTCAACAGACGTGAATTTGTGTGTACAATTCCATAACTTAAAACTTAACTTGGAGTCGAAGGAGCAAGAACTGAATCAAAGTATTAATGAAAAGAAAATGCTGATAGCTGAGTTGGAAGAACTGGACACTCAGAACCAGGAAGCAACAAAGCACATAATTTTGATAACAGATGAGTTATCCAAACAACGATATGAAGGAGACCTTGTAATCAAGAAATTGAAACAACTCAATCAAGAGAAGGATTTTGAAATCGCAAGCCTCAAAAAGAATATTGAGCAAATGGCTGCTGATCAAAAAGAAACGAAGGAACTTTTGGCATCTCATTTAGAAGACCAGGAGCAATTGATACAACGTATAAGTGAGAAAAAACTTTTTCTTGACAAACTCAAAGAACAAAGTTCAGAACTCCAAAAGGATTTAGATAAGTGTTCTCAGGTCTTAAGAGAAAATGAAACTTTAAGGCAAACCATAGAAGAAAAGGACAGAAGGATTGGATCCATGAAAGAAGAAGGAAATCATCTGCAAGAAGAATTGGAAAGACTTAGGGAACAGCAGCACAGAGCTGTCCTTGTGGCTGAGCTTGAAACCCTTGATAGTATCACAGAACTAGAATCTGAGGTATCTCAACTGAATTTCGTCAATAATCATCTGGAAGAGGAAATTAAACATCATCAGAAGATAATTGAAGATGAAAGACAGGGTAAAATGCACCTACTTCAGTCTTTACAGGAGCAGAAGAAGGAAATGAATGAATTGAAATACCAATATGAGCAGATGAATGCTGCGCATACCCAGTTATTTTTAGTAAAAGATGAGGAAATTAAGAATTTGCAGAAAACCATTGGACAAATAAAAGCCCAGTTGCCTGGAGACAGACATGACACTCAAACAGAGAATTCCGATGTTCTTCGAGAACCGAAAGTTAAAGAAAGCCTTACTGTAGAAAATGGAGGTGAAAACCACAACCTATTGAAATCTGAAAATGAGACGTCAGTGAAAGGAATCAAAGAAGAACTTGAGATTAAACTTCTAAAAGAACAGAATGTATCTTTAACCAGGGAGATTCATCAGCTGTCCACAGATGAAGTTGGTAAACTCACTCAAATTATCCAGCAGAAGGATGTGGAGACACCAGCTCTTCAGGCTAGACTGTCTCCAGTTTCCCACCCCCAGGATGTCCTTTACCTTCAGCAGCAGCTGCAGACCTTCACCACGGAAAGAGAACAAGTCTTAGCCATTCTGAACGAGAAGGTGAAGGAAAACAGCCATTTAAAATCAGAACATCACAAAATGAAGGATCTAGTTGCTGTGGAAGAAGCAGCCCTCATCCAGATTCAGGAAGAATATAGAAAATTGCCCACCCGATTTGTAAGCAGTGGTCAAGGTATGTTCAGAGAGACTCTGCAGAATCGAAGACAGCAAGTTAAACAACTGGAGGAATGGAAACATCAGAAGGAGCTTCTTCCACTTCAAGCCCAAGCTGTGGTTGATGGTGAAAATCATTCTAAGTTAGAAGCAGACCACACCGGCCTCATCCAAAGTGATGAGCTGAGTGACACCAAATTAGGCCAGGATCAGCAGTGCACAGGGCAGCTTTGCAACGCCAAGGCCCTTCCTGTGGGAAAACTTGATAGTACTTCACCCCAGCTCTTGTCTGCTTCATCACTTAGCTCCCAGTCAGCAGAGGTCCAAGAGCTGAGACAGTCACTGCAAGAAAAAGATGCTACAATTAAGACTCTTCAAGAAAACAACCACAGGTTGTCTGAGTCCATGGCTGCTTTGTCGGAGATAGAGAGCAAAGGACATGAACAAACGGATTCGGAAATTAAACAGCTAAAGGCAAAGCAAGATGTGTTACTGAATTCACTTAAAGAAAAAGATCTCTTAATCCGAGCCCAAAGGGATCAGTTACTTTCTTCAAATGAAGAGTTCACTAACAAAGTGAGTGAAAACCAAGTATGGAGGCAAGCAGCCAAGATCCTCAAGGAGCGAGTATTCGTTTTAGAAATGGACATTTCCAAACTCAAAGCGGAAAATGAAAACATAATAGAAATATCCAGAGGAAAGGAAATGGAGTGTCAAGCATTACAGGAGACCAACATGAGGTTCTCTGTGATGCTGCGAGAAAAAGACTTGCAGCTGGAGACTATGAAGGAGAAAGCTCATGCCTTTGAGCAGCCGTTACAAGAAAAAGAAGAGGACAAGTGTGGGGAGTTCAGTCATCTTGCCACTGCAGTTGAATCAAGGCAGGAGAAGACCATTATGTTTCAGCAAAAGACAGATCAAGTCATCTTGTGTCTGAAGCAAAACCAGATGGAGAACAGGACCCTCCAGCACGAGGTTCAACACTTACATGACAAAGAATTACGCTTACACCAGGAGCTAGAGAGACTACGCAGCCATCTTTTGGAATCAGAAGATTCTCACACCCGGGAAATTTGGGCTGTGGACAAAAGGGAGCTTGAACTGAAAAAGAAAGTCATGCTGTTGGAGGAAAAGCTAGTTTCATCTTCGACTACAAGTCATCAATCCAATGTGCAGATAGAGTCCCCGCAGGAACAGTTGAGGATGGAATCCCAACAGAGGGATGAGAAGGCACTGCAGTTTCTGCTCTCCCAGGAAGGAGGAACGCGGTCTGCCCTGTCATTAAGTAACCTGCAAACAGTTCAAGAGCATTTCCAACAAGAAGAAAAAGCTATGTGTCCTGCAGAATTCAAGAAAGAACAGAAGGAAAAGGCAGAAAAAGTCGAAGGAGAAGCATTATTATCACTACAGGATGAAGCAAATGTTGTGTCTGATTCAGCACCCAGACAGATCTCAAGGAAGAACAGACTGGAGAACTTACGAAGCAAAGTGAGCTCCTGCAAGAAATGCTGGACGATACACCAAAGAAATTGATGAACATGACAAGCAGCACAGAAGGAAAAGTGGACAAAGGCCTCCTGAGAAACCTTTTTATCGGTCATTTCCGCACACCCAAAAGTAAGCGTTGCGAAGTGCTCCGGGTAATCGGAAGGATCCTGGACATTGAAAAGGGGGAAATGGAGCACTTGTTGAAAGAAGATTATGGAGGTGTTACCACGTGGATGCCTGGTTGGCTTGGAGGAGGACCCAAATCTGTCCCCAGCACACCTTTGATACCAAGTCAGCAATCTGTGTGGAAGAGTTCTTTTTCAGAACATTTTGTTAAGTTTCTGGAAATGGAATCTCATCCAGCTGTTCCACCACCCAAACTTTCTGCTCGTGCCATGGAACTGTAGATTCACCAAGAAGAAGAAAGCAAGGTGCAAAGGTGCCGGGAAGTGGTAAAGAGGCAGCAGAAGTCAGAGCCACTTACTCACCTAGCTGGACTTGGACCTAGTGGACCTGGGCATCTTCTCTGGAACCCTTCGCAGATGTCATGCCCACCTTTACACCATTGCCAGTGTCCCCAGACCATCCTGCCAGGGTTGTACTAAAGGACCTTTTAAAGCCATACGTGACTCTGAAGCCAGAGATGATGTAGAACTTTAAAGAAGCCACAACTCTGTACTTTTTGAGAGTGGCCTTTTGGAAAAAGTGTCATATATTTGTAGACAAAAAGAGAAAGAAAAAAGCTGATGTATATAGAGCTACTAGGTATTTTGTTTTCCCTTTTTCTCTTTCTTTTTTCTTTTTCTCTTTCTTTTTTTTTTGATGTAGAGCTTAAAAATTTATTTTGTTTGCTGTAGCACTTTTTGTTTATAATTTTATTTTGATGTTCTGATGTAATCATCAACAATAATCAATTCTAATGTACTTTGTGAGCAACTGTACAGTGCAGCAGTAGTGAACCCTTAGCTCCAACCTATTTTTTTAATTCAGCTTTCTAGATGTTAATGTCCAGAAAGAAGACCATTTTTATAAGTCAAACTGAATGTAGAGTGACACACAATTTTCAGTGGAAAAGTTAATTTGCAAGGATGTATCATTAAATATCGGGACTGTTTACGTACTTTTCTGGGCTCTAAAATAATGCTTATAAACACATTTTTAAAACCATTTGACAGCAAGGAGGAGAAATGGGGAGAAATAAAATCATATAACGTTTTCAAAGATGAAATACTTGGAAAAACCTTTTTCATTTTGTAAATTAAGGTAAAAGATAAATCAAAAGTTTTTAGCTGAAGTTAGGAGAAGTCAGAGAAGAGAAAAAGCAGATTATATAAGAAACACTTCTCTGACACCTGTAATTTCTAAAACCATTAAGAACATTTTTATTAAAATTAATTTAAATAAAATTTAATAAAAATTAAATGATAATTCAGTAAAAATTGATTTAATTTAAATTTATTTTTAATGAATATTATTTAATTTGAATTTATTTCATTAACATTATTAATCAATTTAATAAAGTTAATTTATATTAAACTATGATCTAATTTATATTTAAAATTTATTAAATTTTATTTAAATGAATGTAATACAATTTAATAATATTAGTTTAATTTACATAGAATTTAATATAAATCAAATTATTTCATACTAATGAAATAATTTACAAATAAAATTTAATAAAATTAAATTAATTTTAATAGAAATGTTCTTAATGGTTTTAGAAATACAGGTGTCAGAGAAATATTTGCTATATAATCTACTTTTTTCTCTTCTCTGATTTCATCTAACTTAAGCTATAAACTTTTGATTTATCTTTGATCTTAATTTACAAAAATAAAAAAGGGAAGACAAGATACCTAGTAGCTATATATATCAGCTTTTACTTTTCTTTCTTTTAATTTTTTTCTCAGTTTCAACTTTTTATTCATTTGATTTTCAAGCTCTTTTAGGATAGGGACATGGGATTTACCTTTTAAGTCTCAAGCAATCAGAAAAGAAAGAAAGTACTAGTTTTGGCTTTTTAATGTAGTGCCGAAAAAAGGGACCTGAAACTAACAATCATTTTTAGAAGACTTTGCATAAAAAAGGCCGAAAATTATGTAACCCAGGACACTTATGGCTTCAAATTTGCCCTGAGAGGTGGACAGTCCCCTACGACTCTGCGAATGTGGTTCTCTGAGACTTCATCCTGCCCATAGGTTGATGCGACCACCACCACCACAGCCATGAGACACACCTGCATGCTAAACATCAGTGAAGTCACTTCCTTGCACCAGCACCAGCTGCTTACAATTGAAGAAGAGTCTTTAATTTTTTATAAGTCCTTTATAAAAAAATCCTAACTTGAAGCGTAATTGAATCTGTTTTGAGTAAATTCTAGTAACAGAACTAATCCATGGTAGTGAATAACAATTCACATTTAAAAGTCATCGCTAAAATATATACTATTTTAAAGTTTGTATTGGTGAGATACTGTAAAAAGATGATCTTTGCAAAGTCTGAGAACCGGATTCACACAGAGCATTTCCAGAATTATAAACAAATCGGAATCTCCATAATTACATGATAAAACTGTGTATAGGCTAAATAGTCTTTATTCCATCCTTTAGTTCTTATGTGAAACTTTTACCCTATTCATCAACTTTTAATTATCTTTGTAATAATGTAACTATTTTAACATCCAAAAAGAAAATACTATTGTTTTGAAAATTGAGACAAGCAATAGAATATGATTGGAACTAATTTATATGGCATCTTACTTTGAAAATATAGATTAACAGATTTAAAAATGTTGCTGAAAAATAAAATTTTACTTGTTCTACAGCTACTTTGTTCTTAATTAATCATTTAACCCAAGCAATTATGGCTTCAAATTACATGACCCAAGAAGCAGTTGAGAATAGGAGATACTCAAGTCTAGTTTTAGACATCTCCATACTCATGTTCCCAATATTTTTAATGATGGCATTTAAAACGGGGATGTGAGTATCTTAAAGTCCCTTTCTCATTTTTGCTATGGTGTCAACTGAAACTATTTGTAGCTACCTCTGGAAGATGTGGGAAATGTTCAGTCATTTGATGTATGAGCCCTGCCCTTGGAGCGTCTGGGGCTGGGGCTTCTAGATCCCAGTAAAGTCTTTGAATTCATAAACAGCTTGAAAAATCTTATTCGCATACGCAGAAAATGTATTTAATCAACATCAGTTTGCAGGAACCAGAGCAGAGCAAAAGTGGTTATTGAAGAGTTCAGGCTGAAATACTCAGAACTGGAGAATATTGTGAACTTGTGGTCTATTGCCATGTTTTCTTATCTGAACTTCCTTTGGATTAAACTTGCCTATTTTAGCCACCAAAACAAATAAGTTGTCCAACCAATTCCTTGGGAAATGAGATCCTTTGGTCTTAATGACTCTTAAGCACATCTCAGAGCTTAGTTCACCAGATTTTTTGTGTTATGAAGGCACATTTGGCCTGGTGAAGAGTGCCCCAGACATGTCTGGGCCTCAGTAGGTATCTCTGAGCACACGTCTGATGAGTGCACACAGTGTGTTTGTTGGAATTTGGTCTATGGATGAGGGCACCAACATGGTCAGCTGGCGGACACTTAGTGGGAATATCCCCCAAGCCCATTCGATGATGGTTGGGGACAGGGTAGAAAGGATTATAAAATATGGAATCATTTTGTGGTTGAGGATCACTGTCTTATCTTGGTGGCTGGCCCTCATTGAGTTCAGAGATGGGAAGTCTGTGGCCCTATTGTGAGAAGCATTGGTGTGGTGAACCTTGGTTGTTTTGAGCAGCTGAGGAGAGAAAAAGGGATATAATCAAACTTATAACGACTTAAAAACTTAAAAGCTGTGCTGCACTCGCTTCTCATTTGACTTATTAGAAGAGGAAAATCTTAACATTAAGTGAAAATAGTTTAAGGAGTAGAAGAATGCTTTGAGTTCCAACTATTGCTTTCTTTTAAAATTTTTATTAAAGTGACAATTATTTTGTCGCCAAATGTAAATGAAAGACTTTGAGTAATAGTTTCATCACCTTGCTCTGGCTCTCTCCAAAAATCACTTAGCAGTATCTTCTCCAAAGCCATCCATTTACCTGCAAATGCCATGGTTTTGTTCTTTTTTAATGCTCAGTCAAATTCCATTGTGTATATATGCCACATTTTTTAATCCATTCATGCACTGAAGGGCATCTAGGTTGGCTCCACAGTTTAGTTATTGTGAAGTGTGCTACTATAAACATGGATGTGGCTGTGTCCCTGTAGTATGCTGTTTTTAAGTCCTTTGCGTACAGTCCAAGGAGAGGAATAGCTGGGTCAAATGGTGGTTTCATATCCAGTTTTCCAAGGAATCTCCATACTGCTTTCCAAATTGGCTACACCAATATTCAATCCCACCAGCAGTATGTGACTGTGCCTTTTTCCCCACATCCTCGCCCACACTTACTGTTGTTTGTCTCCATAATAGCTGCCATTGTGACTGGAGTGAGATGTTACATTAGAGTGGTTTTGATTTGCATTTCTCTGATTGCTATAGATAATGAGCATTTTTTAATGTATTTGTTGATTGATTGTAGATCCTCTTCTGAGAAGTGTCTGTTCAGGTCCTCGGCACACTTGTTGATTGGGTTATTTGTTTTTTCGGTGTTTAGCTTTTTGAGTTCTTTGTGTACCCTAGTGATTAGTGCTCTATCTGATGTGTGGGGGGTAAAAGTTTGCTCCCAGGATGTAGGCTCTCTGTTCACCTCACAGATTGTTTCTTTTGACTAAAAGAAAGTTTTTACTTGGATTCCATCCCATTTATTGATTCTTGGTTTTAATTCTTGCACTATGGGAGTCTTATTAAGGAAGTTAGGGCCTAATGCCACATGATGGAGATTAGGGCCTACTTTTTCTTCTATTAGACACAGAGTCTCTGGTTTAATTCCTAGGTCCTTGATCCATTTTGAGTTAAGTTTTGTGCATGGTGAGAGATAGGGGTTTAATTTCATTTTGTTGCATAGGGATTTCCAGTTTTCCCAGCACCATTTGTTGAAGAGGCTATCTTTTCTCCAGTGCATGTTTTTGGCACCTCTGTGCCAGGTACATCTTTCCATCTTCTAGGGTCTTCTTTGATTTCTTTCTTTAGGGTTCTATAGTTTTCATTGTATAGATCTTTCACCTCTTTTGTTGATTCCCAAGTATTTTATTTATTTATTTATATTTTAGGCTGTTGTAAATGTGGTAGTTTTCCTCATTTCCCTCTCAGAGGATTTGTCACTGATATACAGAAATGCCTTTGATTTATGGGTGTTGATTTTATAATCTGCTACTTTGCTGAATTCATTTACTAGTTCTAGAAGTTTTCTGGTGGAGCTTTTTGGGTCTTCTAGGTATAGAATCATATTGTCAGCAAATAGTGCTAATTTAAGTTCTTCTTTTCCTATATATATCCCTTTAATTTCTTTCGTCTGTCTAATTTTTCTGGCCAGTGTTTCAAGAACTATGTTAAATAGAAGTGGTGAAAGAGGGCATCCCTGTCTTGTTCCAGATTTTAGAGGGAATGCCTTCAACTTTTCTCCATTTAGAATGATGTTTGCCTGGGGCTTAGCATAGATAGGCTTTATGATGTTGAGATGTTTCTGTTATCCCTAGTTTTTCTAGTGTCTTGAACATGAAGGGGTGCTGTATTTTGTTAAATGCTTTTTCTGCATCTATTGAGATGATCATATGATTCTTATCTTTGAGTCTATTGATGTGGTGAATTATGTTTTTTGATTTTCTTATGTTGAACCAACCTTGCATCCTGGGATGAATCCCACTTGATCATGGTGCAAGATCTTTTTGATATGCTTTTGTATTCGATTTGACAGAATTTTATTGAAAATTTTTGCATCTATGTTCATTAGAGATATTGGTCTAAAGTTTTCTTTCTTTGATGTGTCTTTGCCTGGTTTTGGAATCAGGGTGATATTGGCCTCATAGAATGAGTTTCAAAGTGCTCCTTCTTTTTCTCTTTCCTGAAATAAATTGAAGAGTATTGGTATTAGTTCTTCTTTAAAGGTCTTGTAGCACTCGGCTGTGTATCCATCTGGTCCTGGGATTTTCTTGGTTGGTAAGCTTCTGATGGCATCTTCTATTTCATCACTTGATATTGGTCTGTTTAAATTGTGTATATCTTCCTGATTCAGTCTGGGCAAATTGTATGACTTAAGAAATTTGTCGATGCCTTCAATATCTTCTATTTTATTGGAATATAAGTTTTCAAAATAATTTCTAATTATCCTCTGTATTTCTGTAGTGTCTGTTGTGATATTACCTTTTTCATCACGTATGTTGGTGATTTGAGTTCTCTCTCTCCTTCTCTTCATTATTGCAGCTAAGGGTCTGTCAATTTTATTTATTTTTTCAAAGAACCAACTTTTTGTTTTTTCAATTTTTTCTTTTGTTTCAATTTCATTAATTTCAGCTCTAATTTTAATTATTTCTTGCCTTCTACTGCTTTTGCTGTTGAATTGTTTTTCTTTTTCTAGGGCTTTGAGATGTAAAGTGAGGTCATTTATTTGTTGACTTTTTCTTCTTTTTAGGAATGAACTCCATTCAATGAACTTTCCTCTTAGAACTGCTTTCATAGTGTCCCAGAGATTTCGATATGTTGTATCTATGTTCTCATTTATCTCTAAGAATTTTTTAATCTCCTCTTTGATGTCTTCTGCAACCCTTTGTTCATTCAGTAGCATATTGTTTAGTCTCCAGGTGTTGAAGTAATTTTTATTTTTTATTTTGTCATTGATTTCCAATTTTATTCCATTATGATCTGATAAAATACATGGTGGTATCTCTACTTTTTTGTATTTGCTAAGAGTTGCTTTGTGGCATAGTATATGGTCTATTTTAGAGAAGGATCTATGTGTTGCTGAGAAGAAAGTGTATCCACTTGATGCAGGTTGAAATATTCTATATAAGTAACTTAAGTCTAAGTTATTGATTATATTATTGAGATCTACAGTTTCTTTATTCAACTTTTGTTTTGAAGATCAATCCAGTGGTGAGAGAGGTGTGTTAAAGTCACTCAAGGTTATTGTGTTGCCATCAATTTGACTCTTGAACTTGAGAAGAGTTTATTTGATGAACACAGCTGCACCATTGTCTGGGCATATATATTGATGATTGTTATGTCTTGTTGGTGTCTGGTTCCCTTGAGCAGTATGTGAATTCCATCTTTATCCCTTTTGATTAACTTTGGCTTGAAGTCTGCTTTATGTGATATGAGTATGGAAACCCCTGCTTGCTTCCGTAGTCCATGTGAGGGGTATGATTTTTCCCAACCTTTCACCTTCAGTCTGTGTATGTCTTTTCCTATCAGATGAGTCTCCTGGAGGCAGCATATTGTTGGGTCTTTTTTTTTTTTAAATCCAATCTGCTAGCCTATGTCTTTTGATGGGTGAGTTTAAGCCATTAGCATTTAGGGTTACTATTGAGACATGGTTTGTATTCCCAGTCATATTTGTTTATTTTTGTTATTTAACTTGACTTGATTTTCTTCTTTGATTAGTTTTTCCTTTAGAGTACTACCTCCCTCTGCTGATTTTCATTGTTGTTTTTTGTTTCCTCTTCATGGAATATTTTTCCAAGGATTTTTTTAGTCTTGGTTTTCTAACTATAAATTCTTTTAACTTTTGTTTATTATGGAAGGTTTTTATTTCGTCTTCAAATATAAAGCTTAATTTTGCTGGATACAAGATTCTTGGTTGGCACCCATTATCTTTCAGAGCTTGATACATGTTGTTTCAGGATTTTCTAGTTTTCAGGGTCTGTACTGAAAAATCTGCCGTTATTCTAATTAGTTTTCCCCTATATGTAATCTGATTCCTTTCTCTTGTGGCTTTTAAAATTCTCTCTTTATTTTGTAAATTGGGCATTTTCATTATTATGTGCCTTGGCGTGGATCTGTTGTGATTTTGTACATTTGGTGTCCTGTAGGCTTCTTGAATTTGTATTTCCAATTCATTCTTCATGTTTGGAAAGTTTTCTGATTTTATTTCATTGAAAAGATTGTTCATTCCTTTGGTTTGGACCTCTATGCCTTCCTCTATCCCAGTAACTCTTAAATTGGTCTTTTTATGCTATCCCATATTTCTTGAATGTTCTGCTCGTGGTTTCTTAGCATTTTTATCACTGTGTGGTCTATGTTCTCTTCAGGATTATATATTTTGTCTTCATTATCCAATGTCCTATCTTCCTAATGGTCTACTCTGATGGGGGTGCATTCATTTGAGCTTTTAATTTGGTTATTATTTCTTTCATTTCAAGAATTTCTGTTTTGTTTTGTTTTGGTTTTTTTTAGCACCTCTATCTCCCTGTTGAGGTGATCTTTTCCTTCCTGCATTTGTTTATGTAGCTCCTTGTGGAAGTGATCTTTCACTGCCTGTATGTGCTCTCTTATATCTTCCTTGAGTTCCCAGAACACTTTAACCACGTACATCCTACACTCCTCTGTCATTCCTCCTGCTGTGGCTGCCAATGATTCTAATGATGTGGTGTCTCATTTGTTTGGGGCACTTTCTTCCCTTGTCTTTTCATGTTGTCTGTGTGTCTTCCTTTCCAGCTCTGTGGGTCTAGATTGTTATTGTTTTTACCCTGTAGGTTTGTAGTGCTCTTGTAGGGTTCCAAGACCTCTCCTTTGTGGGGAAGGACAATGTTAAGAGATCCCAATATCAACACTATACCACCTATGAACACTTTGTTGTTATTAAGATGTTTACAGTTTAGTCTTGATGTACAGAAATGTTGGATTCAATTATTATCTAAAATATAATAAGTAGTTTTGTAAAAAAGTTTACAGTTTCTGACAGTGGACAATAACCTGGGGGTGGGGTGTAGGACGATATGCTGAGGAGGTAGGATGTGAGGATTCAGAGTCAACATATATGAGGCAGTATGCAGGAGAAACCTAGTGAAGAGGGTTAGTAACAAGAGAATAGACAGGAAGTAATTTAAGGTAGGCAAGTACATGGGATGACAATAGAGTATATAAAACAAGCATACATGTGTATTTAGAAAAATACAGATGTTAAAATAGTAAAATTTGGAGGGGGAAAGAAAAATGAAAGAATAAAAAGGAAAAGAAAAAAGGGCATATACAACACCTCTATATTATATTATTCAGATGACTCAGTCCTCAAAGTCCTATTTCATGCAGAGTTCTTGTTTTCACATGTGTTGGGGATGTGAGGGTGGGAGGACAGAGGGGTAGAAGAGAAAAAACAAACAAACAAAAACAACAACAACAAAAAAAAAAACAACAAAAAAACCCCAAACAAACAAAAAGGAAGAAGCCAGGGTTGTAGCTCGCTTTGGAGATCCGCATCTTTCCTGCTTCTCTTCTCACCCAGTAGGTGGGGTTGTCTGTTGTAAGCTGGTGTCTCTGCCCTCAGGATGGTGGAGGTAACCAGGATGGGAAGACTGGTCCTGGCACAAGGCAACTGGATGTGGGGAGTGGCACCCACTCACCAGTCCCTGCAGAAAGACTGCACCTCACAGGTCTCTTTTGGGACCGCTCGCTGTTATGATGTGAGCACTTGGTACTGTCTCCCTCTCTGGCCTGGAGATTTCCAGTTCCTGGTCTCCCTCTCCCCTAGCAGTCAATTCCCAATTGAGGAAACTCTCACCCCTGGGCTCCCGTGGGCGGCTCCCTGGTTGCACTGCACATCTGTGTTGGGCAGCTACTGTGTTGGGTTGGCCGCTGGGGAGGGGGGAAGGTTGGAAACCTGGCCTCTGGAGATCCGATCTGGGAACTGCCCCAGCTAAATGGGGAGAATGTTGAGTCAAGATAGTGGCGGTCTGCTTTCAGCGCTGGGGTGTCTGGTGAGGTTAGGGGAGCCTGGGGAGGTGGGGGATGCCTGGGGAGGTGGGGGAGCCGGGCGATGGTGTTGCTCTGTGGGTAGGTGGCAGCTGAATGACCTGCGTGGGAGCAGGGCGAAGTCTTGGTGACCTGCAGTCATGTTGCTAGGTGGTGGGTGTGCGGGGGACTCCCCACTGAAGTTCAGTTTCCCTCTTGGGGAGAACATCATGGACTCCCTTACCCCTCCCCCTCCTCTCCAAAGGGCGCCAAGCCGAAGAGCACCAAATTCAAAAGTTTTCTCAACCAATCCCTGTGGGACACAGTGTCCACACACTGTTCCTGAGTCACCCTGCGTATCAGCACTTGCCATGTCGCCTATGCAACCCTTCTAAAGCCTAAACTTGCAAGCTCACGCTCTCTGCCCTCCTCCTCTCCTCTCTCTGCCCTCCTCCTCTCTCTGCCTCTTCTTTTCTTCCCCTTCGGGCAGAGCCCCCAATAAATCCCTTGGTTGAATCTCTGTCTCGGTGAGTCACTCACCTTCAGTAGGTGACTCTGCTCAGGCGCTGGCCAAGTCTTGCGTGGACTGGAACTTGGGCTTTGGGTCCTGCTCCAACACCGCGCATCCTACTCCAACGCTGAGGACATGTGAGGGTCACAGAGCTCTGTGGAGAGCAGCTGGACAGGGTCCTCTAACACTCTCAATGGAGTAGTCCGACGAGGTGAGATCTGTGGGCACAGCGCCCAGGGCACAGGGCGGCTCTCTCCCTCCCCACCACTATGTTTTCTCCTTGCCCGGATGTTCTATTCTTCTTTGACAAGTTTGTCTTAGTTGTTCTAAAGTCCGAATTTTTTCATAGAAATTTTAGAATAAACGTTTTTATATCTACAAACAACAACAACAAGAACAACAATAACAAAACTCAAACCCACCCAAGCTTTGAAACAACGTTGTTTCTCTGACTAGCATATGTATACCTAAGTACTTTATTTTCTTTGCAGCAATTGTATGTGGTATTGTACTTTTAATTTCAGTGGCTGTATGTTCACTGTGGGGATTAGAAATGCAATCAGCTTGGTCAGCTCAATTTGTATTCTGAGACCTGCTGAACTCACTCATTGGTTCCAGAATTTTTTTGGTGAGGGTAGAATTCTTGGGTTTTTCTATGTAGACAGTCATGTCATCTTCAAATAGAGAAAGTTTTATTCCTTCCTTTCCAATTGTATTCCTTTCATTTCTTTGTTTTACCTTATTGCAGTAGCTAAATTTTCTAATACTTTCTTGAATAAAAGTGCTGGGAAATTCTTGTCTCATTCCTGATATTAGCAGGAAAGCATTCAGTCTTTCACCATTATGTATTCTGTTAGCTATGGGTTTTTTCTAAGTGTTCTTTATCTAGTTGTGGTAGTTCCCCTTTATTTCTCATTTGCTGAAAATTTTTATCATAAGAGAGTGTTGGATTTTTTAAAATGCCTTTTCTGCTTCAATTAATATGATTTTTAAAAAAATTATATTGTACAGTAGATGTTGATTGGTCTTGGATATTGAACCAGCCTTGCATAACTGGAATAAATACCATTAGTTCATGATATATTAGTCAGCTTTCCACTGCTGTGACAAAACACCTAAAAACATCAATTTAGAGGGTGAAAGATTTATTTTGGCTTAGGGTTTAGAGGTTTTAGTATGTGATCAGCTGGCTCCACTGTTTCAAGGTCATGGTAAGACAATACATTATGGCAGAAGGATGTGGTAGAACAAAGCTGTTCATTTTAGAGGGGTGTGGGGGAAGGAATGTACAGAGTAGCAAGGGAATGCAGGTATAAAACAAATGGCACTCCCCCAGTAACCTACCTCTTTTGGTTTCTACCACCTTCCAATATTACCACCAACTGAGGATTAAGCCTAGAATACACGAACCTTTGGGGGACATTCCAGATAAAAACTATAAAACATGGTACGTGATTCTTTTATGCATTGTTGGGTTCAGTTGGCTATCAGCCAACTGAAAAGAATTTTGGCAAATATTTTAGCAACTTAGATCATAGGAGACATTACTCTGTATTTTTGCTTTTTATACTATGTGGGTTGGGTATAAGGCTGATAATAATGTAATATAATAAACTGGGAAGTCTTCATTACTCTCTTATTTTCTGGAAGATGCTATGTAAAATTGATGTTACCTCTTTAAATATTTGATGAATTCTCCAATGAAATTATCAAGGCCTGGAGGTTTCTTTTTTGGAAGGTTTTAGTTAGATTTAATTTCTTTGATGGCTATGTTATGGCTATGTTATTTGGGACCCCCAAAAGACCACCAGAGACCAAGATCGATGTAAGCAACAAAGAGGTGTTTATTGTGAGCTAGCTCGGTCCTCCGCGTGCACACAGCAACTGGTGACACTGAGAGGCCCCAAGCCCTGGGTTTGCAGCAGTTTTATACATTCTTTGGAGAAGGCAGGGACTTCACATACATCATAGCATCTCTTAGCAAATCATCACACACCGCGGGAAAATCATACAACAACTCTAAAACATGATTAGAGTATCAAGTGGTGGGAAAGAATCTGGAAAGAATTATTGGCTAGTTCAAGGGGTTGACGCACTTAAAATTGATTGGTTTAAACCATGTGGATGTCGAAAGGAGGGTATGTGTCAAGCTGCAGGGCTTCTAGTTTAGATATTGGTCACCACACCTAGGTGGGGGCTATCTGGATATTGGTCACCACACCTAGGTGGGGGCCATCTGGAATTTCATATATTTCCATATTTTGGCCTATCTTAGGTGATCACCATCTGCGGCTTTTCCCGAGAACTGTTTCCACAGAGCTTTTCTGTGGTATTTTCCTGACTTTAGGACTGTAGTAGGTCAGAGGTTAAGTTTCAGAGCAAAATGAGGTCTCAAGTAGAATGAGATTGCTTAGGTCTTTCAGCTATAGGATTATTCACATTAGCTATTTTGTCTTGGCTGTGTTTTAGTAATGTAAAATTGGAGAAATTGATTAATTTCATTTATCAAATTTATGAGTATAAAAGTCACTTGTAATATTCTTTTTTAAAAAATTTTTTTCTAGTTGTAGATGGACAGCATGCCTTTATTTTTTATTTTTATTTTTATGTGGTGCTAAGGATCAAACCCAGTGCCTCACATGTGCCAGGCAAGTGCTCTGCCACTAAGCTACAGCCCCAGCCCCATGTAAGGTTTATTTTTTATTTTTAATACTACAGGATCTGAAGGATAACTTTTTATTTCTTATATTAGTGATTTGGGTTTTCTCTTTTTAAATATTTATTCATCTTGCTAGAGATCTATCAATCATATGGATTTTTTCAATTATATGTATTTTTTTTAAGAACCAAGTTTGTTTCTGTTGTTTCCCTGTTTTCAATTTCATCTCCTTGCTCTTATCTTTAGTAATTTTTTCTTTAATTTTGCTTTAGGTTTCTTTTTTTCTCTCTTCTTTCATAGTTTCTAAGGTAGGAATTTAGGATATTGACTTAAGATCTTCTCTCCTTTCTAATGAAAGCACTTAGTGTAATGAACATCCCTGTTGGTGCTGCTCTACTTGTGTCTCACATATGTTGATATTCTGTATTTGTGCCTTTGTTTGGTTCTATGTATTTTTTTGGTTCCTGTGCGATGTCCACTTTGACCCATAGACTTTTGGGAAGTCCTTTACTCATACGAAGGGAAGACTGGAGTTTTTGTGAAGAACAGTCTTTTACCCATCTTGCTCCTCTTTGTTTCTTTCTCCTCCATGCCCCAGCTTTCTTTCTTTCTTTTCCTTTCTGTTTGCAGAATTTCCCTGAGTCATTATTTTAGGATAGGTTTGCTAGCAACAAATTCGCTTAGGTTGGTTGATTGTTTGGTTTTTACCTGAAAATATTTTTATTTTCCCTTAATCCTTGAAGCATAATTTCATGATGCATAGGATTTTTACCTGAGAGGTTTTTTTAAAATTTTTTTTTAATTTTAATTACTTCCAAGATATTGTGCCTCTGCTTTCTGGCTTCCATGGTTTGGAATCAGAAACCTGCTGTCATTTGAATTGGTGTTCCTCCATAATTAATGTGTCATTTCTCTGTCTGAGTTCAGATTTTACTTTATCTGTAGTGTTCAAAATTTTAATTAGGATGTGTGTGGTATAGAATCTTCGGATTTATCATGTTTGGAGTTTTTCGGATCTACATGTGTGTGTGTTTCACCAAATTTGTGAAGTTTTCAACCATTTATTCTTCAAACACTCTTTAGTCAGCCCTTTATCCTATGACTCAAATGGTAAAGAACTGAATCTTTAGTTATTGTCCCAATGGTCCTTGGGGCTCTGTGGAAGTATTTTTCTGAGTGTACTTTCTGTACGTGGTTGAGGCAGGAGGAATTCTATTAGCCTGTACTTAAGCTCACTTATTCTATCCTGTCTTCTCCATTCTGCTATTGAGCCCATCTACTAAGGGTTTAAATTATAAGTCATTTTTTTGTGTTGCATTATTTCTATTGGGCTCTTTTTTTTATACTTACAAATTTCTTTGCTAAGATTGTCTGTTTTTCCATTTGTTTCAAGGGACTTCGTAATTGGTGTTTAAAATACTTTTATGTTGGATGTTTTAAAAACTTTGTCAGAAGGAGGGGTCGTGCCTCCATAGTAGAGTGCTTGCTTAACATGCACGGGGCCCTGGGTTTGATCCCCAGCATCCAAAAGGAAGAACTGGTGGGGGGACCTTGTCAGATCAATCCAACATCCATTTCATCCCGTGTTGGACTCAGCATATTTCCTTCCTTATTCAGTTTGTGTGTGTGTGTGTGTGTGTGTGTGTGTTTTCCTGCAACGGATCCTAGTGCATCAGGACATTTTATCTAATAAGTCAGGATGATATGTCTCCCTGTCTGGGTTTAGCATTCCAGTCCTGCCTACTTTTGTGGGTGATGCCTAAAGTCCGCGGGGAAAGTAACTCTTAAGCCTGTTGAAGGGGGTCCAAGAGTCTTTTTGTGCGGTTGCATTCTTCTGGCTGATTCCACTTGCCCATTCTCTTGTCCTCTGCACAGTGGGCCTGACCACTGGTTATGACCTGACTGAGTCCCTCTTATGATGCCACCTGCTGATCCTTAATTTTCTGTAGATTTAGGCATGGCTAGTGTTGGTTTAAGAAGCAATTCTGAGATTTAGATAGAGAGAAAGCATTTTACCCCATGATTATGATTCATGAGGTTTTCCTTCAGGTGAACACAAGAAAACCAATGCTAAATATTAATACAGACCTATGTCTGTCTTCTGAAGACAATGTGTTTAAAGCAGATTGCAGAATTCACACCGGTCTTAAAGAACTTCATTTAACATTTTATATTAAAGTTATGTCCACTTGCCCCAAATGTGCATATCAGTGATGACATGCCCTGTCCATCTCCCCTTGCTTCTCCCACCTGGGATTAATTGTGGGTGGCTTTGGCTCTGCACTGTGTGATTCATTCCAGGCTGCAGGTTTCAGAAACAAAGCCTCTCCCTTTGTCTGTTTTCAGCCCTCATGGAGATCCATTTATCAGCCTTCTTTATTGATTTTTTTATTTGGAGATGTGACTCAACATGTGTAAGACAGCCAAATAAATTAACGATCATCATCTTCTTTGTACAGATCTATATTTCCAGAACCTGTGTGCACATATGGAATATGTAATTCTGTGCTAGATAAAAATGTTTAGTATTTACAAGTGTCTCAACACCAAAAACATGCATACCCAAACACATATTTTCTATCTTATTGGCTTTAATGCATTTATAAATGAGAATTCTCCTTTTGATACCCCTTCAACCTTAAATTTAGTGTGCATGATTGTTATGATACTTAGTATTTGTGCACAGACTATTTGGATATTTTATATTTGTATCAATTAATATTTTGTTCCTTTCATAACTCAGCTTTATAAAGTATCTTCATTTTGCAGATGTGCAAGCTGAAGCAAAGGTTAGAACTTATTTTTTTCTAAGGTCAAACAGTTAACTTGCAGCAGCCTTGAGACCAGAATACAGATCTCCTGACTCCAGGCTCTTTGCAGTAAACATCAATTCCTCTGTGACTAAAGGCCAAACACAGGATAAAAGAGAAGACGGGCAGAATACACACAAGAAGTTATTCTGTGCTGCTTTCAGAGGTGTGACCTGTTCCCAGGAAGCACTTTTAATTATGAACCTGGTGTTTAATTTATTGATCTGTGTCTCGTCTGTGATTAAACATTACCCAGCCTTGGCTGATTAATTCTGGTATGAATCAGATATGTTTATCATTGGTTAAAATTCACGCTTTAGCCATTTCTATGTGAACGGTTCTTACCACACACAGCCTGCATATGGAGGCTATTTATTGGTAGGTAATTTTTAAAATGGTCACACATGGAATTACAATCTATAAATTGCTAAACAGGAACAGAATGATGACTACATAAAAAATGATGTCACGGTCATTATATGCCCATCAATCAGACTTTCGTTCAGAATCTTGTACAGAATGGGAAATTAAATTCCGGGCTTAATTTTTCATGTGCTTATAGATTTAAACAGAAAATGTGGTTCCACTTCCTATTAACAACCAAATTTTCTTTGTTTATTTTTATCTTCTTTGTTAAGCCGTAGTCACGTCGTTCTAAAAAATCGTCTACTCACAAGGTTTTAAGATAATTGAGTCTATTTGTTTCTTCTCCCCTGATGCATTAATATCTTCTTTCCATGGTGTGTTAGAAAATATATGACAGAGGAAGCAGCCCGAATCTTGTCATAGCTGCACCCTTACTGATGCAGAAAATCTGGCATTTAGAGAGAATGAAACAACGGCCAACACTTTGTCTGCCCTTCTCGAATCCCCTGTGGTTAATCACTAGCTTGCAGCCTCCGAGAGAGACAGCCTTCAGGAAGCAGCCAGCTGGGATGAGGGGATGCTCATGTGTGAATAAAATGGTGATATAAAAGAAAATTGATTTTCCCCATCCAGCTGAAGTCTGGGGAGGTGGCTGTGCCTGTCACTGATAGCTATGAGCCAGGCCGTGATTCGTGAATCACAATCCTGACCCACCCCCGGAATGGGGCAGCCCTGCTACAGGTTGCCATGGTGCCGAGCCTGCCTACTGCCGCAGAGCCTTGCAAGTGCTTTGTGTGCTTGTGTGCTCCCTGAGGGATGTGCTGGGCCAGGGACCATGACTTGCTTCCCATTGTTATGCCATCTAGCATAGAGCTGGCACATATGAGCCCTTAGTAGATGTCTGTTCACTAGAAGGTTGAATATAGCATAAAATCCGAGCTTATTTATAACTTTTGAAATCAGTTTTATTGAGGCATAATTGACATATACAAAACCCGCGTGTATTTGATGTATGCAATTTGATGAGTTTGGACGTAAGCACACCCCCAGGATACCGCCACCACAATCAAGCTAACAACCATCTCCATCCCTCCAAAAAGTTTCTTCGGCAGCCGCCTTTTGAAATACGTATACCAAGAAAAAAACCTAAAGTCAGACATTAATCTGTGAGCCTTTATTGCTGTATTTTCCAAAGCTACTTCTCATTACCTTTTTCTGTCTATCTTTCATCCCTCTTAACAAATGTTGTACTAACCAATCATATTTGAAATAAATTAAGTGGGGCAGGGCATGGGGAAAGGATGAATACAGAGAAAACATTGACTGGGGAAATCTCTCATTCTCCAAAAGCCATGAGCATGCACCCTGAAATTCACATTTCCTTCATCAGGTGACCCTCATACTGAGTGACAGTTTTTTGGAAAGAAGGAAGAACTTAAGCATGTATGGCAGTTGCATGACAGTGTTTTTCTTAAAAACAATTCTGATCTGGGACTGGGAGTGTAGCTCTGTGGAAGAGCAGTTACCTAGCATGCTCCAGGCCCCCGGTGCCTGCCTCAGCTACACACATGTGCGTGTGCACACACAGACACAGACACACACACACACAATTACTAACCAGCTGTAGGAGATGTGTAAACTAACTGCTTGTGAGTCTTACTGTTGGCACCATGAGGACAGGCAGGACACATTCTGTCAGGGGCTTCTTTATCTTATGGAAAGTGGGTGTGGACAGGGAAGTAGACCCTCCATGAGGTCTAGGACTGAGGCAGAAACTTCCCCCTGGGTTGTGTTTGTGTGGCGGGAAGGAGCTGAGTCGAGTCGGGGGCAGATGCGGGTCTGAAGAGTACAGCTGTGTTTCACATCTGGCTTGCCCAGTCCCTGAAGGTCCATGATTGCTGCTGGAGAGCCAGTGCAGGCTCCCTCCGTGCACCTCCTAGATGTGATTGGAACACACTGGCACATGCTCAGAGACTCTGCACTTTCTGTTCCCTGTGCCTAGAATGTTCTGCCTCCAGGTACCCATATGCCTGGCTCCTGTACTTCATTCCTTTCTCAGCTCAAATATCACCTTCTATTAAGGTCTGCTCCGACTGCGGGGCTTTCCCTGACACCCCGTTCATTGCTCTCTGACCCGCTCCTGGGCTTTCATTATTTTTCATGGTATTTATCAGTACATGACATTCTATGTATTGTACATGTTTGTTTTCTGCCACATGAAGTGGAAGCTCCATAAGGGCAGGGAGTAAGTCTACACTGCAGGCCAAATCCCCATAGGAGTTTGTCGAGTGTTTTGGGACCCACTTTCCTCTCCATAGCTTACCCAAGTTTTGTCTTTGAGACTCTATTAGGTGGAATGCTAGTCAGAGAAGCACCCATACCAGAACCTCCTGAAGTAATGGAAGCCAGGGGACCGTAGGGCTGAGCATCCTCACTCTCACCATCTCTCACCTGCCCCTGGAGACTCAGACTGTTTCTCTCTACCCTCACACGTCCTGCACTCCCTGTTTCCACGGGCATCCTGCTCATCTTCCTCAGACATTAAAAACTTTGTCCCAGTCTCTGTGTTGCGTGGATTTCAGCCTTCAAAAGTAACATTCTCAAAGTGGCCTCTAACAGTGCCCGTGTAAAACTCAGTATCTGCTATACATCGAGCACTTCTTAAGTAATTGAGTTAATGAGTGGCAACTGGCTCTCCTCCAGAGCATGAGCCACTTATCGCTAACCAGACCTGGGATGCTCTGGTGATTCTACCAGCTAAGAGTTGTCCTCTAGGCTGGGTCAGGGCAGGGCAGAGCCACATTCACCTGTCAGAGTTAGACAACGTACATGTCTTTATACAGTTTCCAACCTAATGTGAATCAGACAACCAAATAAACGCAATAGTTTAATTCTGACCAGTCTGGTCCCCTGAATTAGTTTTGTTTTGTTTTTTTTAATGGTGCCAATGAAGAATGTGATCCCAAAACCATATGTAAACTCCCTTCTTTTTGATCCTGAACTGTGTCACACCATGATAGGCAGCCATGGTTTATGCTGGCTTTGTGCCTCTGACCTGGAACTTTTTGTTGTTGTTGTTGTTAATTCAAATAGCCTCACTTGGCATTTGGAATACTGACTCAACTGTTTTAGTACTCCCTAGGCAATACATATTTAAATTAATTAAAAAACTCAGACTGAGCTGGGCTCGGAAAAGCAGAACACCTAAAATGCCAATAAGCAGATATTTATTTACGCCTTTATTAGTATAGAGCTTTGCAAACTGTTTAGCTTTCTAGTGAGGGAGTTAGCCAAAGAGTTAGAATAATGCCTGGTAAATAGTAGGCTTGTGGTAAGTTTTTCAATAATTCGTGAATATGTTTCTAAAGCATTCTGATCAATGGGAAATATATTGGAGACCTAGAAAATCTCCTAGCTATTGTTAAACAAAAGATGAGAACAAGAAATGCGAAAGATTTAATATTAAAAATGGAGGAATCTTAGAGGTCTGTTGACATCCTCAGTGAAGTAGGGGGAATTAATTTGCATGACTGGTTAGGGAACTGGAGATGGGCTACATGATCCTGCCCAGAGAGAAGAGGAGCAAGAAGCAGAGGGGTCCCCCTTCTTCATGGTAGAAAGAGAAACAGAACTTCTCATCTTGCAGATGCTGCCCAGGACCAGATCTGCCAGAAGAGACCAGAAGCTCTGGGAAGGAATGGGGCACGGAGCATCCTTGAGAAGCCATCCATCCTGAGACCATGCAGTCCACTGGGCTGAATCAGCCTGGATGGTGGTGCTGGCCAGCCAACAGCAACCGGAGGAAATGTACCTTGGAGGGCAGAGCTGGTGCCCATCCTCAGGCAGAAAGACTCCACTCAGGTGAGACCACCAAGAAGATGGTACTGGGTGACAAAGGAGTGTGTGGGACAGGGAGGAGCCACAGAGAGGACACCAACTGGGGCCTGTGGGTGGCAAGTTAGCTAGCAATTGAGGGCAGGAAGGAAGCCTCCTGGGCGTCCTTGGGTGCCTGGCCCTGGGTGGAGTGATGGAGGACTGTCTTAGTCATTGGGGCTGCCATAACAGAATGCTGTCAACTGGCAGCTTGAACGACACACGGATTCCTCACTGTTCTAGAGGCTGGAAGTGCAAGATCAAGGCTCCTGCTAAGGGCTCTTTTCATGGTTTGCAGAGACTTCTCCCCATGTCTGCACATGGAAAAGGGAGGAAGCTCTCGTTGATGTCTCTTTCTCTCCTTTCAAAGGCACTAATTCACCTAATTAAAACCTTACCTCCAAATATCACCTTACTGGGGACTAGGTCTTTGACCTATGGGTTGGAGGGGGGAACACAAATATTAAGCCCAGAAAGGGATTAAAGAGAAGAATTAGAATTCCCCGAGATGAGGGTTCAGAGATGGGTATTTTTATTCCTAAAAGGGACATGTCTTTTGGTCCTGTTTGATTTTTCCTGGGCTGCCGCAGTCTGGCTGGGCACAAATCACGAGCCACTGAAGCAGGAACAAACTTTATTTTTAAACTGCAGGAAAACACTTCACACAGCTCCCGGGGAATCCTCCCGAACGCGCCAGGAGGCTTGTCCAGGAACCCCCAGCCGGAAATATCTCTCCCGGAAATCCCTCCTCCTGCACTTCCCCAACCAATGGGAACTCTCGGGGAATCCCCGGAAATCCCCACGAGAACTCCAAAATAGTGCGAGAACTCAAAAGTTGCGGCAGAGGCGGATAGTAATGCCTCGCCTGTCAATCAATACTGTTGGCAAAATGCCAGGGGCCATACAGACTCGGCCGTGGCTCTCAGCACTGGGCAGAGCTTTGGGTGTCAAATGATGTGTGAAGTGGTGACTCTGCATATGGCCCTCTGGTCCCCGTGTCCCCTGGAGCTTCAAATGAAACATTTGTGGCCTCGGGGTGGAATCCACTCCCTCATGTGGCATTAACTGGTGCAACCAGAGAGACCCAGCTCCTGCTCTCATGAAGCTCTGCTCTAGAGAGGAGGTGGAGAGTAGGTAAGTACATTCACAAATGAACAAGACATTGCTGCAGAGTGGCATATGCCAGGAGGAAGAGCAAAGTGGATACTTGATGGAGTGACCAGGTGGAGGTGAAGGGATCTACTGTAGACCACTGGTACAAGGCAGATCAAGGAAGGTGGTATTGGAACTGAATCTAATGAACCAAAGGATTCAGGCCTGTCAAGATCTGGAGACAGAGTACTCCAGGCAGGTACCACAAAGCATTCCAGGGAAGGTCAAGTTGAATGTGATTGAGAAACAGAGGTGTGCCTGGAGCCCAAGAGCAAGGACAGGAGTCGGATCAAATTCTTTTAACCTATCTCCCTCTCTTACCATCTGTTATGGCCTGAATGTTTCTGTTTCCCCAAATTCCTATGTCAAGGCCTTACCCTCCAAGTAAGAGGAAATGAGACCTTTGGGAGGTATTTAGGGCTAGTTAAGGTCATCGCGCTGAGGCCCTTATGATAGAATTAGTGCCCTTTTAAGTGGCCATGGATCTGGCACCATCCCTCTGCTGTGTAAAGGCACAGCAAGAAGACAGCTATCTGCAAGACAGGAAGAGAACCCTGGCCAGACACGGAATCTGCCAGCCTCCCAGTCTCAAATTTCCCATTAATGCTTGCTGTTTAAGTCACCCCATCTGTGGCATATTATTATAGCAGACTGAGCTATATCATTTGAGAAACTTTGGCAAATTAGTGATTGTCACACCTGTGAAGGGAAAATCTACAAGTATCCATATCATAATTTACTGGGATAATTAAATGAAATTATGTCTTTAAACTATTCAGTACAACACCTGAGACATGCTTAATGCTAATACATTTTGTTATTCTTGAATTCTGCGGAAACAAATGTGAGTGATGACAAAACCCACTAAAATCTTTTGGGGAGTTATTTTGTCTTGATTTGCGTTAGCAGAATCACGCCTGGTGGTATCCCACAGGGTGGAAGGGACAGGCAGCATGAGTCACAAGGTCATTGGAATGTAGACCACAGCTGTGGCTTTGGCAATGGGGATGCAGATAAAGTGCCAAGAATTACAACCAGAAAGACGATGTATTGAAAATGACTGCATTCGAAACTATCTGAACAAGGAGAAAAGCTGAGGGAAGATTGTGTGTTTCTCATTGCCTCTTACTGATTTCAATCTGATGCACAATTACGTGAAATAGCAGCAGTTTTGTTTGTTTCTTTTCATCAGTGATTTGAGTTTTCATCTAGTGGAAGAAAAACAGAAGCTGCTGGCATTATATGGGAGAAGGAAGCAGCAAGTGTAGGGGCAATGATGTCACTTGTCAATAGTATTTCTGTATGCATTGGTGGGCTCTCTCTCTCTCTCTCTCTCTGTGTGTGTGTGTGTGTGTGTGTGTGTGTGTATTTATAATCAGAAGGCCCATATTTTAGAGAAAAATATCTTTTCTAGCATAGTGTACTTTGTTGTTCAGACATCCATCTAAAAATCTTTTAGGAGCTCTTCTAGTTCTCTCTGAAAGCAGAATGAAGTCTCCCCATCCTCAGGGCTGCAATGTCATAGAAGTTTCTAATAGCAGCACAGAGATCCTTCTCCAACCCTGTCCAGGCCAACTCAGGGCTAAGCACTAGCCATTCAAGGTAGACAGTCCACACTGCCCTTGCCAAAGACATAGCAGGCAATTTACACAGACTGACCTTCTTGCTGAAAGCAAGTAAAATCCCTGGCTAGCCTCAGGAGGAACTCTCATGGCATTGATGCCGTAGCAGGAAAGGCTCTCCAGGTTAAATTTAAGTGAAGGGAACTACCTTAAGAGGCACAGAGGATTGAAGTGACTTTGGTTCCAAGGTATTTGCTGAACAAGATGACCTTGAGATGAACACACACACACACACACACACAGGCACTGGGTCAGTGGGAAAAAGTCCTTAATCCATAGAACTAGTATCTCAAAGGACATATCCTTAAGGTGAAGGATAACCAGGAGAAGAAGAGCAATACAGGTAGATGGGTAAATAGCAATCATACATTTATCTGGGCTTAGTGGGGATAGACAAACATTTGTTGTTGTTTAATAGCAATTTGTCTTTGAGCAAATGAAGTACCTGTTCTAACAAAGAGAGCAGGTATTTAAAGGAGGTTGGGGATTATGTCAAAGCATAGAGATTCCTCATTTCCATGTAGGCATGGGTCTTTTAGCAAGCAAAATCCAGCCTTCCTTGGACACATCTTCAGTGCCAAAGTTGGTCACATGCCGCAGTTCTCTCCAACGGAGCATGCGCAAAGCTCCTGTCCATGTTGGTCCATCCTTTCTGCCTTTGAACTGAGCCAGGCTGGTGCTGACCAGACAGACCTGTGTGGAGATGGAGAGTCTCCATCAGCCCAAGTCTCGGGAGGTAGAGACAACCCACACACCTGCTACAAAGCACCAAGCGTCTACTGTGCTTAGCCATTGTCAGTGGGGTCTGTGGTGACTTCAGCCTTGCACACCCCAACTGGCACTGAGCTGTCTTCTGCAGCTTACAGTCCTGTGGATGCTGCAGCCCCAAATCTCCAGGAGGATGGAGGGAAGGAGGGGAGTGGCAGGTCAGGAGAAAGACACAGGGAAGGGGGAAAACCAACCAACTTCCTTGTTATTTTTATTTTACCATCACTGACTATGAAATCCATGTTGTGACAAAGAACAAAGCAAGTGATTCCTGGTCCCCATAATCCCAGGACATTATGAATACCCCACACGGCCCTTCCTCATGCCACCTTCATGCCCTGAAGAATGTACCTTCTCTCTTGACTTTTATATAATCACCCTCTTGTTTTTTGTCATAGTTTTGAAAATATACGCATACACCTCAAGAAAGATTGTTAAAGCGTTTAATTTTACAATAAACAATATGTAATTTTACATAAATAGAATCATTTTGCACATGCTCTTCTGTGATTAGTTTGCTCCATATTTTTTTTTTGAAATCCATGCCTGTGGACGCATGTGTTTTTCAATTTCAAGTTTACTGTTAATTTGTATTCTATTGTGTGAATATTCTCAAATTTACATATTTTTGTTTATTTAATTTTTTTTAATGTTTATTTTTGGTTCTCGGCAGACACAACATCTTTGTTTGTATGTGGTGCTGAGGATCGAACCCGGGCTGCACGCATGCCAGGCGAGCGCGCTACCACTTGAGCCACATCCCCAGCCCAAATTTTTTTTTACAATGCTGGGATCAAATCCAAGGCCTCATGTATACTATGCTGAGCTCCCAGTTATACCACTGAGCTTTATCTTTAGCCCTAAAATTTACATACTTTAGTTGATAGCATTTGAACTTTTTCCAGTTTTTGCTATTGTGGACAATATTATTATGCAATATTGTTACGCACAGTCTTGTACATGCATCCTGGTGGACAAAAGCATGTACATCTTCTTTTGAGAATTTTTACCTGTTGACCAACCTTTCCCCATCCCCCAGTGACATTTTTGAGAAATGTCTATTCAGCTTTAGCTCGTTTTAAATGAGTTCTTTGTTTGTGTTCCTTACATATTCTGGATATTGACCCCTGGACAGATGCATAGTTTGCAAATATTTTCTTCCACTCAGTAGGCTGTCTTTGCTCTGCTGATTGTATCCATTGCTGTGCAGAGATTTTTATTTGATGTAATGCCATTTGTGAATTTTTGGTTTCGTTGCTTGTACTTTTGGGATCATATCCCAAAAAATTTTTGCCTATGCCAAAGCCCTGAAGCATTCCCCTACATTTTCTTCTAGTAGTTTCATGTCTTACAGTTCAGTCTTTAATCTGTTTTGAGTTGATTGCTGTATGTGGTGAGAGGTCGGTCTGGTTCCATTCTTCTGCCTGTCTCGCGCATTAGCTATTGAAGAGACTGTCCTTTTCCCATTGTGTGCTCTTGGCTCCCTTGTCAAAAACAATTGACAAAATATCTTTGTCAAAAATCAATGCATGAAGTAATTCTGTCTCATTGATCTGTGTGTCTGCTTTTATGCAAATACCATGCTGTTTTGGTAACTAGAACTTCATAGTATACTTTGAAGTCAGGCAGGGTTATCCCTCCAGATTTGTTCTTATTGCTCCAGGTTGCTTTGCTAATTTTGTGATTTCATAAGAATTTCAAGATTTAGCAAACTTTTTGAATTTTCACATTATTTATTTGTTTTTTATTGTAACTGATATATAAAAAATCGAACATATGATGGGGTACCATGTGATGTTTTCAATATATGTGTAAATTACATAATGCTCATATTCTGAGTAAAGTTTAGAGTAGCACAGCACTTACCAGAGTTTGGGGAGAGTGGAGAGGAGGAGAGATGCGAGAGGTTATGGTTTCTTAGGAGAAAGACATTCTTGGGTTCTACTGCACAGTAGAGTGACTATAGATAATGAACTATTTATTTTGTAAAAATCTAGAAGAAAGGATTTTAAAGGCTTTCACCATATGAAAATGATAAATGTCTAAGGAGATAGGTTTATCCTGACTTGTACAAACCTTTCTGCTATAAGGACTTTAAAAAATAAATAAGGTTCTATTGTCCTTTGCTTACTATATACCAGTGTCTTCCTCTTGTTCAAAACATCTTTACCTGTCACATAGACTTTTCACTGTCTTACCTGGGCATGTGCTGATCTCTCCACTGGAGGCTCCATTTCTGTTCTTTTGTCCACCGTATGTCTCTGGCATCCTCCAGGGAGCTACTTAAACTGTGCCCTTTCCATAATGGACGTGGTGGCACTTTCACGGACCTTGAGCCAGGTCACTGAGCCTGGGTACATGCCCTTCCCCAAGGTGGATCAGTGACTACTTGTGAGTCCATCACCCTTTTGAAAACTCTTACCCCGCTCTGCTCCCTGACTTTAAAATGTGCGCGCAGTGTTTGGAGGAGGGGAAGAGTACTTATGATAGCCAAGTGACACGGAAGAGTGCAGTCAGCTCAGGTAGCAAAGGGACATTGAGTGTGCTGGGGATGAAGGAGGCTGGTAGCTTCCAGCTGCAAGGCCTGATGTGAGACAGGAAGCCGGAAGTGTTCCTCTTGAATAGCACAGAGGCAATGACCTGCCAGGGGATGGCGGGAATGAGGCAGGCAGGTGCCCCTGGGCAGTCCCTCACCCCTGCTGTGCCACTTCCTCCTTGGCCTCTGGTCCCCAGCCTGGGCCTAGGTACCCCCTGAGCTTTCCAAAGCTTCCCTCTGCTTTCAGTAAAGGCTTCATCTCAAGTGAGTCATTTACCTCATTATTCAATGTTTTCTTTCCTGAGGCCTTTGCAACTGGAATGTTCCTCATCTTGTTCCTCCTAGAAATTCTTATTTAATTTATACGTTTATACATGTAAATACTTCATATGCTTCACGTATAAAATACTTTAATATGTTTACACTAAAATTGCTTTGACATAAATCCACTAATGTGATTATATCAAATAAGCATTTTAGTGCATTTTTATAACAAATTTGATTCTTTCTACAGCTGCTTTCCCATGCATACATAAGCTGATAGTGTCACAAACACACCCACAGAGAAACACATGTGTCGGGTCTTTGTCATTTGTTTTACAAAAAATGGGATCTTATTATACACACTTCACTGATTGTGCTTTTCTCCCTCTTGCAAGCTGAAAACACTAGCAAGTTAAGTGATATAATTTTTCTTTTAGTAGATGGACACAATACCTTTATTTTATTTTTATGTGGTGCTGAGGATTGAACCCAGAGCCTCACATGTGCTAGGCCAGCGCTCTACCACTGACCTATAGCCCCAGCCCAAGTGATATAAATCTAAATCGTTCTTTGTCGCCAACGGTACAGCTCCTGGTTTTCATGTAGTATGGATGGTGTTGTTCATCATTTTCTGGCTATTTCCAGTTTACCATCACGTCAATGAAATAAACATTCTTTTGTGTATTCATGCCTAGGAGACAAGCCCCCAAAGCAGGGTTGGTGGGTGAAAGCACCTGTGCAATTGTAACTGTCATAGGAAGGAGCCAGACTGCTATCCAAAAGACAGGAGCATGGCATTAGTGTTGGCCTGGGTAGGAGGACTGCCATTTGGCTGAAATCTTCACAGCAGTAGACATCATAGCTCCTTTTGGTGGCATTGCTGCCTGCCTGGTGTGTATAGCAAGATGTCTTATATTCTTTTAACTGACATTTCTGGCCACTGGTGAACTCTGGCATCTTTTCCCATGGTGATCTTTCTTATTTGATTTGCACACCTGTGTGTTACTATTTCCATCCTGTTTTCCGATTCTGAGTCCCTTCGTAATCTTTCCAGGTGTGTGGCTGGCAGACTGGTCCACTGACCCGACCTCTGTGAGGCCAGTCCCCGTGCCGTGAGGATTCCCATTTTCACAGCCTGAGCTGCCTCGCTGTGCCAGTCTCTCCCTGGAGAGGGTGAGCCTCCTCCGTACTCCAGCAGAAAAGCGCCAGGCAGGCAGCCTGGGTGGTCTCCCCACCCCTGCAAAGTCCTACCCACCTTTGGAAACGTGAACCAGCCTGCAAATAAAACACTCCCTGGGAACCATGGGATTTGAGGATGACAGATGTGACTCTGGGCGGTCTGGAAGGACTCTCTGAGAGGGTGGCATGTCTCTGGCTGATTAGTCAGTGTTAGCCCTCTCCCTTCTAATCTACTGCAGCCAGCTGCACTCAGCCGATTGTCAATTGGGAACACAGCCAACTGGTGTGGAGGTGTTGGCTGATACACTGTCACACTGTGCGGCCACTGAGACCGAGCCTTCCCCTGGAGACTTTTGATGAGTTAGAATCATGTGCAGTGCTTGATCCCCTCGTCACTACGATGACAAAAATCAAGAGAGCTCAGCTCTGCTTTATGACTAACATCATCTGATTTTCCAGGGAGGGGGTGCTTGAAGGTTAATGCCTACTGAGAATTCCCTGCTCCCAGCCACCTCCCCAAAGCATCCAGCTGCCCGCCCCCTCCTCAGTCAGCAGCAGCTGAGACCACAGACTACTAACTGTTTGCTCCAAAATAATTTGTTGCAAAGAAATCTCTCTGCTTCCTGTTTCAAAGCAGTAAGATCCTTGATGCCAAAATAGTTCCACTACCTGCAGACAGTGAAGCAGAAGAGACTATCCTTGTGTGTCTGACAGGGAGTAGCGAGGGCTAAGATTTCATGCTATTCAGCCCAGTTCACCAAAGCAAGAGACCAGACCTAAGGTTCAGGTAGGAGACCAAGGAGTGACAAGGGTGCAGGTCACCTGGAGAGGCCCCTCTGCACAGCCCTCAGGGGCCAGTGCAGGATTCAATGTCTCAGTGGATGAAGGACTGGGAGATGGGTCACATTTGATATGACTAACACAATTGACTAGTCATGCATGTCATCTAACCACATTAAGGTATTCAGTAGGTGCCACTAGCAGGTTGTGTTGGAGAAAAGCAAACTCATTTTAATAGCAATGCTGGCAAAACTAGATTTGCAAAGTGATCTGATATATATTCACCAACACAATTTACATACCTGCATGAATGTGTGTCCTATGGTTTGGATATGTTTTGTATCCCAAAGGTTCAAGTGCTGAAACCCTGGTCCCTGAGAGTGATACTGAAGTGGTGTAGCCTTTAAGGCATGATTATACCATGGAGGCACCCCCCTCAGAAGGAGCAGGTTGTTATGAAGAGCCAGCTGCAGCTTGCCCCCCTCCCAGCTCTCTCACTCCTCTCTTACCCATGAGCTCCACCACATGCACCCACTCAGCTCCATGCGATGCTATCTGCTGTGAGATTGTCCAGTGGCTGATTCCAGCACCATGAACTTGTACCTCCAGAACTGTGAGCTAAATAAAACTTTTTTCTTACTGTATGATCCAACATCAGGTATTCTGTTATAGCAACACAAAGCAGACTGAGATGTGGTGTATGTGTGTTAAACTTTCCTACAGTAAAGACAAATGGTTTTAAATGATCACTCTTTGGAAGATCCACACCGCTGGTGTTTTTTAATAATGAAAATATTTCAAGAAATAGAGGCTACCTTTGTATCCTCATCTTTTATTCTATGTGGTTTGCTGCTTAGCATGCCTGCACACGTGTGCCTCCTTCCAGGGACCAGCAAATGGTACCAAGTGCCATTACATTGGAGTGTTTCCTTTTCGAGTCCACGCTGCAGTCCTTGGCCATGTCTCAGGGTCTCAGACACAGCAGCACTCCAGCGCGTCAGCCTGGGCTTTAGAGCTGCCATGTTGATACCTTCAAAGACCATCTAGTCATTCAACGAGTATTTATCGAGGGCTCACTTTGTGACAGTCCTGTTCCACGAGTGGCAGGCGGAAGACGAAAACCCCACCTTGATAGAGATTGCATTTGGGGTAGAAGAAGACAAAACAAACGAATAAAAGATAAATGAGGTGACCGTCATGGCTACTAGAAAGAAAGCAGGAAGTAAAAAGATGAGGCTTCCAGAGTGGGAGGAGGGAGGCTGTGCAGTGCTGTCTAGGGAAGGGACACCTCAAAGTCAGGGGACAGTTAAGCCAGGCCTGCAGCGAGAGCGTGTGATGGAGCACAGAGGGAAAGAGCTCAGGCCACAGGAACTGCAAGTGCCAAGGCCCTGAGGCGGGCGCACGCCTGAAGCTTGTGCAACTGCCACAGAGCAACTAGAGGGTGGGAGAGGTGACGTGGGCCACAGTTGGACGCCCAGGAGAATCCAACGCCATCGACGTATTTGATTAATGTTTTTTCTGAACTGCTGAACAAACGCCTCTGTTGAAATGTGGAAAAGGTGGTTTCTGGGGAAAAGTGCTCTTGGTGGTTCCCTCCGAAGCTTTCTTTACTCCCCAATCCTTGTCTCTTTTCTTCTTGTCTCGTCGTCCACCCTCTGGAGACATGGCTTCACAGATCAGCCTCTGAGCTCTAGAGACACCCAGCACACCACCTCCAAGTGGGGAGAGAGGACACACGGGCAGTGCCCACGGCCAGCGCTGAGTCTTTGAGGAAAAGGTCCTGGACCTGTATTTTAATTTATGCTGCTGAGCAAACATGGTTATTGATTCCTCGATAGTTCATTCCCATCGGAACTCTAAACTCCATGAGTGCAGGACCACTGGGCTCTTCCACCACATGTTCCCCAAATGCTCCGCACCTTGGTGCTCAATCCCTGTTTGCAAAACGAATTAAGCAGCAAGAATCAGTAAGAGGAACAGTGAAGGAACAAAGCTGCTCATTCTAAGTCCACCCCAACACAATCGTGTGGATAGTCAAATCTTTCTCTAAAACTGAAGAGTGATTTAATGATTTTTAATGTTTCTGAGTGTATCTGAAGTTGAATTCCCTTCTACCATGTTTCTCTCCATGGCAAGGTAAAGGGTCTTCAAGAAACCATGGCTTTTCCATGTCCAGTCAGTCCTTGGCATCCACAGGCCTTGGTTCCAGGACCCCCTGAAGACTGAACGTCACGGATGCTCCAGTCCCTTATATAAAATGGCACAATATTAGTGCATAACCTATGCACATCCACCTGTATACTTAAACCCTCTCTAGGCTACTTATACATTGTAATACAATACAGAGGTCATGGAGTTATTTTGTATTGTTTATGGATTAATGGTAAGAAAAATATCTGTAAATGTTCAATATAGACGCATATAAAAATTTTCCATCTGAGTTTGGCTGAGTCATTAGACGTGGAACCATGGAGACGGAGGACCAACTGCACAGGAATTCTCTAAGTGATGAAAACCAAGCACAGCTACAGATGTGGAAAGCAATGTTTCATTGTCGAATAACCTTACTCATGCACTGCTCTGCACCGAGTATTCTACTTCTTTAAAACCAATAGCAGGGATTGTAAATTAGCAGGTATTGTAAATTAGTACAACACTAAGGATATCAGTATGGAAGTGCCTCAAAAGACTAGCCATGGGAACAGCACATGATCCAGCTTTGTCACTTCTTGGTATTTATCCAAGAGAACTATAAGAAGCATACTCTAGTGGTGCAGGCATGCTCATGTTTATAGCAGTGCAATTCTCAACAGTCCAACTGTGGAAACAGCCTAGGTGTCCATCCATGGTTGAGTGGATAAAGAAAATGTGGCATATATACACAATAAAGAAGAACCCAGTTTTGTCCTTTGCAGGAAAATGGATGGAACTTGAGAATATGATATTAAATGAAACAAACTAGTCTCAGAAAATCAAGGATTATGTGTTTTCTCTCTTATGTGGAGAAAAAGGAGGAAAAGGTATCTCCTAAAAATAGAAGGGAGACCAGTACAAGAGAGGAAGGGGCAGTGGGGGGCGGGAAGAAAGGAGAGACACTGGGGAATGGAATCGAGCAAATTATGTTATATGCAGGCACGACTGTATCACAGCAAGCCCCACCATTATGTATAATTATAACACATCAATAATTTTTTAAACAACAGTAGCAAAGGTTGCAAACATCGATTGGAAGCACCAGAATATTAGCAATTGTTTCACTGGTTGCTTCCACATTCTAGTCAGCGTAAGCCCAGTTGTTTTGCCCAATAAACAAAAAAGTAACGCCCTTTTCCATTTAAAATCATATCTACAAATGTTAAAATCATTTCACGGTGTGTGGACAGCCCAGTTATGCTGCAATATATGACTATGAAGACACAGGGTGCCGGAAACTAATTCTCAAAATGAAACACATTAGATCAGCCTCTGGATGATTTTTGCTTTGTTCTGCTCTGGGCTCCTAGTTTGAGCCTTAAGAGGCTCTGGCTTACACAGCTTGGATATTACAAAACCATTTGGCCAGAATGCAGGCCTGCTCCTCACAACCAGAATCAATAGAAAATAAATTGATTTCCTCTGTATCTATATAGATAACACAGCAAGTGACCTTCTGAGAATTGAAATGCAATTCCCCCAAAGACTGATCTTTTTCCAAAAATTAATAGGTTTAATGATCTTGTAGTCAGAATAATGTCTAATTCTCCAACATAGCAACTATTATAACCTCTGTCTTAAACTGAGTTATCTATTTTCTTTGGTTTTCATTTTATCATTTTTCTTTGATTAATTATTATAAATATATTATAAATATATAATATTAATTATTAAAAATATCTGCATTCTTTTGTTCTTTGGAAAAGAGCTGAATATAAATATAAATTCAACATTATAGATATAAACTTAGGAGACAAAATTATTACTTTCTACTTACACTGATGCTATGCTACATAAAATTTAAAAACAAAATATAAAAGGCAACAATGCTCACAGACATATTCCTATGAAGCAATGGTACAAAAACACATTTGGGAATGGTAGACCAACTTTGAACTTTGAGGCCTCCTGGAGAAGAAGGAAAGAAGGGTGGTTTGGCTTAGCTTTAAAGTTTGTGATATTCTAATGCTGTACAAAAAGTGAGAATTGCAAATGAAAATGGTAGTGGCTCCCACCCAGGACCCAACTTGGAAATGCACCAGAGGTGAAAGTGCAGTTGATAAAGACAGACTGTTAGAAAACCCTGGGAAACCTGAAAGGGTGGGTGTGTGGAAATGGCAGACCAGCGTGGAGGGGAGGCAGGGACCACAAGCCCGGGAGAGGCAGAGCCTGTCACCCAAGGGCTCAGCACCCTCTGCAACATGCACAGAGAGCTGTGTTAGAAATGTCCAAAATTTAGGTAGAGAACCAAAGTGAGCTCAGGCATGACTAACTAAAGTAAACAAGAGAAATATTTTTTAACTAAGTATTAGATGTTGGTCATTTAAAGCAGGAGCAAAGAAGTATAAAGAAGTAATATTTGCTAATGATCATTACTATGAGAAACTAAGTAGAGGGATTGGATATCAGCAGAGATATATAGCCAAAGATGAGCGAGTAAATTAGAAAAACGTGGAGGAATTTTCCCAGAAGGTATCAAGCATGTATAAAAAGCTCAAAATACGAAAGAAGCATTCACAGAGAGGGAGAACAGAAGCCGCTTCAGAAGAAAAATACAATAAATGAAGGGAAGACAGTATCTGAGGGCTTCATGTTTGAGAACTTCCTATAATTAAAAAAAGAAAGGTCACTGATTGAAATGCCTCCGAAAGTGTCAACAGAAAAGATGAAACTGCACTTCCCTAAATTTGAGTAAAAAACTGAAGACCATCAGGGTCAAAGAGAAGACTACTGAGACAAAGGAATGGAGTCAAATCGGCGTTAGACTCCTCAGCCATGACACTGGGGTGACGCAAGGCTGTCTTCCATTGTTGAAGGAAAAAGTGAACTTGAACCTAGAATGCTTTTGTCCAGCTGAACTTTTGTTTGAGGGCAGTAAAATGATTCTCCAGCATACAGTTTCCCCAGAAGGGCTTTGAGTCACCCTTGGAGGAAGTACTTCTTCAGCAAAGGTGCACGCAAGCACAAGGCAGAGGAGAGGCAGGAAGTGAAGCCAGAGAGCATCTGAAGAGCTTGAGGTTTTCTAAGTGAGCAAGGACATGCCAGAGCAAGACCAAATGGCAACCTGGAGGAGGAACACACGACCACACGGACAGGGCTCAGCAGCGCTGGGTTTCCACTTACCACTTAAGTACCTATCAGCCTGGAGGTTCATGGACACCCAAACTTGAGTGGATGAGACCCAGCTGAAAGTGTGGACTTCCTAGGTAAGTGAATGCAAAAGAAGGAACAACCAGATGGCGGTTGCCATCTAGTTTTAAAATTTGTAATGCTTTGATAATTTGGTGCCATGGTTTGGATAAGTAGCCCTGAAAGGCTTAGTCTCCAGTGTGCTGTGCCATTGGTCAGGCCAAATGGGAGGAAGAAAGGTCACTGGTGGGGAAAGTGCCCTTGAAGGGGCTATTGGGACCCGAAGCCCTTTTTCTCCCTCTTTGCTTCCTGCTGCCATGAGGTGCCATGTGCTGCCACCGTGACATCTTGTGCTGTCACAGGCTCAAAGCAACAGGGCCAAGCCAGCGTAGAGGAAACCTCTGAAACCATGAGCCAAAATGAACCTTTCCTCCTTTTGAGTTGATTATCTCAGGTATTTTTTCACAGGAACAGAACATTTATTAGCTCAGTTTGTCCATTTTCAAAGCTAGAAAATAACTTTACATTAACATAAACTATGATGTCAGGGACAATAGTCTTTGGAATCGACCTCACTGTAGATGCTTGACTGACTTTCTTCTTTGCCCAAGTTTTCAGCACAGAAAGGGCTGGAGGTAGATTCACAGTATTTAATTTTAAGTCATTAGTACAAACTCAAGTTCTGTTACTACAAAAGTTTTAATTTCCTCTTGGAGGGTCATCCCTTAGATAACAGCAGGCTATCATTATATCTGTTGATCAGACTTCTTATTAATCAGATTTGTTTAGGATTGAAACACAGGACTTTAGACTTACATTGAAAAGGTGAAATAGGCACAGTCACCCAAGTATGATTTCATTGCCAGCTCTAACTTTTACAAGAGATAGATGCTATTGGGTATTTTCCTTTAAGTCAGAAAAGTAACACATTTGTGTTATGCATGTATACTGAGCTTTCTAAGGCCACAGAGAAATTAGAAATGTAGTTCTGGTACTTAACATTAAAACAGAATATTTATATCATCTAAACCAGATTTTTTTCTTTTTTAACTTCCAAAACATTTTGGTATTTGACCCCAAACTTATGTTTTGTTAGCTGTCATTTTAGGGTACATTTAATTACTTAAAAATAACTCATACTCAGTACAGAAAACCTAGAAAATATAAGACTAGAGAAAGCAAAGCTTAGTATTAACCATCAACATTTTATTTCCCTTTTTCTAAAACAATTCTGTCACTTAAAGCAATATTAAGTAGGTCACAGAACAGAGCTAGAAGTCAGATTCTCTTGGTGTTACGGTTTGGATATAAGGTGTCTCCCTAAAAGCTCATGTTAGATAATGCAGGAACATTCAGAGGTGAAATTATTAGATTATGAGAGCTTTAACCTCATCAGCGGATTGATCCACTTGATGGATCAATAATTTGAAAAGTCTACTGTAGTAAGTGGTAACTTCAGGCAGGTAGGAGATAGCTGGAGGGAGCGGTCCCCTAGGGATGAGTCTTGTGGGTTTATGTTTTGTCGCTGGTGCCTGGATCCCTCTCACTGCTTCTTGGTGGCCCAGAGTTGAGTGGCTTTCCTGTGTCACACACTTCCTCCCTGTTGTTTTGTTTTACCTTAGTCCCCGAGGAATGGAGTTGTCTGGGCATGGACTGAGACCTCTGAAACCGTGAGCTCTAAATATACGTTTTCTCTTCTAAGTTTTCTTGACAGGTATCTTGGTCACAGCAACAGAAACTGACTAACACACTTGATCTCTTTCCGCCCGAACACCCAGTCTGGGTTGTGAAATGCACTGTCTGGCTTCTCTGCATCTTGGAGGAGAGTTCACCTGTCAGAGTTTACCTGTCTCAGGGAGCTGCTGGGTGGAGGAAATGTGACAAAGCAGTGGTGCATTTAACTCCATGTCTGGCGCTTAGAAACAGCTTAATAAGTATTTATTGTCGTTAATACTATTATTACTTATACCCAGATTCCTGCTAAAATGAAGAATTCCTGGGGATCATGCCTATTAGTTCAAATTTCTCTTGAACTCCTTCACTAACCTAAATCAGTGTTCCAGGTTGTATTTAAAGACTGTTGACATTAAAATTGTCATTTTCTGTTTTCTATTCCAAGGTAGAAATTCCAAAGATCACTAGGGAAGTAGATTTACCTGGAACTACATTTTAAGTCATTTAAATATAATACTGTTTTTTTTTTTAAAAAAAAAAGATTGAGATGTGATCAACACAAGGTGAAAGGTATGGATTTTAAGCATTGGTGCCAAGACTTTTGACAACTGAGTGTCTCCATGTAACAAGATGCAGAGCACTTCCGTCCCCAGGGAGAATCCACCCCGTCAGTTCCCTGCACTGTCAAACACGCCTTCTCACAGCTGTCAACCTTGTCTGCCTTCTGTCTACATAAATTCATTTTGCCCACAGCATCTGGATTTCGTATCATGGATTTAGACCTTGTATACTCTTTTGTGCTGGCTTTTTAAAAAATTTTTTGCATAGCATGATGTCTTTGAGGTTTATCTATGCCATTATAACAATATCATCTACCACGCTTTCAATTATTCAAAATTTTAACAAGCAGAGTCAAAAGGGCACATTTTTCATCTGGAAGACCAAAGTTGAAACAATGATTCTTTTGGTTGCGTGTCCTTGCACACAGTTATATAATTCAGTGCTGGCTATTTGGATAAATTTCTGCAAATTCCAACTTCCTCAATTTAAAGATGATAATAAAAATACTCACAAGGCTGTTGTCAAGATCGAGATAAAATAAGTGAGAACATGGTGCTAGACACTTAAGAGTTGTTCAAAGTCAGGTCTGTTCAAACGGAGCAGGCCAGTCACAAATATTGACTAATTTCTCTCCGAGTGACAAGCACGTCAGTATGAAAAGGAATAGAAGCTGGTTTTCTCCATCGAATACGACAATGCAAACCATATTTCCTCCCCTACAGTATGATTTCAGGGCTTTAAAAGGATTAGTTCTAAGAATATATAATCTCAGAATTAAAACATACAAGCAAGCAGTTACAGAGAGCAGCGAGGCTCAGGCTGGGCACCAGTCTGTCTGGGTCGGTCTGAGCTGTGTCCTTCTTAGTATGTATCCTCAACTTTACCACCTGTCTTTCCTCTCAGGGGATGGCATTCACTTTAGAGGTTTAAAGGTAGACATTCTGGTTATGTTAAAATATCATGGTGATCTTCAGCAACATGTTATCTATCATTCAGGCAAAAATATTTTTCAGGAGAATTAAGTGGAACCAGTGTTTCTAGTGGCATTAAAAAGACACTATAGAACGTTTTTCTATGTTTCCATCAGATTAGAGAAATTTTTCCTGTAAACACTATTATTTCAAGACGTGGGGAATTAAATAACTTCATAGTTTCTGTTATTGTGCTGTTCTTCAGGAAATATGAACCACACTGTAAAGAGTTAATTTGGGAATGAAAGCAGTCTTTGAATACATTGAACCCTTAGACACCTTAGAGAATGCTGACACTTCATTATCTTCTGGTTTGATGTGACAGATAAAATTACAATTTAGCTGAGACATTTCTACATTGATAATGCTTGGACAGGGCAGCTCTTGGTGAAAAAAAAAAAAACTACTGAAACAATCATCTTGCTTCTCGTTCGATTTATATAAATAGAAACAGATAATAGAAGTCAGTTTCTTTCCTGATACAGCCAAATAGGGCTGACCTTATAGAAATGTAATCATAAAATACGTTTATAAGCCATAATGAACTTATTAGAAAGCTCCAGCACACATAAAGATATAAAAGTAATTTCTCTCAAGTAAGATATGCAAAGTTAGGAACAACAAATGAACCAGCAGTGATCACACTAATACTTAGATCTTCATAGCGGTTTTAGATTTCATACGTATTTTCCATTTATCTGTAAAATAATCCTGAAAAACAAGTAGAGTGGATATTATAATCTTTATACATAAAGAAACGTGGACCAAGCATTTTTTTAAGAGAATTGGAAGAAATTATTCCTTCACCCAGACATTTTCACTTCTTCAGACCTTATTACTTATAAGCACTTAAATTTCTGCTAAGGCAGAAATTCAGACCAATTTTATTTAAAAAAAATAAGAGAATTCATTGACTTCCACAATCAGGAAAACCACGCTGTCCAGGTCTTGCTCCGACACTTGCCTCAGTCCCCTGCTTGACCTTGGTTCCCTCCCTCTGCAGACCCGATTCCTCTGAGTGTCTGGGAAGGTAAGTACCAGCATCCCCAATTCCACTTCTTCCCCATGTCCAGATCACAAACACCAGGGGCAAAATTCCTCCTTTGCTCCACTTGAAAAATCCTGGGGCCTAATTTGGATCGCATGTCAATTCTTCAACCAGTTCCTGAGACCCAATGGGTGGGGAGCTCTGATTGACCCATTTAAGACCCTTTCCTCAAAGTGGTAGTTGAGGGCAGAGCACGTGATTGACCACATGTGGTGGGAGAGAATGATGACTCAAAAGAAAATAATAATAATAATAAGGCCATGTTGGCATAATAAGGGTCTCCTATATACTGGCACAGACAGAGAGAGGCAGCTTACAGGATTGAATTAGGACACCTAGAAAAAGGTACTTGTATATACATATGAATGTATTATAGGATTTTACTGAAATTTCAGATAGTTAGGGAAAGGATGAGCTATTTGGTAGTAAATGTGAAAACAGTGGATGTTGTGAAAATATCAACTTAGTATCTGCTGAGTTTTATAAAATGAATGTAAGGAATGAATGAGGGAATGCATAAAACATTCTGAATTAGAATCAGTTCAGTCACTTACAACTCAAGGACCATAGATGGTAACTTATCTCTCCCAATTTTCAACTTCATTCTATTCTTTTTGTGATAAAGGAGTAAATGAACTCTCAGACACACAAAAAAAGCTTCAATGGAAGCATTAGCAGAAAGAAGGTGCAGAAATGAGACATAAATGTACAATCTCAATTAAATGATTGCAAAAAGCACAGTGGGAGGCAGCAATGCTGATACTTCATTCTGGCAGAGATGCAGGCATTCATGCCCCTGATGCAGATTTAAATTTGCACAATCTCTTTGAAAACTGATTTGGCAATACTCACCAAAATGCTGCACGTGTCTACGCTGGTATTTTGCATCTGAGAGTTGTAGTTACAGATGTGAAATGACTTAACACATGATTTTGTGACAAGGATTCTTCTCTAGCATTGTCAATTAGAGAGCCAACCAAATGTCCATCAACAGGGAATCACTAAAGAAATTACAGAATGTCAATAAGTAAAAACACTCATTAAATATATTTGTAAAAGAACAGTTAATCACAATATTTACCATCTTTCTTGAAAAATTAAAACAGAAGTTAAATATTATAACTGAAATAATTGCTTTTCTATAGACAATGTGTTTTTGTTTTTTGGTTTTAAGAATCAAAAGGTTTTCAGTGCAACTTGGACACATACTGCCAGATAAGGACCCAGGCTTGGCCATGTCACCATTGATGATATTATTATAGTAAACAATATATAATAAGACACATTTGGTGTCTGGCCCTGCTTCCTGATACAGGGATCCTAAAACCCTAGTAACTTCCAAGCTATCGGGATTCTAGGAGCATCTCTTATTCTAATGAGGTGACTCCTAAAGGCTCTTGAATGAGGGCTGGTCCCCAGAAGAACCAAACCATGATTGAAAATTTGGCACTTTCAGCCCAACCCTCATCTTCTGGGAAGGAGGGGGGACTGGAAATTGAATTAATATCTATCACGTCTTTGTGAAGAAGAATCCATAAATATCCCTGAAGAACAGGGTTTGGAGAGCTTCTTCACAGCAAGCACATTCAGGAGCTGAGGGCTGGTGCATCCCAACTCCCCAGAAAGCAGCTCTTGCACTTGGGACTTCCTGGGTCTCTCCACCTGGCTGTCCATTTGTGCCCTTTATGATTTCCTTTTTCACTAACCAAGTAGTAAAGGTGAGAAAGTGTTTCCCTTAGGTCTATGAGCAGCTCTAGCAAATGAATGAATTGGAGAAGGGGGGTCAGGAGAACCTCCAATCTGTAGCCAAGCTGGACATTTGTGCGTATCTTACCACTTGTGATTGGCATCTGAAGTGGGGGGCATAAACCTGGGGGAGCTGAGTCACGTAGCAGGACATCCTGTTGGCCTCACTGGAGAATTGCTTGGTATGTGGGGAAAGAAGCCCATATCTGCCAACAGGAACGTTCTGATTAGAGCTGAAAGCAAATAAGGAAAGAAAGAGTCCATTTCCCCCCGTCTCGTACACTGACCTTGTTCATTTCCAAGCCTGAACTTTTGGAACTTCATTTTCTTTTTGCTCGATATGGTCCTCAATATACAGTACAGGAAAATGGATATACCCTCAGCTGTTCGGCGTGGGTGTTTCTTCTGTGTGGAGTCGAAAATGGATTGCTTTCATTTTCTTGCTGTGTTTTCTAGAAATTCTTCATGACTCACATGTATTAGTTTTGAAACAATCACAAAAATAAAAGTGATTTTATAAAATCCATTAAAAATGTGAAGGACTTTGTAAACAAGACAAAACAAAAAAGAACCAACATGAAAACCACAGTTACCTCTGGAAGATGGATTTTTAGTGACATTTTTTGTGATTTTTTCCATCTGCAACAGGTTTCATCCTCTAGTCTCATTTTCCTTTTGTCCGCACTATCTGCTCCTCTTCCTAGGTAAGACAGAGGGGATGCAAAGGTGAAAAGATGAAAATTAGTTTTCCTTGCAAGGGGACTCTGCTCACCTCCACGTAGCTTCATGCCTAATAAAGCCAGTGACAATTGTGGATGGCTTTCTTTTTAGTTCCAAAGTTGGGCATGCCATTGGATATGTTGTTTGATTTATAGTATGGCCAAGGGACTTCAAGTTTACATTTTAGACCTGCCAGAAAATCTGAAAAGAATCTCTGAGAAGCCCAGCCTCCTGTCTTTCTGCATGCATGCACATTCCCGATGTTCACAATCCCAGGTGCTGCTGTGTTCTAATAGAGGAACGCCTGTCCAGTTCACATCACCCAAGCAAGGCAGGCAGAATCCAGACACTTTCTGCCCCCATCATTCCCATACCTGAAGAGGAAAAGAGTTTATCATTGTTGTCATTGTGTGTCAATGACAACAGTGTGTGCGTCAATATTATTTCATCAGATACATTTTCTTCTGTAAGACGATCTGCTTTCTTTTATCTACAGAGGATTAATTTTTACCTTGATCTTCTTGAAAAGAATTCATAAAAGTTATTCACCCAAAATACAAAGCAATATCTATGTGGTAGGTAGTTTTAAGATTGCAACATAAAAATAAAGAAAGAATTGATTGTATTCCAAGTCTCTCAATATTCTTGTTGATGAAAGAAAGAAAGAAAGAGAAAGAAAGAAAGAAAGAAAGAAAGAAAGAAAGAAAAAAGTGAACGGACTTGAGGTCAATGTAAGCTCTATCTTATAATTTTTTAAAAAATTGTTTTGCTTCTTATTTGCTTAAGAACCACAACTCTTCACTCACTTTTAATTTTTTTTTATATTTTTAATTTTTTATTGTGGGTTGTTCAAAACATTACAAATTTCTTGACATATCATATTCCACACTTTGATTCAAGTGGGTTATGAACTCCCACCTTCACCCCATACACAGATTGCAGAATCACATCAGTTACACATCCATTGATTTACATATTGCCATACTAGTGTCTGTTGTGCTCTGCTGCCTTTCCCATCCTCCACCCTCCCCCCTCCCCACCTCTCCCCTCCCCTCCCCTCCTCTCTCTCTACCCCTCCACTGTATAACCCTGAGGGTCTCCTTCCATTACCATGCAATTTCCCTTCTCTCTCCCTTTCCCTCCCACCTCTCATCCCTGTTAAAGGTTAATCTTCTTCTCCTGCTCTTCCTCCCTGCTCTGTTCTTAGTTACTCTCCTTATATCAAAGAATACATTTGGCATTTGTTTTTTAGGGATTGGCTAGCTTCACTTAGCATAATCTGCTCTAATGCCATCCATTTCCCTGTAAATTCTATGATTTTGTCATTTTTTAATGCAGAGTAATACTCCATTGTGTATAAATGCCACATTTTTTTTATCCCATTCGTCTATTGAAGGGCATCTAGGTTGGTTCCACAGTCTTGCTATTGTGAACTGTGCTGCTATGAACATCGATGTAGCAGTGTCCCTGTAGCATGCTCTTTTTAGGTCTTTAGGGAATAGACCAAGAAGGGGAATAGCTGGGTCAAATGGTGGCTCCATTCCCAGCTTTCCAAGAAATCTCCATACTGCTTTCCAAATTGGCTGCACCAATTTGCAGTCCCACCAGCAATGAACAAGTGTACCCTTTTCCCCACATCCTCGCCAGCACTTGTTGTTGTTTGACTTCATAATGGCTGCCAATCTTACTGGAGTGAGATGGTATCTTAGGGTGGTTTTGATTTGCATTTCTCTGACAGCTAGAGATGGTGAGCATTTTTTCATGTACTTGTTGATTGACTGTATGTCCTCCTCTGAGAAGTGTCTGTTCAGGTACTTGGCCCATTTGTTGATTGGTTTGTTTGTTATCTTATTGTCTAATTTTTTGAGTTCTTTGTATACTCTGGATATTAGGGCTCTATCTGAAGTGTGAGGAGTAAAGATTTGTTCCCAGGGTGTAGGCTCCCTATTTACCTCTCTTATTGTTTCTTTTGCTGAGAAAAAACTTTTTAGTTTGAGTAAGTCCCATTTGTTGATTCTAGTTATTAACTTTTGTGTATGGGTGTCCTATTGAGGAATTTGGAGCCTGACCCCATGCCTTATTATAAGACCTTAGAAGCATCAAAAACAGTTCCCCAGGTGAAATCTCTTTCCCCTTATGACAGTTCCAAACAAATCCAGAAAAACAAACCATGGAGTCATACTGCAGTTTGATGATTTTTAATGAGGATCAAAGAGCATCTTTTTTGTAAAACATTTCTTTCTTATAAAAAAAAAAAACACAGAAGGCACCCCGACATTGTAGGAGCCCTTTAAAGACCTCCCACATGGCTGCTCTGATTGACAGGTCTGACATCCCTCAATATTACCCCAGCATTCCAGCTAATGACTTAGAAACAGATAACCCCACCCAAGGTCAACCAGTAGGTAGGAAGGTATGTGAAGAGTGATCTCATCCTGGAACTCTCAAGGAGACACCATAGACAGGAGGAGAGAGAAAGAGAGAAAATAATATATGTTTTTTTGTTCTCCTTCTTCCTTCTTTGCCCCTCTGTTTTGATATTCAATATTCTATAGCAAACACACACTTTCTGAGAGACTATTAGTGCATGCTCAGTATATGGGTATTTGATTTTATTAAATCACTAAACTTTAGCAGAAACCACAGCATTATAATTTGAATAAGCATTAACTTGGAATGACATATTATTGGGAACATGTCTAGATAATTGAAAAATGGTAGGTGGTTGGTTAGGAAAATGTTTTTTGGAGTCAGTGGATGTCAAGACTTTCACATATAAATTTTTAAAAATTTTAACTTTTTTTTCTCATGTTTTTTTTTGTGTCATAAGAAATTCCTTCCTATCTAGATATGTAGTAAATGTTTTCTCTTACCATATCATGTAAAAGCTTGATCTTTGCTTATTCACATTTATGTAGTGAAAATCTAGAATCTCTTTTTGAATATGGGGAGAGATAGTTTTATTTTTTCAGTTGGAAAGAATGCTGTCTCCTCAGCGTCACTGCTGTGGTGAATTGTTATGCCCCAGTTCTACATCAGGAGCAACGTCTTCATGTGTATTTGGTACTGTTTCTGAGCTCTTCAGGTTGTTCTTTATATTCCTAAGACATACATCTATTTGAGCTCTATCACTTATTCAGCGGTGTGACCTGCTGAATTAAGATAATTTTTTAGGATTTTCTAGTGGAAAAAATCATGTGTAGATTAATGGATATTATGGTCACATACTGGATGCTGCTTGTGAAACTGGCAGGGGGCTTCAGAGGTACCCTTTGAGTATCCACTAGGACCCTTGCTGATATTAACCCACAGAGACAGTGAAAGGTATGTCTGCTCTGGGAAGACAATTTCTCAGGATGCTGCTGTCTAGTCTGCACTCAATTACAAATCCTCTTGACATCTTTACCAAGCATGTGTTTAGATTTCCCTACTTGTTCCCTGAACATCTTATACCTACAGCTGTTTGCACATTACATTTTGATTATGCATGTAGATCTCTGACTTTTAAAATAGAGAACGGTCTTCCTCCTTTTTGAAAGTCCAAATGAATTCACTACGTTCTCACATGTCACAGTTCACATTTTTAAAGTTGATAGATCTCATTTAAATGTTGCCCTCTGCATAAATGGTATAAAATATGTACTTATACCACTGAAAACAAATTACACTCTCATTAAAACAAAATTTCTCTCTAATCTACCTATAAGAGAAAAAAGAAAGCCCCCAAATACTATTCAATTGAGATTTCATTTAAAAAAAAAGTTCTTCAGAGAAGCTGAAGGGGCTTGGAGGCCTGAGGTAGGATTGTAAGTTAGAGCACAGCCTGGACTATTTAGGGACTATTAAACTCAAAATTTTAAAAATCCAAAGGGCTGGGCATGTAGCTCAGGGGTAGAGCACTTGCTTATCAGCTTAAGGCTCTGGGGTTTCATCCCCCAGAAAGTATATGCCTGTGTGTTTGTGTGTGTGTGTGTGCACACACCCACGATTTTTCAGAGAGATGAGTATTCTGATATTTCTGATCACTTTGCTCATTCAAATTTTATATTTGCACACTTCACACTTCTGTCAAAGTTTGAAAACTAGATATTTTTAAAGATTGTATAATATTTTTTTTTCTTGTTCTACAGTGGAAAGGGACTGAGTGGCCCATTTGCTGATTATATTTGCCAGTAGCCAGATAGATGACAGAGCACAGAAAAACCTCAGAAAATAGTAATTTGTTCTAGTCATAGTTTGTGGTTATTTTTTGTCTCTTTGCTAAACTTAAATGGTTTTGAAATAATTAGATATCTAGCATTACTTTGGGAATAGTTAATTATTTTCCATGAATGTCAGTTTCCTTTGTTTCTACAATAGTGACTTTTCAGGGTCCCTATGATGATTTAATGAATTATAAAAAATTTGGCAGAATCCGAATGGTCATATAATTGGTGGCCAAAATGAAAGACAATATTAGTAGTGGTGTTATTATAATATTTTCTCATTTTGCTGAAAAATTAGAATTTAAAACATTTTATGTGTTATATTCTTATACAATTGTGCTATTTATTAATGAGAAATGTTAACAAATATTATGTACATTTCAATTTCTTAAATTATTAAACATTAAAAGTTCAGTATTCCTTTAGTTATATGTTCTCTACAATACACATTATTGTTGCATTACTAATCAGGATACTGACTTATTTTCTTACTTTTTTTTCCTTTTGTTTTTGGTACTAAATATTGAACCCAGGGCTACTTTGTCACCCCAAGCCCTTTGTATTTTTTATTCTGATACAGGGTCTTGCTAAGTTGTTTAGGGCCTCACAAGTTGCTGAGGCTGGCCTTGAACTTGCAATCCTCCTGTCTTGGCATGACAAGTTGGGGGGATTACAGATGTGGTTCACTGCACCCACCAGGATATACTGACTTTTCAAGAAGAAGATTATTTTGTAAAATGGCTTGCCTTTTTAATGACTGAAATTGATTGATTATACTAGATTGGAATAGGGTGGGTTGAAAGGGGATGCTTGGAGAAGAAATAAAGTAGTGTTCTGTTGGCCACCTTCAACTCCAGTTCATTGAATGAATTGAGCAAAATAATAGCCCACAAAACACTATGGGATTAGTTTCTGCAATATCTTAGCAAGGAATTATTCTTACACACTATCAAGAAGATATAGTCATCATTAACCCATACTTATTTTGAGTGCTTTCAGGTCTTTCGAGCTATAAATTTTTATGATCGATTCATTCAGATTATCAAAATATTAAAGTTTAACAATTTGAAGAAGGACTAGTAGATTTTGCCTGTGCACATTATTTTTTCAGGTAAGTTATAAAGAGATATACTTAGTACATCAAAAATTCTAGAGATTAATAAAAGGCAAACTGCTCAGGAATCTATCACTTAATAAACGCATCACTTAGGAGTCTAGTACTTCATAAAGGAACTATTGCAATCACAAAGATTTTATTTTCTGGCCAGGAATATCAACAGGAATATAATCTAGTTATTTTTAAATAAAATGATAACTAGGTAAGAATGACCCACTTAAAAACCGTTTTTGTCCAATCCTCTCTCTTTACAAATGAAAAGATTAAATGTCAAAAAGAAGAAAATATTCACTTAAATTTACAATCTTTTTAACTTTTGTTTTGCTATTGAGAATTGAACCCAGGGGTATTCTACCACTGAGTTGTATCCAAAGCTCCTTAAAGTTCTGAGTCAGGGTCTCACTAAATTGCTGAGGCTGGCCCGAACTTGTGATCCTCCTACCTCGGTTCCCAAACTGCTGGGATCACAGGTGTGTGCCACCACACCTGGCTACAGTGTAATCTCTGGGACCCTAAAATGGAACCTGAACACGAATTTTGCTCTTTTGACACCCTTGACCACTATTCATCTTTAGATCTTTTTCTTTCACTTTCGTGGATTTCTCCCCTGGTTGGTCTGAACACAGACTCTCATACAAATTTATTCTTTTCCTCGGAACCAAATTACCATCCTGAAAACTGAATTTTCATACCCCTACCCCACTGCTTAATCTCTAGTGACTCCCACTGCTCACTGAATATGAGTTACCCTCACTCTGATAATCCCTCCCCCGGAAAGCCGGGGAGAGATTTTATGCGAATTCCCCGCTGTATGGGAGATGGGCTGAATAACACACACCTGTTCTATTGCTGCAATCTGTCAGAAACTGGCGATGGTGACTTCAGCTCTCCAGGATGGTGGCCGCTGGCTTCCTTGGTGGACTGTCCGGTATGGGGGATAGAACTGGACCGCTTCCTTCCCCCGGCTCAAACCCCGAGCTCAGCCCGCAGCGCCCTTTCTCTCTGTGTTGCTGGCCACTTCTCGGTGCCCTGCCGCCTCTAGCCACGGGGCGGGCCACAGATCAATCAGCCTGGACCTCCGGTCGCACAGTTCCCTCGCGATTGAGACCCAGTAACCCGACATCTAGGATTCCTAGATGGAAATCCTTCCTCTAGGTTATGGTGCAACCCAATTTTGCTGGAAATTCCCAACAAGATAGCTTTTGATCATTCTAACTCGTTATTCACCTGTGCAGTGACGCGGTACACAGGGGTGATGCACTCTATTCACCGCCATCTTCAATTTTATTTATTTTGTCAGAGAACCAACTTTTGGCTTTGTCAAATTTTTTTTCAATTGTTTCGATTTCATTGATTTACACTCTGATTTTAATTATTTCTTGCCTTCTACTGTTTTGCTACTGATTTGTTCTTCTGTTTCTAGGGCTTTGAGATGTAGTGTGAGGTCATTCATTTGTTGAGTTTCCTTCTTTTAAGGAATGAACTCCCTGCAATGAGTTTTCCTCTTAGTATGGCTTTCATAGTGTCCCAGAGATTTTGATAAGTTGTGTCTGTGTTTCTCATTTACCTCTGAGAATTTTTAATCTCCTCCTTGATGTCTTCTGTAACACATTTTTCATTCAGTAGCATATTGTTCAGTCTCCATGTGATGAAAACTTTTTTATTTTTTATTATGTCGTTGATTTCCAATTTCATTCCATATGATCTGGTAAAATATACCTCTAAGTTTTTGTATTTGCTAAGAGTTGCTTTGTGGCATAGTATATGGTCTATTTTAGAGACGGATCCATGTGCTGCTGACAAGAAAGTGTATCCAGCTGAAATAGTCTATATATGTCTGTTAAGTCCAAGTTATTATTTGTGACATTGCACTCTGTAGTTTCTTTATTCAACTTTTGTTTGGAAGATGTATCCAGTGGTGAGAGAGGTGTGTTAAGGTCACCCATGATTATTGTGTTGTGGTCAATTTGACTCTTGAACTTGAGAAGAGTTTGATTGATGAACACAGCTGCACCATTGTTTGGGGCATATCTATTGATGATTGTTATGTCTTGTTGGTGTCTGGTTCCCTTGAGCAGTATGTGAATTCCATCTTTATCCCTTTTGATTAGCTCTGGCTTGAAGTTTACTTTATGTGATATGAGTATGGAAACGCCTGCTTGCTTCCGTAGTCCATGTGAGGGGTATGATTTTTCCCAACCTTTCACCTTCAGTCTGTGTATGTCTTTTCCTAACAGACGAGTCTCCTGTAGGCAGCATTTTATTGAGGATGAGCTCTCTATGTGCCTCTTACATCCCATCACATGAGTAATTTCATTTAGCGTGATTAAACTCTTTGTGTTTTCAAGGTTGCTTACTTCAAGGCACGAAGTAGGTAACACACAGAGTTCTTGATATTGGGATGAGAAGATTGGTTGTGCAATCTGGAAATTTGGTGGGCGTTTCTGGAGGACATCAAGACTTTGATAGAATGACAAATCCAGAACCCTTGAAGATGTTCACAATGGTTCTTCAGATTGTTGCTACTCTGATCCAGAATTAAGAGGTCCATTAATCCATAATAAAGTAATATCAAATTGGGGAATTTTAAAACAAGTTTTGGATGTTTTGAATTATAGGATCAATTTTTATCTATTTTCTAGAAATTTAAATAAAAACTAAGTAAAACTTTCAATAGAAGTTTCTTTATTGAAATAGCAATGGGGCTAGGGTCATGGGTCAGTGGTAGCATACTTGCCTGGCATGTGTGAGGCACTGGGTTCGATTCTCAGCACTGCATATAAGTAAATAAATAAATAAATGTCTATTAGCAACAAAAAACAAAAATAAATAAATAAAATTAATAGCAAGTTGTATCTGCTCTGGAATATTTCTTAGCACTGAGACATTTCATGTATGGTACAAATAAATGGTTACATTTTTGGCAAATCTTTTTATGTTTTTATTAAAGAACACTGACACCAACTTGTCTCTTTGGCTTGTGTGTTGTCAGTGGTTTTCTGGAATCCTAGACGGCTGCTGTCACCTGCCTTTCCAGGATGAGAAAACATATTTATATGAGTTTAAGTGTTCATCAACATAAACTTTCTTGGACGTATTTCACTCTAGCTTGAGGTATAAAGCCTTTTGTTGTCTGTAGAAGCTGCTGGGCTGGGATACTCTTCCTTCTTTGATTTTCTTTTGATCATCAATCTGGAAATTCCTCCAAACACTGAAAAGTTACTATGTAGATCCAAATGAGATGATCCCTTTTCCAAAAAAAAAAAAAAAGTTTACTAAAAGGATACTATGAAAAATGCATTTCAGGAGCAAAATGTTGGGATAATATTACTTATATTACCTTTTTACCCATAAAGATGCAAGTTTTTAATTACTATAATCTACAAATTGCTATAACTACCTTGATTCATGACTGGGCATAATACCATTAAAGCATTAAACCCATGGGGGTATAGAACATGTTTTCAAAGTAGGGGGAAAAAAAAAAAACCTAGAATCAAGCATTCAAGAGCCAAAGGAGTCACAGTATTTTGAAAACAGCCACGAGAGTGAGTTAGCATATGGAGGAGAGACTTTCAATAGTGTTAGGGATGTTAAGGTTGTGGAATGAATTGGTAACTGTAGTCAGAATGATCAATACAACTTTCTTTATTGCAGCAAATTGGAATCATTTGTAGGAAACCATGATTTCAGTGGTGCTTTGCAGGTCACAGTACTCTAAAAGGCTTCTTCATGAATATTGAAAATCCTAGGGTGTTAGGGCGGCCACGTCCAGGTGGCAGGAGCAGCCCGCCCTGCTGGGGCGCGTCACAAACGCTGAGGGCGGAGTCACCCAAGGGGGACAGCGGAAAGTCCAGGGAAGGAGCAGAGGCCCCCCCCCCCGAGGGGTGACTGCGCCACTGGCAGCGAGTCCCCGGTGAAAGCCCAGGCCAGGGCTCTGCGTTACCAGGCAGAAGGCGACGTTGGCGCGAGCCCCGCAGCGCCCCGATTTCTGAGGCTGAGGTCACAATTGACCCCGCAGCGCTCAAGGCCGTTCCGTGGAGAGAGGTGGATGGTGAGAGGAGCGGGTTTTGCAGCGGCTCAGAGGTTGCAGCGATGTCGTCCTGGTTTGGGGGCCTAAGCTCCGGCTGGGGCCACTCCTTGCGTCAGGTGGGGGACAGCTTGGCTTCCCTCACCAGCCATATCTCCAGCTTCGCCAGGGACGCGTTTCTGGACGATTTAGAAGAGGTAGAAGCAGGTTTACCTCATTGTGGGAGAAAGGAAATTGAAGCTCCCCAATCTCCATTCACATCAAAGGATGGAAGACTTACAAAGGATTGTACTGATCGGGAAGAAAAGCACCAAGAAGCATCAGGGCTTCCCATAAAGCATCCCTCTGCAGGTTACGGACATCAACTGCAACAGAGAGGGACAGAAGCCAGCCAACCTAAAGCAAGACAGATGGTGCTAGAGGATCACCTGTGGAGAGGGCAGTCACCTGCCCAATCAGTACACTCGGGAGCTGGTGGTACACCAGTAACCACTGCACCGGCTCCATTCAGCTGTGGAATCAGTCGTCAGTTTTCACCTTTTCCTGATGGAGACATGCACTTTAGTGACATCATTTCATCACAACATGAAATAAAGAGCTTGTCAATTGAAGTTTCGAGGCTTGAATCTGAAGTCAGCCCCTGGAAGCATATTGGTCAAGCACAAGGAACACGTAATTCTGATCCAAGGGAAATCTGCAAACTCCAAAATACTATCAAGGTACTTGAAGAAAACCAAAGTCAGGACATAAATAATCATCAACATGAAATGCCAGCTTTGCAGAAGGCACATCAAGAGAAACTGGCAGAGGAAAGTTGCCGGCATCGAGAGGAATTACGTGACTACGAAGAACGAATTGAAGAACTTGAAAATCAGTCACAACAAGGTGACTCAGGGGTTACAGCCTGTGAGATGCAAAAAACTATTCACGTTCTACAAACTGAAAACGCCGAGTCGACGAAAAACATAGAAGAACTTGAGGATCAAATAAAAGACATCAATAAAAAATTATCTTCTGCAGAAAATGACAGAAACGTCTCGAACACAGAACAAGAGCAGCTCGGTGTGGAAAAGGGACAAATAATGGAGCAGTGTGAGAACTTGCAACTGGAATGCAGTAAATTGCAGCCTTCTGTGATGGAGCAGAGTGATACTGTGGCCAAAAAGGGAAAAATTCTCCCACAGAGTTCATCGGTGGAAGAAGTGCTCAGGCTGCAACAAGCCCTGTCTGATGCTGAAAAGGAAATAATGAGACTGAACGGTTTAAACCAGGATAACCGTCTGGCTGAAGACAATCTGAAACTGAATGTGCGTGTTCAAGTTTTAGAAAAAGAGAAGTCATTATTGAGTCAAGAAAAGGAAGAACTTCAGATATCACTGTCAACATTGAGCTGTGAACATGAACTAATTAAAAGTACAGCTTCAACAGACGTGAATTTGTGTGTACAATTCCATAACTTAAAACTTAACTTGGAGTCGAAGGAGCAAGAACTGAATCAAAGTATTAATGAAAAGAAAATGCTGATAGCTGAGTTGGAAGAACTGGACACTCAGAACCAGGAAGCAACAAAGCACATAATTTTGATAACAGATGAGCTATCCAAACAACGATATGAAGGAGACCTTGTAATCAAGAAATTGAAACAACTCAATCAAGAGAAGGATTTTGAAATCGCAAGCCTCAAAAAGAATATTGAGCAAATGGCTGCTGATCAAAAAGAAACGAAGGAACTTTTGGCATCTCATTTAGAAGACCAGGAGCAATTGATACAACGTATAAGTGAGAAAAAACTTTTTCTTGACAAACTCAAAGAACAAAGTTCAGAACTCCAAAAGGATTTAGATAAGTGTTCTCAGGTCTTAAGAGAAAATGAAACTTTAAGGCAAACCATAGAAGAAAAGGACAGAAGGATTGGATCCATGAAAGAAGAAGGAAATCATCTGCAAGAAGAATTGGAAAGACTTAGGGAACAGCAGCACAGAGCTGTCCTTGTGGCTGAGCTTGAAACCCTCGATAGTATCACAGAACTAGAATCTGAGGTATCTCAACTGAATTTCGTCAATAATCATCTGGAAGAGGAAATTAAACATCATCAGAAGATAATTGAAGATGAAAGACAGGGTAAAATGCACCTACTTCAGTCTTTACAGGAGCAGAAGAAGGAAATGAATGAATTGAAATACCAATATGAGCAGATGAATGCTGCGCATACCCAGTTATTTTTAGTAAAAGATGAGGAAATTAAGAATTTGCAGAAAACCATTGGACAAATAAAAGCCCAGTTGCCTGGAGACAGACATGACACTCAAACAGAGAATTCCGATGTTCTTCGAGAACCGAAAGTTAAAGAAAGCCTTACTGTAGAAAATGGAGGTGAAAAACACAACCTATTGAAATCTGAAAATGAGACGTCAGTGAAAGGAATCAAAGAAGAACTTGAGATTAAACTTCTAAAAGAACAGAATGTATCTTTAACCAAGGAGATTCATCAGCTGTCCACAGATGAAGTTGGTAAACTCACTCAAATTATCCAGCAGAAGGATGTGGAGACACCAGCTCTTCAGGCTAGACTGTCTCCAGTTTCCCACCCCCAGGATGTCCTTTACCTTCAGCAGCAGCTGCAGACCTTCATCACGGAAAGAGATCAAGTCTTAGCCATTCTGAACGAGAAGGTGAAGGAAAACAGCCATTTAAAATCAGAACATCACAAAATGAAGGATCTAGTTGCTGTGGAAGAAGCAGCCCTCATCCAGATTCAGGAAGAATATAGAAAATTGCCTACCCGATTTGTAAGCAGTCGTCAAGGTATGTTCAGAGAGACTCTGCAGAATCGAAGACAGCAAGTTAAACAACTGGAGGAATGGAAACATCAGAAGGAGCTTCTTCCACTTCAAGCCCAAGCTGTGGTTGATGGTGAAAATCATTCTAAGTTAGAAGCAGACCACACCGGCCTCATCCAAAGTGATGAGCTGAGTGACACCAAATTAGGCCAGGATCAGCAGTGCACAGGGCAGCTTTGCAACGCCAAGGCCCTTCCTGTGGGAAAACTTGATAGTACTTCACCCCAGCTCTTGTCTGCTTCGTCACTTAGCTCCCAGTCAGCAGAGGTCCAAGAGCTGAGACAGTCACTGCAAGAAAAAGATGCTACAATTAAGACTCTTCAAGAAAACAACCACAGGTTGTCTGAGTCCATGGCTGCTTTGTCGAGATAGAGAGCAAAGGACATGAACAAACGGATTCGGAAATTAAACAGCTAAAGGCAAAGCAAGATGTGTTACTGAATTCACTTAAAGAAAAAGATCTCTTAATCCGAGCCCAAAGGGATCAGTTACTTTCTTCAAATGAAGAGTTCACTAACAAAGTGAGTGAAAACCAAGTATGGAGGCAAGCAGCCAAGATCCTCAAGGAGCGAGTATTCGTTTTAGAAATGGACATTTCCAAACTCAAAGCGGAAAATGAAAACATAATAGAAATATCCAGAGGAAAGGAAATGGAGTGTCAAGCATTACAGGAGACCAACATGAGGTTCTCTGTGATGCTGCGAGAAAAAGACTTGCAGCTGGAGACTATGAAGGAGAAAGCTCATGCCTTTGAGCAGCCGTTACAAGAAAAAGAAGAGGACAAGTGTGGGGAGTTCAGTCATCTTGCCACTGCAGTTGAATCAAGGCAGGAGAAGACCATTATGTTTCAGCAAAAGACAGATCAAGTCATCTTGTGTCTGAAGCAAAACCAGATGGAGAACAGGACCCTCCAGCAGGAGGTTCAACACTTACATGACAAAGAATTACGCTTACACCAGGAGCTAGAGAGACTACGCAGCCATCTTTTGGAATCAGAAGATTCTCACACCCGGGAAATTTGGGCTGTGGAAAAAAGGGAGCTTGAACTGAAAAAGAAAGTCATGCTGTTGGAGGAAAAGCTAGTTTCATCTTCGACTACAAGTCATCAAGCCAATGTGCAGATAGAGTCCCCGCAGGAACAGTTGAGGATGGAATCCCAACAGAGGGATGAGAAGGCACTGCAGTTTCTGCTCTCCCAGGAAGGAGGAACGCAGTCTGCCCCGTCATTAAGTAACCTGCAAACGGTTCAAGAGCATTTCCAACAAGAAGAAAAAGCTATGTGTCCTGCAGCATTCAAGAAAGAACAGAAGGAAAAGGCAGAAAAAGTCGAAGGAGAAGCATTATTATCACTACAGGATGAAGCAAATGTTGTGTCTGATTCAGCACCCAGACAGTTAGATCTCAAGGAAGAACAGACTGGAGAACTTACGAAACAAAGTGAGCTCCTGCAAGAAATGCTGGACGATACACCAAAGAAATTGATGAACATGACAAGCAGCACAGAAGGAAAAGTGGACAAAGGCCTCCTGAGAAACCTTTTTATCGGTCATTTCCGCACACCCAAAAGTAAGCGTTGCGAAGTGCTCCGGGTAATCGGAAGGATCCTGGACATTGAAAAGGGGGAAATGGAGCACTTGTTGAAAGAAGATTATGGAGGTGTTACCACGTGGATGCCTGGTTGGCTTGGAGGAGGACCCAAATCTGTCCCCAGCACACCTTTGATACCAAGTCAGCAATCTGTGTGGAAGAGTTCTTTTTCAGAACATTTTGTTAAGTTTCTGGAAATGGAATCTCATCCAGCTGTTCCACCACCCAAACTTTCTGCTCGTGCCATGGAACTGTAGATTCACCAAGAAGAAGAAAGCAAGGTGCAAAGGTGCCGGGAAGTGGTAAAGAGGCAGCAGAAGTCAGAGCCACTTACTCACCTAGCTGGACTTGGACCTAGTGGACCTGGGCATCTTCTCTGGAACCCTTCGCAGATGTCATGCCCACCTTTACACCATTTTCAGTGTCCCCAGACCATCCTGCCAGGGTTGTACTAAAGGACCTTTTAAAGCCATACGTGACTCTGAAGCCAGAGATGATGTAGAACTTTAAAGAAGCCATAACTCTGTACTTTTTGAGAGTGGCCTTTTGGAAAAAGTGTCATGTATTTGTAGACAAAAAGAGAAAGAAAAAAGCTGATGTATATAGAGCTACTAGGTATTTTGTTTTCCCTTTTTCTCTTTCTTTTTTCTTTTTCTCTTTCTTTTTTCTTTCTTTCTTTCTTTTTTTTTGATGTAGAGCTTAAAAATTTATTTTGTTTGCTGTAGCACTTTTTGCTATAATTTTATTTTGATGTTATGATGTAATCATCAACAATAATCAATTCTAATGTACTTTGTGAGCAACTGTACAGTGCAGCAGTAGTGAACCATTAGCTCCAACCTATTTTTTTAATTCACCTTTCTAGATGTTAATGTCCAGAAAGAAGACCGTTTTTATAAGTCAAACTGAATGTAGAGTGACACACAATTTTCAGTGGAAAAGTTAATTTGCAAGGATGTATCATTAAATATCAGGACTGTTTACGTACTTTTCTGGGCTCTAAAATAATGCTTATAAACACATTTTTAAAACCATTTGACAGCAAGGAGGAGAAATGGGGAGAAATAAAATCATATAACGTTTTCAAAGATGAAATACTTGGAAAAACCTTTTTCATTTTGTAAATTAAGGTAAAAGATAAATCAAAAGTTTTTAGCTGAAGTTAGGAGAAGTCAGAGAAGAGAAAAAGCAGATTATATAAGAAACACTTCTCTGACACCTGTAATTTCTAAAACCATTAAGAACATTTTTATTAAAATTAATTTAAATAAAATTTAATAAAAATTAAATGATAATTCAGTAAAAATTGATTTAATTTAAATTTATTTTTAATGAATATTATTTAATTTGAATTTATTTCATTAACATTATTAATCAATTTAATAAAGTTAATTTATATTAAACTATGATCTAATTTATATTTAATTTTTATTAAATTTTATTTAAATGAATGTAATACAATTTAATAATATTAGTTTAATTTACATAGAATTTAATATAAATCAAATTATTTCATACTAATGAAATAATTTACAAATAAAATTTAATAAAATTAAATTAATTTTAATAGAAATGTTCTTAATGGTTTTAGAAATACAGGTGTCAGAGAAATATTTGCTATATAATCTACTTTTTTCTCTTCTCTGATTTCATCTAACTTAAGCTATAAACTTTGATTTATCTTTGATCTTAATTTACAAAAATAAAAAAGGGAAGACAAGATACCTAGTAGCTATATATATCAGCTTTTACTTTTCTTTCTTTTAATTTTTTTCTCAGTTTCAACTTTTTATTCATTTGATTTTTAAGCTCTTTTAGGATAGGGACATGGGATTTACCTTTTAAGTCTCAAGCAATCAGAAAAGAAAGAAAGTACTAGTTTTGGCTTTTTAATGTAGTGCCGAAAAAAGGGACCTGAAACTAACAATCATTTTTAGAAGACTTTGCATAAAAAAGGCCGAAAATTATGTAACCCAGGACACTTATGGCTTCAAATTTGCCCTGAGAGGTGGACAGTCCCCTACGACTCTGCGAATGTGGTTCTCTGAGGCTTCATCCTGCCCATAGGTTGATGCGACCACCACCACCACAGCCATGAGACACACCTGCATGCTAAACATCAGTGAAGTCACTTCCTTGCACCAGCACCAGCTGCTTACAATTGAAGAAGAGTCTTTAATTTTTTATAAGTCCATTATAAAAAAACCCTAACTTGAAGCGTAATTGAATCTGTTTTGAGTAAATTCTAGTAACAGAACTAATCCATGGTAGTGAATAACAATTCACATTTAAAAGTCATCGCTAAAATATATACTACTTTAAAGTTTGTATTGGTGAGATACTGTAAAAAGATGGTCTTTGCAAAGTCTGAGAACCGGATTCACACAGAGCATTTCCAGAATTATAAACAAATCGGAATCTCCATAATTACATGATAAAACTGTGTATAGGCTAAATAGTCTTTATTCCATCCTTTAGTTCTTATGTGAAACTTTTACCCTATTCATCAACTTTTAATTATCTTTGTAATAATGTAACTATTTTAACATCCAAAAAGAAAATACTATTGTTTTGAAAATTGAGACAAGCAATAGAATATGATTGGAACTAATTTATATGGTATCTTACTTTGAAAATATAGATTAACAGATTTAAAAATGTTGCTGAAAAATAAAATTTTACTTGTTCTACAGCTACTTTGTTCTTAATTAATCATTTAACCCAAGCAATTATGGCTTCAAATTACATGACCCAAGAAGCAGTTGAGAATAGGAGATACTCAAGTCTAGTTTTAGACATCTCCATACTCATGTTCCCAATATTTTTAATGATGGCATTTAAAACGGGGATGTGAGTATCTTAAAGTCCCTTTCTCATTTTTGCTATGGTGTCAACTGAAACTATTTGTAGCTACCTCTGGAAGATGTGGGAAATGTTCAGTCATTTGATGTATGAGCCCTGCCCTTGGAGCATCTGGGGCTGGGGCTTCTAGATCCCAGTAAAGTCTTTGAATTCATAAACAGCCTGAAAAAACTTACTCACATACACAGAAAATGTATTTAATCAACATCAGTTTGCAGGAACCAGAGCAGAGCAAAAGTGGTTATTGAAGAGTTCAGGCTGAAATACTCAGAACTGGAGAATATTGTGAACTTGTGGTCTATTGCCATGTTTTCTTATCTGAACTTCCTTTGGATTAAACTTGCCTATTTTAGTCACCAAAGCAAATATTTAAGTTGTCCAACCAATTCCTTGGGAAATGAGATCCTTTGGTCTTAATGACTCTTAAGCACATCTCAGAGCTTAGTTCGCTAGATTTTTTGTGTTATGAAGGCACATTTGGCCTGGTGAAGAGTGCCCCAGACATGTCTGGGCCTCAGTAGGTATCTCTGAGCACACGTCTGATGAGTGCACACAGTGTGTATGTTGGAATTTGGTCTATGGATGAGGGTACCAACATGGTCAGCTGGTGGACACTTAGTGGGAATATCCCCCAAATCCATTCGATGATGGTTGGGGACAGGGTAGAAAGGATTATAAAATATGGAATCATTTTGTGGTTGAGGATCACTGTCTTATCTTGGTGGCTGGCCCTCATTGAGTTCAGAGATGGGAAGTCTGTGGCCCTATTTCTACAAGAAATGCCGTTGGGATTTTGATTGGCATTGCATTAAACCTATAGAGAACTTTTGGTAATATCGCCATTTTGATGATGTTAGTTCTGCCTATCCATGAACAGGGTATATTTTTCCATCTTCTAAGATCTTCTTCTATTTCTCTCTTTAGGGTTCTGTAGTTTTCATTGTATAAGTCTTTCATCTCTTTTGTTAGGTTGATTCCCAAGTATTTTTTTTTTTTTAAGATATTTTGAATGGAGTGGTTGTCCTCACTTCCATTTCAGAGGATTTGTCACTGATATACAGTAATGCCTTTGATTTATGCGTGTTGATTTTATATCCTGCCACTTTGCTGAATTCATTTATTAGCTCTAATAGTTTCTTTGTAGAGCCTTTTGGGTCTGCTAGGTATAGAATCATATCATCTGCAAATAGTGATAATTTAAGTTCTTCTTTTCCTATTTTTATGCCTTTAATTTCTTTCGTCTGTCTAATTGCTCTGGCCAGTGTTTCGAGAACTATGTTGAACAGAAGTGGAGAGAGAGGGCATCCCTGTCTTGTTCCAGATTTTAGAGGGAATGCCTTCAGTTTTTCTCCATTCAGAATGATGCTAGCCTGAGGCTTAGCATAGATTGCTTTTACAATATTGAGGTATGTTCCTGTTATCCCTAGTTTTTCTAGAGTTTTGAACATAAAGGGATGCTGTACTTTGTCGAATGCTTTTTCCGCATCTATCGAGATGATCATATGGTTCTTATTTTTAAGTCTATTGATGTGGTGAATAACATTTATTGATTTCCGTATATTGAACCAGCCTTGCGTCCCAGGGATGAATCCTACTTGATCATGGTGTACAATTTTTTTGATATGTTTTTGTATCCGATTCGCCAGAATTTTATTGAGGATTTTTGCATCTAGGTTCATTAGAGATATTGGTCTGTAGTTTTCTTTCTTTGAAGTGTCTTTGTCTGGTTTAGGAATCAGGGTGATGTTGGCCTCATAGAATGAATTTGGAAGTTCTCCCTCCTTTTCTATTTCCTGAAGTAGCTTGAAAAGTATTGGTATTAGTTCTTCTTTAAAGGTTTTGTAAAATTCTGCTGTATACCCATCCGGTCCTGGGCTTTTCTTAGTTGGTAATCTTTTTATGGTTTCTTCTATTTCCTCAATTGATATTGGTCTGTTTAGGTTTTCTATATCCTCCTGACTCAATCTGGGCAGATCATATGACTTAAGAAATTTATCTATGCCTTCACTATCTTCTAATTTATTGGAGTATAAGGATTCAAAATAGTTTTTGATTATCTTCTGTATTTCTGAAGTGTCTGTTGTGATATTGCCTTTTTCATCCCGTATGCTAGTAATTTGAGTTCTCTCTCTTCTTCTCTTCGCTAGCATCGCTAAGGGTCTGTCGATTTTGTTTATTTTTTCAAAGAACCAACTTTTAATTTTATGTTGGATTTCTCTTCACTTTTTTGGCCCACTGAAGCAGGAAGATAGCCCAGAGCAAACCAAAACAGATCCAGACAAGATCCTCTGGCAACCTGTGTGGAATCTAGACACATGTTGCTTCTTTGCTAGCCCTGACTTCTCTCTCATAAGCTTCAGATGGGCCAAATGACTCCACGGACAGACAGACAGTACCAGGGGTGTGTCTGAGTATACAGTGTAACCTGAATTCACAAATGACCTGCTATTCCCAACAAATGGGCTGAAGGTCTGGGTTAAAGGGCTTTCCTAGCCTGACCTGTTAAGATTGCTTCATAGTAGATGACTTTTGGCCTCAATTACTCCACTAACACTCCCCTCATGTGACACCAGGTTGTGTAGGAGCTAAACCATTATTTTGACATAGTTTGGCTACTTAAAGTAATATTTAAAGGGGACGAGACCTCGGGGTAAAGGGCCTAGGCTTTGGGGATAGGCAGGTGATGTCAATTCAGTGTTCGCTGAATGTAATGAGAATAAAGAATAAAGAGACCAGAGTTAGAGTCTCTTTCTCGCCATTTGCAGGATGGAGGGATAATTATTTATCTCTTATCTCTGTGGCTTCCATTTTCATTAGATTGTTGGAGGATTAAATGAGATAAAATGTTACAAAAATAGTAGTAATCTGTCAGTGCTCAAAAGCTGCCTCACTCTGGGAGGAGGGTCGCATTTCCTGTAGGTTTTCACAAATACGACAAGAAAAAGCAGTTACTTGGTACTGTACTATCAGACAAAATACAGCTCTGTCTCTAGCTGGTGCCTTTTCCTTTTAGACCTGTGGCAAATGTCCTTACACTAGAGGGGTGTGGCAAGGGGACATTTCCAAAGCTCAGTGCCACCAGTAAGGGAAAGTGCCCCAGATCAAAGATCTGCCTCATTAAAATCAGAATTGCACCTCTGCTACAAATCAGTTCAAACAAAGAAAGGTTGATTGTTATGTGCCACAGCCAAGAATAAAAAAATAACCAACCCTGGGACTTGGAAAACAGAAACTGGGCTTGTTCACATCCTTTAAATGGTTGCTTCCTGCATTTACATACCCTGCACCAAACCTCCTTTTTACTCATCTTGAAAAGAGGGTGGATTTGCTTCTAGAATGATTGGTCTCTGAATTTCTGACTCTAATAGGCACAAAAAATCTGGAAGTTCAACAGGAGCCTGTTTACCTGTGTGCTGTTCGCTTCCTCTATTCTGTGGGCCACTGGTCCAGACTGAATATGCGTCTGAAATGCAACCCCCTGAACCGCTCAGATGGTGTTTTGCATTCACGGAGTGTTGCCCTTCACAAGCAACAAGCTCAAGCTTAGGGAAAGAAATGCACAAGCATAAACATCCTGCTCCCTTCCGAGCTGCAGAGTTGGACAGGGCACCAGCCCAGCGGCTTAGCTTCACTTCCAAGCAGCACAGAGACTTGGCCTCCATCCCTGACACTGCAGGGTATTGGTGAGACTGGAAAATAGATCAAATGGTGCCTGCATTGCATAAGGAAAGAGCGTGGAGCCATCCCTGGTCCAAAAGGTGGCAGTTCCACAGACCTGGAGAAATTCCTAGGAGCAGGAAAAAAAAAATATCAAGATCCTGCTCAGGATTTTGCCGCCAGATCTTGCTGCCAGTGAGTCCAAACCTGGTGGGCCTCTGCTAATTTCTTCTGATTATTTGCATGTTTGCACAATGTGTGAGTACAGGAAGTGAAAGCAGATATAGTAGGAGCCAAAAGGGATAAGAGCAGGGATTGCAGACTTGAGCACCTCTAAGACCAAGCAAGCGACCTAATTCAGACAGGGCGTGTGCACTTCTAATAGTCTGCTTCTTATCACCTCCAGTTTTATTCCTCACCCCCCACCCCCAATAATTGGGTTGATCTCAAGGGTGTTGTACCTCTGACCTACATCCCCAGCCATTTCCATTTTATTTCCAAAGCTGGTCTTGAACTTGAAATCCTTTCACCTTAGCCTCTCAAATCTCTGGGGTGACAGGCATGTGAAGCTGCCCCTACCCCAATCTTATTCAGGGACAAAGTCCCTTTCTGTTTGTATATAAACACCCTCAGAATATGTATTATCTCCCATTGTGCTTGAAATTCCTGGTCCTCTCAGTCTCTGTTGAGTTCTTTCACTTCTGATGGAGACATAGTGTCTAGTCAGCTTTCTATTACCATAACAGACACCTGAAATAATCAATTTATGATGAAGAAAAAATTTTTTTCCACAATTTTAATTGGTACATTACAGTTGGTTATGTACTGATGGAATTTGTTGTTAGATATTCGTTCATGACACACTCTAATAATACAATTTGGCCAACATCTTTCCCAGCATGTCCCCCCTCCCTCCCTGCCACCGCTTGGTCCCTTTCCTCCACTGATTACCCAGAAAAGGTCTATTTGGGCCTAGGACTTTAGAGCTTCTCCTCGTGGTTGGTTGGCCCAGTGGTTTGGGGCCTGTGGTGAGGTGACTTGTCACATAGGGACCTTGTGGCAGAGCAGCCTCTCGCCTCGGGGGGGGGGGGGCTCAAAAGGAGGTGAAAAGAGGGACAAGAACTCCCATAAGCCCCTCCTTTAGAAGGTTGCACCATCTCTCCCAAGTGCCCTGCTGGGGACCAATGCTTTACCACACAGTCCTTCAGGGCACACCCCAGATCCCAACGATCGCACGTGGACATAACAAGTTAGTTTCCTCTTATTTTGACACGAAAAATACAACAGCTTTATTTGATGATGAATGTCAACCAGCATTGGTCATTGTCAGGGCAATGACAAGGAGTGATGAAGACTCTGGTGACTGGAGAGCATAGACCTGGCCCCCACCCAAGTGAGATGGGAACTTTAGAAGGTCATTAAGGTTAAAGGAGGTCATAAGGGTGGGGTCCTGTATGATAATATTGGCGACCACAATATGAGACACTAGGATGCTCTATCTCTCCCCCACCCAAAGGTGCACAATGAAGAGGCCACATGAGCCCACAGAGGTGGTGGTCACCTATAGGCCAAGACAAGAGGCTTCAGCATGAAACCTCTCTTCCTGGCTCCTTGATGTGGACTTCCAGCCTCCAGAACTGTGAGAGATACATTTCTGCTCCCTAAGTCACCCAATCTGTGGTATTGCTATGGCATCCCTAGAAAACTCAAACCACGACCAAAGTAGAGCGCTCCTTCCAAATCCAGAGGACTCCCAGGCAGGAATGAGAACCCAAGATTGTGAGATCATCCATTGGTGGTCAGAAGACAGAAAATTGAATTTTCACATGAAAAATTTCCCATTTCTTATTGATTGTAACTTAAAGTATTTAAACACTGTGAGTATATGAAATGATGTATATATATATATAAAGCCCTTTATTGCAATACTATTTGTAAAATGTTGAAAATAATTCAAGTGTACATAAATGATGGAACATTCATGAACAGAATCAGAACCAATGGACCTTTTATGAACGTGTATTTTGCAAAGACTCCTTGCAATAAAATCCATTAACAATTGACTCCGTGACATAATTTTAAGAAAGTAATAAAGCATCTGAACTTTAATATGAAATCAGTATGTTTTATAATTAACAACAAAATATATTTCAATGTGTCAGTACTCAGACCCAAGTACTCTAGATGATATGACCACAGAGTTGGGCTCACCCATCCACCAGCCACAAATGCAGACTTATACGGCATGCTACATTCAAGAACGTGAGGAAAAAAGCTAAGTACATTCTTCCCTCAGTTTCTACAACCTGGCAAATTAGTTGTGTTCATAGACTAATTTTATCTAAGGAAAAAGGAATCAAGTTCTAGGCTTGGATAAATTATAAATAGTGGCAGACTTGAAAAAGTTGTATAATACTATAGTTTTGGATTTTGAATGTCCCCAAAGTCCTTGAGTTTGAGTCTTGGTCCCCTGGAACATTTTGGATGTGGGGCTTTGGAATACTGGGGGTGGGCCAAGACCTCAGTCAATTTTTCTCTTTCTTTTTTTGCTCCCAGGTTTGTCCTGGACAGGAACGTCCAAAACCATGAGCCAAAATAAACCTTTTCTCTTTATAAACTAAGTGTCTACATTGCAGCATGTCTAAAAACCCACTAAAGGCCACTGATACCCCCGATCTCTGTGACAAGTGAAGTGCCTCCACATATTTCCAATACACTTCCTGGGGGAGTTGGTCTCTGTTGAGTACTGCAGACTGAATGTTTGAATCACCCCTAAATTCATGTTAAACATCAAACTCCCAAGGTCATGGTCTTAGAGGTGAAGCATTCCAGAAACAAAGGTAGCAAAGGGGGAACCTCTTCTTGGTGTTCTTGCAAGAATGGACACAAGGGAGCCCTCTTCCTCTCTCCCACGGGAGGCTGTAACAAGAAGGAGCCATTTGCAAACCCAGAAGAGAGTCCTGACCAGACACCGAGCCTGTCCATGCCTTGTGTTTTAGTCAGCTTTCTCATCTCTGTGACCAAAAGACCTGACAAGAACAACTTTAATAAGGAGGAAAACGTTTATTTGGGGGCTCACAGTTTCAGATGTCTCAGTCCATAGATGGCCGACTCCATTCCTCGGGGCCTGAGGTGTGTGGCCGAACAGAACAGGACAGAAATGTGTGGTGGAAGAAAGCAACTGGGAACATGGCGTCAGGAAGGGCGGAGTGGGGAGCTCACTCTCCATGGAAAAATATATACTCCAAAGGCACACCCCCGGTGACCCACCTCTTCCAGTTAACTGCATGTTAATCCCTATCAGGTGATTAAAGCACTGATTAGGTAAAGGCTCTTAGAATCCAATCACTTCACCTCTGAACTCTCTTGCATGGTCTCTCACATGAAAACCCTTCACATCTCGACTTGGACTTTTCTGGCTTCCAGAACTGTGAGAAAGTCAGTTTCCACTGTGGTTCTTTGGTAGCCCGAGCTGATGAGACATTGAGAGTCACCAGGTAAGGCCATTTCTCCTGTCCTTCTCTACTCTCTACAGTGTAATAAATCTACAGAAATGATCGCAGTGCTTAAGTAACCAGGGCAGTGTTGGTGGTAAGCCAAGGACTGCATTCCAACAGAGGAACCTTCAGCAGGGAAGCCAAGGTTCTGTGAAGTTCCAGGTCTCCGAAGAAAAGACAGCACATGCAGGAAGGCAGGAGGCAATCCGTCATGGCAAACAAGGTGTGACCCGGGGCTGCTGCTCCTCAGAACAGGCTGCAGGTCATCTCCAAGCATCGTGAGAAGCCCTGAGTCTTCCTGGGCAGATGCTCCCGACTTCTGAAGGATCAGCTACAGGTTTTGGGGTGCAAGTGAAAAAATCAATGAGCGCAAAGCCCTCTGTGTCCTGGATGGTGTTTTATGGAGAACATCACCTTGTCTAACTTCTTTGTAAAAACAGCATCAGCAGACCTTAAAAATTAAAGTGGTTAACAATGATTTTGTTCTGCCTTAATTTTTTTTTTGCAAGTGTATCCATCAAGAATCCCTAATTAATGGTTGCTTTAAGGGAAAGAAGAAGAAGAAGAACAATGTAACAAAAAGTTTAATGACTGAGGCCACAACTGGATGAGCCCATCTCAAGATTACTGTTTGCATCTCTCCCGTTCCCTCATGTGTGATGGTTAATGTGCTTTAAAAATGCATCACCCCAATCCTGTGTTCTCTACAGGGTGTGATTACATGAATAATCTTGTCAGAACAAAGGAGATGTTGCCTCCCCCTCTGGCTCGTCCACCCCCTCTCTTCCCCCTCACAGCCAGCCCTCCTCCCACTCTGGAGTTGAGCCCAAAGTTTTTCATCCCCTTCCCACTGTGGGATCTAGCAGGGGAGTCGGGACCCTGGGAATGGATGTCAGCGCAGGAGCCTGTTTAGAAGGTGGCACGTGGGATCCAGTTAAAGAGGGGCTGCCGGGACAGGATGGAAGTGGCAATCTTCAGTGCATGGTTTCTGAGAGTCCTTACATAGGAGAAGAGATCAGGAGCAGAGAAGTCAGGTCTCCTCTTCCTCTGCTGCCTCTCCTGCTACTTGGCTTCCCTCCCTCTTTCCCATTGCTCTCACTTCAAGGTCCAAAGATGTTGACTATTTGGACTTCAGCTGGCCATTTCCTACCTTATGATTTTAGTTTTCAGCAGTTTCAAAAGTGCTTCTGACCTGCTTTGGAAGGAGGCTCTTCTAGTCTAGGTTAGAGGCCTTAACAAAACATGATCATTCTCATTAAATGATTTGCAATATGATATTCTTCCTAAGATGCATGGAATCGATTCTGTTGTGGACACCTGACATCCAAGCTTTTATAACAAAATATCAAGCAAGGTCAGCTGGGAAACAGAGGAGCCTTCCTCACCATCCCCACCAAGATGACGGACTCAGTGTTTCATAGATACCTCTAATGCCCTGATCATTCATCCTGAGGTGACATCAAGGAGCAAGGCTGGGTCTCACAGAGTTGGAGATGACCTTGCTTTCTCAGGCTTCCCGTGACCAGGTGGGAGCATATGGCATATACTCCTCCAATCTGATGCATCCACTGGAGATTTGGACTCAGAGTGACAGAGGAGTACTAGGCCCACAGACTTCAGGAAGGGTGGTGAGTCTCAGCTCCTGGAGGGAGCACCCCTCACTTGGCATTGCTTGGGAAAGCTGTGATTCTCTGAGCCAAAGTGGCCCAGGCCATCCTGACTTGTTTACAGACTCTAACAGAGCAGTCCATCGTGACATTGTTCAATCAGGTCCTCATATCTGTGGATTTCAGGAGCAACCAATGTCACCCAGAAAGTCACTTCCCTGCTTGAACTAGCTGCAGTGAGTTCTGTTCTTGGGGACTTGGAACCCCAGTGGATGCAGCAAATGTCTCCAGGAGTGTCTCAATAGGCCTTCAAAGAAATGGAATGCAGGACTATGGAGTAGTCTGGCTGCCTCTGAGCCAAAGCCTGCAGAGAAAAAAACAATTTCAAAGTCTTCATTTGTCAGCCCAAGGCATGGTCAGAAACCAGGGACTTTCTGTGATTTCTATGGCTGTGCTGAGACAATAATTTCCCTTTACTGCAGACACAGAGCTGAGGGAGCCAAAAATCAAAGTCAAGATTAATGACTGAGGGTTGCCAAAATTCAGAGTCAACTGGACTCACAGTGTTGCCTGATTTTGTGAATAATTAGGCATCAAAGACAGTGAGTAGCATCTTAGGCATGGGAATGTGGCAAAACAGGAGAAGCTGGAGGCCTCATGCCCCCAGATCCCCAAGACCTGAGGATGCCCGACAATGGACAGCACCCCTCCTTCCCTGCCTGATGCTCCTCCCCGCACCTTGCTTAAAGATCTCTTAATGTGTCCATCCAAAGCAGTTACCTCCTAAAAGGGTCTCCAGGTCTCCTCACACCCACCTCTCACTGACTCCAGACTATAGCTAGACCTAGAGCCTGCTGCTGGGCCCCTGAGTGCCAAATACAAAATACTTAAGGAATAATTTATAAGGACTCTTATTTACATTAACCTGAACTTAAAAACTTTTAAAAAATGTATTTCCCACATACTTTAAGGGTTAGTAAAGTCTCTGGGAAAAAAAAATAACAGATTGTTCATTAAAGTCCCATTTGATCTGTATAACCGAGGAGAACTTTAGGACTGTCAGCTTGATCAGCCCAAAGTGGTTCCAGCAGCTCACTCTTATGAAACTGATCTAAGTGGACGTTTTCTCTGAGTGCGTTATACACCAGTCCACTCACCTACCTCCTAATATTATCAGTTTGGACTTGGAAGAAGAGTCCCTCACCAGGACATGGGCAACCGTGTCCACATCTCTGAAAAGCTGTTTGGAGCTGGTTTTCTTTAGGCCAGGGTCATGAGTGATGGATGCACCTGTTGACATGATCTCCCTGGATGTCAAGCAGCAGCAGTGAACTGTCAGACATAAGGTCTTGCATTTGGATTGTGTCATTTGCAAATGACACAATCCATTTCTACATTGTGTGGTCCACTTAGCAATCAGCTGGGCCGCAGTGGGAAGAACACACCTGAGCCTGGGGTCTTACTATTTGCTAAGGATAGTAAAGTCTGTAGACACAAAATTAATGGATTTTATCTCTGCAAGAGAAAACTTTGGGACTGTGGAGCAGAAGCTTAGCTTCAGCCCTCAAATAGATTTGCAGTCTCGGATTCAGCTCACAAGATCAGAGCCATTGGAATGAAGCGGAAAGTTGAAACCTTAATAAAATCCCAAGTATCTGTGTTCATTCTTTCTCCCAGCCTTCTCCAAAGAAATAATGAGGCCTCTTATTAGGTAGGGAATCAGTACATCAGAAAAAGAAAACACCTGGGTATTCCAGAGGTTATTGATCACGGATGCACATACCAGGAAACCCAGGACATTCCTGCATCCTCTGAGGTCAGCTGAGAGATGAAACTGGGCGGGAATCCGTAGTGCGGGAGTCTGCAGAACTCCCAGGTCATCCTTCCCAGCCTCCTCTGCACACAGCTGGAAAGAAATGCTGGGCTCCCCAGTCCACTGATTAAAGCCTATTATGATAGAAAGAGCCCCTGCAGCTCCTCTGTTCCTCAAATTGGTAAATCTAAAGTTTCTATGAGAATGGGCAAATATTATCATCAAAGGCTGGAAAGACACCGTCAGGGTGACTTGTGTCTCACCCTCGTCTAAACTCACCAGAGGGAACTGTGAAGAATATAGCTGCAGAAGACAGCAGAATGTGGTGGATTCATCAGTCCCTGCAGCTCTACGCAGCTACTTGTAAGATTTATAGTGCTTTGTTTTGTTATTTTTTTTCTTTCTTGATATCAATGTGCAGAGCACCCAAAAGAAGTTGGGGTTGAAACAAGCTCATCTACAAAGGACTCTCAGAGGATTCAGATTCCTCAGGAATAAATATTTAGTCATCCCTCAACATAAAGTGAAATATTTGGTGAATGCAAAATAAATATGGAAGGGGCCACGGAGGGAGGAAGCCATAAATAATTTAGCTTTTGACTGAGGAGATTTTAGACAGGCCCTCTTTCAGGGACAGAGAAATGTAATTGCACTAAATGAGATAAGACCATTTTATGGACCATTTTATAGTTGATGCTGTGTGTATGGTTTGGACAATGCAAGTATGAATGGTTTATAATACCGGGCAACCAAGAAATGAACTGCTGTTCAAGTGGTATTCACATTGTGCAAGTGAGAGGGTAAAGAGCTTTCATGCTGCTTTGTTTTGGAAATTTTTTCTGTCTTATGAGCCTCACCTTTGTCAAGTAGTCGACTAAAATTCTCCTTTGCAGTTTCCCTGGAAGATAACACTCAGGCCTCTGACAAAATGTCCTCGAATCAGGTGCACCCATGTGAAACTTCTATTTAAAAGGAAGTGGATTTACATGCAGCCAGCTAAAGACCAGCTAAAGACAATAAATAAATAAACAAACCAAGACTCTGCTGCTTTCCTGAAGTTACTGAAGAATGAATGGAAGCAGAGAGAATAAGGTAGGGAGTCAAAGGAGGAGAGAGAGTGCTACATGAGTTAATTCCCCCATCCTGAGCTGAGATGTTTAGTTCACACAAAGCACAGGACAAAGGCAGGAACTCCTATGGAGTTTCCTGACCTGGAAACCAGAAAAGAGAAACTGTGGAGCAGTGAACTTAAGAGAGCAGAGGAATCCCCTAAGGGAAAGAGCAGACTGGGGATCCTGAAGCTTTGTCTGCCCATGTCTGACTAATCCCTGAATTCCGCTCATGCAAAAGAGATGCAAAGATCACCAGCTAAAGACGTGTCTGCAGAGTTCCCAAATTTTGGTGAAAAACAGGATGCAAAGCAGATACCAAGGGGGATAAATACCAAGAGGATCATGTTGAGGCCCACCACCATCAAAAATTGTCAAAAGACAAAAGTAAAGAGCAAATCTGAGAAACAAGAAGAATACATGTTGTGCTACAACCAAAGGATCAATGATCCCATTAGGTCTGACTATCATAAAAAACCACAAAGGCCAGAAGACAGTGGATCTACATCCTTTTAGTACAGAACTAGGAAAATAAAAACTGGCAACCCAGAATTCTAGATCTATGAAAGTGTCATTAAGAATGAAGGTTCATGGCTGCCCAGCATGTGTGAGGCCAGGATTGACCCCCAGCATAAATAGATAAATAAATAGATAGATATTTTCATTTAAAGAAAACCAAGAATCCATCTCTAGGACACCTATGTTATAAGTAACAGTAAAGGAAGTATCTGTTTGAGTGAAGTAAACCAGATGAAAACTTGAAGCCTCAGAAAAGAATGAGGAGCATAAGAAATTATAAACATTTGTATAAAAGTGCAAAAATTCTCTATTTTTTGCCATTTCCACTGAATTTTCTTATAATTCCATCACAATTTTCCCTACATTTTCTTAGAAACCTTGCTGCTGTTTGAAACACATTTCTAACACTGCCTGACCTATATAAAGCCTGTGAAGTTGAAAGCTTTCTATATTTTTCAATAAGTATTTTTTATTAACTATAAATTGGTTTGTAAAAGTTATGGATGTATATTTCACTTCCTAGGACAACCAGTATAAAAAAATGCAAAAGGTAATTTTTAAAAGGCGTTAGGAAAATTAAAAGCAATTAAAAAATGTTTGAATAATCAAAAAAAAAAAGTTATGAAAGGAGGAATAGAAGAACAACAAGTCCAGCAGAGAAATAGGAAATGATAAGTTTAAAAGTAGTAATATTAAGTAACATGGAAAACATTAAATATTTGCAAATGACACAATCCATTTCTAAATAATTATTGGGTTAAATAAGGAATCATAAGAAAAGTCAGAAAATATTTTGAACATCTTACTATTAAAATAGAACATATCAAAATTTGTGGGATGTAGCAAAAGTAGTGCTGAGAAGGAAATTGATAATATTGAGCCCCTAATTAGACAAGAAAGGTCTCAAATCAATGATCTTAAGAAAGTAAAAGTACACCAAGTTAAAGTTGTGATCTTAAGAAAGTAGAAATACACCCAAGTTAAATCCAAAGCAGCAAACAGAGGTAAGGAAATATTTTTTTAAAAAAAAAACACAACTGGAATTAATAAAACAGAAAGCAGAAAAGCAATAGAAACAAATCAATTAAAACAAAATATCAAGAAAATTGATAGAGATATATCCAGACATATCCCAAAAGTGAAAAAGAAAATACTAATGGATAGTATTGAAATGAAAGAGGAGAAATCACACTCTTCAGACGTTAAAAAGATACAAGGGAATAGCATTTACTACTTTATACCAATAAATTTGATGACCTGATAAGATGCACAAAGTTCATAAATAATACAAATTAGCAAAAGTGACCCAAGAAGAAACAGAAACTTTGGACAGCCCTATACCAATTAAATAAATTTGATTAATAATTTAAGCTCTTTCCAGAAGAAAATCTTAGCCCTAGATATGGCTTCACTAGTGCCGCAGTCTGGCTGGGCACAAATGCCGCAGTCTGGCTGGGCACAAAATCACGAGCCACCACACAGCTTGTAGATTCAAACAGCAACTCTTTATTCCCGAACTCACACCAGCTGTCTACAATCACGTTCTGGTGAAATCCACGTTCTCTGCCCAAATCCACATCCACTGGGCTTCTATCTCCCCAAAAATACTGTCTGAATCCCGTGAGAACTCAAGGGGAACTCAGGCAGCAGGATACGCACTATTCCCAGCGGGAATAATCTTAAACCTGGAACCACCTAAACCGGGAACGCCCTAAACCCGATTATCCTAAACCGGGAACACCCTAAACCCAGATCCGCCCTGGTCCTTGAGCAAGGTCACATACATGCAATGTCACTGCAAAATGTCCTATTTCCACGAGTCCTTCCACTAAGCAACATGGGATGCTGGCAAGGAAATTGTCATACCTACTTGGCTAATGGCTCCTAGCACACTAGTGAGTTACCATAAGGAAAGAATAATCCCAAGCATACCCAGACTCACTCAGAAGGTAGAAGTGGAAGGAATACTTTCTACTTTCTTTTTGAGGTCAGTATTATCCCAGTTATCCAGCTAAAACATCACAGAAGAGAACTAAGAGGCAGTTCTGAACACACACACATTCTCAATACAATATTACCAGACAGAATCTGAGGACATATGTATAATAAACTGTGACCTAGTGGGTTTATTCAAGATCTGCAAGGCTAATTTATCAACAGGAAATCAAAAGCATTATTAATAGAATAAAAAAAAGATCATTGAACCACCACTTAGAAATAATTTTAATGAAGGCTGTGCAATTCCTATACCCTACAGGAAACAATATAAAAAGAAATTTAAAAACTTAGGTAAATAGACACACACACACACACACACCATTTATTTATTTATTTATTTATTTATTTATGAGCCAGAAGATTGAATATTGTTAAACATTTTCTTTTTCCAGTACTGGGGATTGAATCTGGGGACTTGCTGCCATGGAGCTACATCCCTGGCCCCTTTTATTTTTTAAATTTTTGACATAGAATCTTGATGAATTGATGAGGTTAATCTTGAACTTAGGATCCTCCTGCTTCAACCTCCTAAGTCTCTGGGATTACAGGCATGCACCATGACATCTTGTCATAATATTTTTTTTATTAGTTGCACATGACAATACAATGATCTTGACATATCATACATTTGAATCAATTGGGGTATAATTTCTCATTTTTCTGAGTGTACAGGTTGCAGGGGAGGGGAAGGGGGAATAGGAAGGGCAGCAGAATAAAACAGACACTAGTATTGCTGTATGTATATATGTGTCTGTATAACCAATGTGATTCTGCAACCTGTACACTTGTAATATTTTTTAATGGCAATTTTCTATCCATAGAATCAAACTAAACCAAAATCCAAGTGTTTTTCAAAACTTGAAAAAAAAAAGAAGAAATTGAAAAACTAATCTGACTATTTGTATAGGCAAACAAAGGACCTAGAATAGCTAAAAAGCCCACAAAGTAGGCAGTCATACTCTGATTTCAGTGTTTCTTATGAGGCTCTAGACAGCATCTCCTGGAGAGTCTAGGCTCACAGATTGAGGAACAGAACAGCTAGCCTAGATGTAGTTATGGATGTAGACTAGAGGCCAGAATAAAACCCTCAAGTCCTAGTACCAGCTTTCATACTATTTTGTGCCAACAACCCTTTGGCACTCTAGTAAAACCTATCAGAGTACTTTCTCGTTGTGGTAAATATATACATAGCATAAAATTAGCCCTTATTAAGCTTGTCAGTCTATTCATCGTGCTGTGCAACCACCCCCACAAGGCATGCACAGAGCTTTTTAGCCTTCCTAAATAAAACCTGGTACCTATTCCACACTAGCTCTCTATTCCCACCTATTCTCCTTGTTCCTGGCACCCACCATTCTACGCTCTGTTTCTGTGAATTTGACTAATCTGTAGAACTCAGGTGAACAGAGTCATACAATATTTATCTTTTTGTGACTGGCTTATTTCCTTTAACAGAACATTCTCAAGGTTCATCCATGGTGTAGCATAAGTTTGAATTCCATTCCTTTTTAAGGGTGAACAGTATTCCATTGTATGCACATACAGTATTTTGTTTGTTCATTTATTAGTGGAGACCTGAGTTGCTTCTACCTTGTGACTGTCGTGGATAATGCTGCTATGAACACAGCTATGTGAAGGGTCCCTGTTTTCAATTCTTTCAGGTGTATATGCAGCAGTAGAATTTCTGAATCATGTGGTAATTCCATGAGTAAAAATAATCACATGAAATTACAACAGAAGCCAGGTTATTTAAATATCTAAATGTGAATGTATATTAGAGCAATACCTGTTTTTTATTAATGCATTAAGAGAGAAAGTACATCTGAAAATAGGTCAAATAACATTGTTATTAATATTTTTAAAGTGCATTAGAATGAAGACTACTGTTGCTAAGTTCTGATAAGAGTATGCTATGGACTGATCTTTGATCGGAAAGCATGTCATGGTCACGTTGACATGAAACTCACTTTGACCTTTTTTTTTTTTCCTTTAATAGCAATGTGTTAAAACCCCAATTTCAAAGACCTATTGTTGCAGGGAAATTACAGTTTCAAAGCCCACTTAGTGAGGCAAAAATAGGATTCTTTCAAGAGGCACCTGATTTCTCCAAAGTTTCAATTATAGCAGATAATTTTTGTTCCCAGATCAGCTAGTTCATTTTGGGCGAAGCCAATGTCTTTTAAAACAATTTATAACTGAAAGAAAATAAACTGTATATTGATGATTAATTCCAATGCCATCAACACAGGCGAAAACCATTTCAAAGGGCCTTTAAATTTCCTTGGTGTTCATTTTTTCTTGATTTAAATATATTAATGGAGAATTTTCTGTTGCAATTACATGTATTTCATTCAGCATTTGAAAGTTTGCAAGAATATTGGTCTCTACTCTCTTCTTCCATGTTAGCAGTTTGACAAAGTTTGAAAATGTTCTGGTTGTATCCATCATCAGTGATTTCAGAAACTTGAATTAAAAGACCTTGTATCTATACAAGTAAATACATATGCCAGGTAAAATAATCTGTTTCACTTTTCCTTATTTATAATGATTTGTTGATAAATATGTCATCAGATCCATGGGAGCATAGACCAAACCACATCTCATGGTTGAGAGAGTTGTGTGAAGTGCATTCCTTATAATAATTTGATTGCTATCAGTTTGCTCTATAGGTACAGGCCATTCCCAGTGTAGTCTGAGGGTAGCCACCGGGTTTTGCATTCTCATTGTATTCCTATTTGGTATGCTCTCTGGGCAATGACACAATGGCTTACATCTGTAATATGTGAAATAAATGATAATCATATAGCTTATTCTGTGAAAATAGCTTACATTTTAAAAATATGTTTTCTAGAAAACTATCAGAAATAAAACCAAGCGACTCACTACTTAACAGTAGCTGAATTTGAGGAATGACACAGATTCTGGATTACTGTTTAATCTGCATGTCTACTGAATTAAAAGTTTGGGTGAATTTCAAAATCTGCTGGATTTTATTTACTTGTTATGTAAATTTCTTTCATATCCTATACTCCACTTAGTTAATGTAAGGGTACAGTCTTGCTGTCATTTAACAATGGAGATATGTTACAAAAACCAGCAAAGTTCATCTATTATTATTATTTGAAGCCTTATGCACATCACCTATATGCTGTATTTTTTATGTGTTCTGTGTATGATGTACCATATAGGATATGTACTGCACATGGCCTGTATGCTATATTTTTTGTACATCTGGCAGCAAAGTGATTTGTTTACACCAGCAGCATCACAACACACAATGGCATGCTGCATCCCAGTGTCAGCACAGCTGCTATGTCACCAGGCAATAGGAATTTTTTAGCTCCATCATGATCTCACGGGGCCACCATTGGGTATGTTGTCCGTCATTGAACAAAAGTCAATATTTGTTTCTATGCAGATTAAACAAATTAAAAATACAAAATTTGAGCTTCAAAAGTTCGATGAATCCATAATATTATCTTATATTTACATATTATTACTTATTTTTACTTTTCCAATTTAAGTTGAAATGTCAACGACAGAGGGTAACCACTCCTGTAGATGTCCACACTGTGCTGTTGAAGGTGATGCCCTGATGGGACACAAGAGCCACAGTGTTCTCTGGGCAAGAGGAGGAGGCCTGTCAATGAACTGACCTCAGCAATCTGATAAAGTGCTTGACACATGTCCAAGTCAAAGGTGCTTCTTAACCAGATATCTGGGGTGGGGAGGCAATGGAGTGAGAAAATCTCAACTGAAAAGACACAGGACCTTCCTGAACCTTGAATTTACTGGTTCAAAAAAAATCGTTTCTTGCTTTTTTTCCTATCGGTTCTTCTTAGTTATACATGACAGTAGAATCCATTTTAATCAAATTATACAAACGTGGAACATATCTTATGCTAATTAGGATCTCATTCTTGGAATGGTACAGGATGGTAGGATTCTCTTAGGTATTTTATATGTACATAGGAAAATCATATTAGATTCATTCCACTGCCTTTCCTAATGGCCCTCCCTTCCCTTCATTCCCTTTGTTTAATCTGCTGAACTTCTCTTCTTCCCCTTCCCCTTTTACTGTGGGTTAGCTTTCACATATCAGCAGAAACATTCATCCTTTGGTTTTTTGGAATTGGCTTATTTCACTTAACACGATAGTCTCTAGATTCATCCATTTACTGGCAAATGCCATAAGGCTGTTCTTCTTAATGGCTGGGTAATAATCCATTGTGGATGAGGGGGAAAGGACACACTCATACATTGCTGGGGGGACTTCAAATTGGTACAAACATTCTGGAAAACAGTATGGAGATTCCTCAAAAAACTAGGAATGGAACCACCATTTGACCCAGTTATCCCACTCTTGAGCATATATCCAAAAGATTTAAAATCAGCATACGACAGTGACACAGCCACATCAATGTTCGCAGCCCCACAATTCACAATAGCTGAGTTCTGAAGCCAATCTTGGTGCCCTTCCACAGATGAATGGATAAAGAAATTGTGGCATGTATAGACAAAATCTTTTCTTGACACATCCTATAAAGTTGCTGAACACAGGAAAAGCTCTGTCCTATTGCACAGGCTTTGGGTAAAGCTGTGTGCTACAGACAGTTGAGCTGGTGCATGGAATAGAACGAAGGAAAAACTAGAAGTGATGTTCTTCACTGGAGTCTCACTGGGACAGTTAACTGTGTATTTAACATCTTGAAGCAAGTCATCCAACAGTTGCCAGCCTCCTTATTTCCTTTCAGTATGTAACCTGCTGACACCACAGAAGTCTTTTTAATGCAATCATCCCCTTTCTCATGTTCACTATTTACATGCTAATGCCATCAAGGAAAAGTGCTTACTTCCTGAGCTCCTTTTGAAATGACAAAGATTGCCAATGTTTTGGAAATGGTGAAAAGGTTTTTTGGTTGTTTTGTTGTTGTTGTTGTTGTTGTGCCAAATCATTCTCACTGTAAGTAACAGTTTCAAATGTGCACGGGTGGGGGGTCCCTGTAATGCTTGAAAGACAGCTGGGTTTTGCTTCTTTAAGTAAACAAAAAGCTGTACATACTCTCACCAAGCAGACATACCAAGACTCTTCCAGTATCTTCTCGAAATGTTTGGTGGACAGCTGTGAAGTCCTGAGCTTCATCAGAACTGATCATGATGCCTTGGTTACAGACTGTTGGAGCTGAGTCTGGAGTCTCAGGGAAAGGGGTGGCTGGAGAATGAGGCGTGGGAGGAACCAAGGGTGTAGGAATGGACAACAGCGGTACCAATGCCACCAGTGTCCTGGCTCAGCGGCAGCCACCACCGGATCATCCTCAGCTGGTCCTCCCACCTTGTGTGGCTCCTTCAGAACCTCTGGTCCTGGTCACGTGATGACATTCAGACTACCAAGAGGTGGAGAGAGAATAATAACTGTTTCCCTGGGGAGAGGAAAAGTGGGGGTTTCCTGGGTGAGAGAATAGGTGAGTTTCTAAAATTTTCCTTGGACCAGTGGTGAGAATAATGGAACAAACAGTTGGGCAAAGTTAGAAATGATGCCAACTCTTGGGACTTTTAGTGCCTATGGATGATGTGAAAGTTACCTCAACTTCTCCCAACCTACTTTCTTATTTTCGGAGAGTTGAGCTCCTCTATGATCAATAACCCAAGTAGTTTTGCAATGATGATATTGAGAAGAAATGGACTTGTGATTGGCCTCTACATAAACAGACTGTCCATTACTGGGATAACTTCCTGCTCTCATTGACCAAAGAACATGATGGCTATGACTAATAAAATGGGTACAAACTGTATTTTTGTATTTCTCTTCTATTAATTTTATACATATTTCCACAGTACCACTTTGTCCAATATTTAAAAGATGACTAATGTGAAAAGGATGTAGTAGCTCGGTGTAACAAAATGTACCAAACTTGCCCTGCACCACTAAAATAGCCTTATTTTAAAGCTGCTCATATTTTTATGACATACCACTCACCACATAAAAATGACACAATGAACAAAGGTTTCTTAAGAAGATCTTCAACTTAATAAATTCAAAGCACACTCTTCTAGCCTTGAAAAAACCTTTGATCCAGGAGTCTCATAATGGGTCTTAGAGTTGGAGTGGATAGCCACTAGATAATGAGAGGAAAATCTTTTGAGCATCTCCGGCCATTGGAACCAGTTTCAATCTGTTCAATCAATTTCAATCTGTTCAGCTTTAGCTGAATTATTTGGATTCAGAACAATGGTAAGTATCCACCCCTCAGTATCCACAGAGTTAAACTCCTTTACTGGGGGCACCACCCTTTGAGCATTGTCAACGCACACTCTGAACCACACACTCTGAACTAATAATACGGCGCTGAGAGACACTTTTAAGAAATGGAAAGTAAAAGACAGACCCAAGCGCAAAAATGACTTAATGGCCCAAAGTGGGCCAGAATCTCAAAGAACTCATCAGGGATGAATCTCTGTGCATTAGAGCTTTCTTGAAGAATCCATGAACAGGAGTGAGGAACCTGACTGAAAGGAAGGAGCGCAGGGGCCTCTCCAGCTCAGGAGAGGTGGTTACAAAAGCTGCCCACCCCTGGCTGGGCTTGGAAAATGAGTGAAGTGACATAAGAAAGACAGAGGATATAGACGCGTCCCCCAGTGAGGAACAGCTGAGCCCCGTGACAAGATCGGGGGCACCTCTGATGTCACTCACTATGTGGAGGACTTCCAAGCCACTTCCCAACATGTGACCTGGCAGTTCAGGAATGGATTCCTGTGAGGATGGATGGAGGGAAACACACAGAGAAAGAGGAAGGAGGAGAGGGAGAGGGATAACACAGTGAGGAGGAGGGGGAGGAGGAGGGGGAGGAGGAGGGAGGGGAGGAGGAGAAGCAGAAAAGATGGAAGGGAAGGATGTGCAAAGCAAACTTGCAAATTAAAAACCAAACAAAAGAAATATAACAATAAGAAAAAATGCCAATAGAACTTCAAAAAGCAGAGATTAATTTCTTCTAGATAAATCTAAATAATGTAACAACCTGAAGAAGAATGATTTTGAAAAAAAAAAAGGATTTTAGCTTCTTGAAGAAACACGGGGTAAGACTAACATCCATAAGACAGTATAAGATAATCTAAAAAAATAGAAATAAAATTCTAACTAGCAAACAGGAAACAGAAAATTAAAATCATGAAATTAAAACAGTCATTAAATTTTAAAAATCGAGGGGTGGTTGTGATACTGCAATGGCAGATACATGTCAATATACATTTGTCCAAACCCACAGAATGTACAAGACTGAGAGGGGGGCCTTGCTCCTCATGTGAACCTGGACTCTGGTGATGGGGGTGTGGCAATGTAGGGGTCATCAGTTCCACACAGGCACCACGCCAGTGGAGGATGCCAATAGTGGAGGGGACCCTGCACCATGGGGACAGAGCTGCACAGGACATCTCTGTACCTTCCAATTAACATTGTTATGAACCTAAACATATTCTAAAAAATAAAGCCTTTTATAATAAATAAATGGATGAGCTAACCTCTGTGTGGGTAAAACAAACACAGCAAATAAAATAATAAGAACATATTCCTGAGGATTTCACCCAGAAATAACAGAGAAGCAAAGAGATTAGAAACTTGAGACAGCAGGTAAGAGAGATGGGAGATACACTTTAGAGGCTCCAACATATATTTAGTTAAGGGCATCAGAAGAACAGAAAACATTAACTGAAGTGTATTGCGTGAATTGGTAATGGCTAACGAGGGTGCTGAATTTAACAAAGAACAGGTTCTCAGAACAAAGGAAATTATAGAAATTAATCAGACTTTAAAAATTAATCCGCACCCGGACTGTGCACAGTGAAACCAAAGAGCATTGATTGGATATGAATGTTGGGGAGAAAATTCCAGAAATTCCTGCAGAGAAAAGCTGATTCTACAAGGGAATGACAGACAACCTGATGGTGAACTTCTCGTTGGCAAAATAGATGCTAGAATACAATGGAATAGTAGTCCTAAGTTATTTTTTAAAAAATCAAAATGAAATTATTGAGGGGAAAATTTAATGTCAATATACAAATAATTATTTCAACAATCGTTTATAATTTTGGTATTCTCAAATCTAGACTATTGACACAGGAAGAGAGACGTGGACATGTGGCTAGAGCAGGAAACTGAGAAACAGAGTTACATGTCTGTAGAAACTTGGTGTGTGCAGGTAGAACTACAAATTCTTGTGCAAAAAATGGATTTTTATTAACACTTGATGCCAGGACTATTGTTCTTCCCTGTGGAAAAGAATGAGCCTAAAACCTCACCTTGCCCAACATCCAGGATTAAAATCCAAGTGGCTTGATGTACAATTTTTAGCTCGGACTATACCCAAAACACCTAAAAAGAGCATACTACAGGGACACAGCTACATCAATGTTCATAGCAGCACAATTCACAATAGCTAGACTGTGGAACCAACCCAGATGCCCTTCAACAGATGAATGGATTAAAAAAATGTGGCATTTATACACAATGGAATATTTCTCAGCATTAAAAAATAACAAAATCATGGCATTTGCAGGGAAATGGATGGCATTAGAGCAAATTATGCTAAGCGAAGTTAGCCAATCCCTAAAAAACAAATGCTGAATGTCTTCTCTGATATAAGGGAGGTGACTCAAAACAGAGTAGAAAGGAAGAGCATGAGAAGAAGATTACCACTAAACAAGGAAAAGAGGAGGGAGGGAAAGGGAGGGAGAAGGGGAATTGCACGGAAGACGGAAGGAGACCCTCATGGGTTCACAAAATACATATATGATGGTGTGAGGGGGAAGGGAAGGGAAAAAAAGAGAGAGAGAGAGATAAGTGTCACAGTAGAATGGGTAGACAATAGGGATGGGGGCGGGGATAGGGAGGGCAGCAGAATACAACTGACACTAAGATTGCTGTATGTATACACATGGATGTACAACCAATGTGATCCTGCGATCTGTACACATGGAAAAATGAGAATTCATACCCTATTTGAATCAAATATATGATATGTCAAGATCATTGTATTGTCTTGAGCAACTGAAAAAAAAAGATGTACAATTTTTAAAGCAGAATTTTAAAACTCCTAAAAGAAAACTCAGGCAATTTTTATGATCTCAAAGCATGAAAGGATTTCTTCCACAAAGCATAAAGATTGAATTATAATGGAAAAAATTAGTAGATCTGATGACATTTAAAATTAAAGTGTGCTGTACAAGAACATCATGAGAATAGTTAATAAGATTTCATTGATGATTTTTTTCTACTACGCTGCTGTAATGAACATCCACATTCACATTGTTTTGTGTAAGTATTTTACAAAATTTTTAAAGTGAAATACCTATATTGAAGAGTAGGTACACCTCAATATTTGATATCTCTTTCTCCTTTTTATCAATTTGTATTAACATTAGTACTATTTGGAAGTGTTTTTCCTCATATTCAGTTTTACATGGATCATTGTAACTCTTATGTTTTTTGTGTCTACGATATTTATCTTATTTCTAGAATTGCTATCAGTGATGCTACTATAAATATCCTTGTATCTATATGTTTATGAACTTACAAACCTCCTATACAGTATGTTTAAGGCTGTATATCAAATGGTCTTAGAAATGAAGTTGGTGAATGGAAAGAATAAACATTCTTTCTTGCCACAGACTTTGCATTTCTGAGTCGTTAATTTTCAATGTTTTGTTGTTGCTAGATTTTGTCTTTTTAATTATTGTTGAATTTATGTCAAAAAATAGTAACTGTGTTTCCACCCACAGTTCATGAGATTGGAGGTTTCTTCATATCCTGGCCAATAAAATCCTGACTCTGAAGTTCCTCATTTCTTTCCCTCTGACAAGTGAAGAACACTATAAACAACTTTAAAATCCAGATTTCTTTCAGTATGAGTGAGGGTGAACCTCTTCGCACTGTCTGAAGCCGCTTGGATTTCCTTTCCTATGAATTGCCTATTTGTGTCCTTTTCCTATGCTATGGTTTTGATCATTAGTATCCCCTGTAAATCTCATGGATTAGGCAGTATATGACTGTCCCGATGGAATGAATAGATTAGGAAAGCCATAACCTCATCAGCGAATCAGTACATTTAATGAATTAATAATTTGAATGGACTACCAGGTGGAAACTGTAGGCAGATGGGGCGTGGCTGGGGGAAGTGGGTTTGTCAGACTGCATTTGTCCCTGGCTTCTCTCTCTCTCTCTCTCTCTCTCTCTCTCTCTCTCTCTCTCTCTCTCTCTCTCTCTCTCTCCTCCGTGGCTACCATAAACTAATAAACTAAGACACTTTCCTGCACCATTCCCTTCCACCATGACATTCTGCCTCATCTCGGGCCCCAGAGCAATGGAATCAGCCAACCATGTACTGAATCTCATAAACCTTGAACCCCAAACTAACTTGTCTTTCTCTACATTGTTCCTGTCAGTTAATCTGGTCACTGCAATGAAAAGGTGAGTCTGTTTCTTGATCATGTTAATGAATTCATTCCACAATATTTATTGAGCAGTTACTGCATGCCATACTGTCCTAGATTTTGGAGAAACAACGTTAAACAAAGGCTGAAAGGTCCTCTGTGTCATTGAACTTAAGGCAAAGTGAGAAGATCAACAAGAAATAAACAGATAAAACCTAGCCAGTGTAATAAGGAAAACACAATAAGTGGCAAGACCAAAGGGGAGTGGTGGAGAGGTGAACAGCAGAGATGTTCTTGTTGAAATTTGGTCTTCCTCTTCTTCCTTCTTATTATTGTAATAAATATATCCTTTCTGTATACATCATTTTTAATTATGCTTGATAATCCTAATTACCATAGAAGTTTAGCTTCCATTCTCAATTAAAATCACATAAACATTCTTTCTTGCCACAGACTTTGCATTTCTGAGTCGTTAATTTTCAATGTTTTGTTGTTGCTAGATTTTGTCTTTCTCTGTCTTTCCTGGTCAAAGATTTGCATGTAGTCTAGCTTAAGTTATTCTTCAACAGGGAAAGGCAGGCTCTTAAAGGGCAACCTAGCTCAGCGTAGGACTCTAGGGTGGTGGTTTCTCTCCCTCCTCACCTTTGGTTATTCTGTGTGGGCTGATCACTCAGCAAACACTCTCAGCCCAAATTTTGTCCAAATTAGAGTCTTTTATTTAGCCAGCTGGGTCTGCTCCCTGCAGGACCCAAATTGTCTCTGCCAGTTGTGTGGGGTTTATAAGGGGAAGAAAATCACATCCTCAAAAATAATGGTGCAGGTAAGCGAGCAGGATACAAGGGCTGAGACAGCAGTCAGCTGAGCAGACACAGACGGCTCATCCTGGGTTCCAGCACCTTTGTGGGCACATGAAGTACAGAAAAACAATTTTTTATACCTTAGAAACAGCTTAACATTGTTTACCTATAACACTTATCACCTAATCCTATTAGCCTACTTATTAAAACTTCATAACCTATAATCTATAATTTGTAATCTATATTGATTACGAATTATAGATTATAGACCACAGCCATTCCAGTGTCTTCCATCCCTGAGGTCTTCCGTCACCTGGTCTGACTTGATCCCCGTAAGAAGGCCTTACCCAGCTTTCACACTGGATGTTTGTAGGCTTCTTCTATCACTCTTGAGGTCCAGAGCTGTGGCCAGGAGATGAATCAGTTGCAGTATCTTTCTGTTTACATTTTTCCTGGAACATCATTTGTCCCTTCAGTACTGAGATTCAGACAAATTGTAGTTTAGAATAAGTTTAACCTTTTCAATCTTACTGTGTTCTGAGCTTCACATTCTTATTCAATTTTGCTCCTTAAAATGAGGTTTAATTTACAGAATGTTTTCTTTTTCTCTTCCATTTCCTTTCTTAACTCTTCCAGTTGATTTCTTCTTTGCCTTTCCTGGACTGATCAAATCTCTGTCGATTAGCTTGCCTCTCCTCGGGTATATTTCTTTAATTTCACTCAAATCATGGATGTATTTAGGACTTTCCTTTATTTGAGGCCAAATTCGTCTTCTGCTTGGTATTTACTCTTTGGCCTTATATTTTAATTCATGCATTTCCATTTTAAGAGTAGTTCCTAAGACCCATCAATCATTCTTTCTATCTTTTTTTTTCTTATTTCTGTTTTTAAAAATACTTTAGAGAGGAGGAGAATATGAATTGCAACAGTGACCACTTTCTTTTTTTAAATAGTAAATATTTAAATTGTACATTGTGACGAGTTTGAACATATGCATACACCCAGGGTGTGATTGCCACATCCAGGTACTAAATATATCCATAATCTGAAAAAACTTCCTTGATGTTCTTTTGTGGGTTGGTTTTGTTTTTTGCTCTATGTCTTGTTTTTCTTGGTAAGAAAAACTGAACCTCAGATCTATCTTCTTAATATATTTTAAGGAGCTCAATATTATACTGCTAACTGTGGGTGCAAGGCTGTGCAGCAGATCTCTAGACCTTATTCTTGTGTTTCTGAAGCTTCATACCCACTGAACAACAGTCCCCAGCACATCTTGGCAATCACATTCTTTTCTCTGCTGCTGTGAACCTGACTGACCTAGATACCACCTGAAAGTGCAATCATGCAGGTTTTGTCCTTTAATGACTGCCTTATTTCACTTACTATAATGTTGCCTAGATTCACTCATGTCATCCCAATCGAACAGTGTTATACTGGAAAAGAAAATGTATTTTCTGCTTGTCGAGGCCAAAATTATACACACACTTATATACCTACCCCTTGGACTTTATGCATTACATCTTTGTTTCTTGTAACATTAGCTCCCTCTGCTCTAGTTTGTGTGTGGCTTGACTGTGTCCCCCAAGATTCATGTGATGGAAGTGTTTTAAAGCCAAAATAGACTCCGTCTTCTCTCTGTCGTTTTGTAAAAGGTGGGTTGACTGGGTGGGCAAGACTAAGCCAACTCCCTGGTTCTTTTGAATTAATCATGAGTCAATTTGCCGATCATCACGGAATAGCCTATTCTGCGATCTTCTACCAGCAGTCCCCTGCCAACCAATCCAGAAATTTTCCAAACAAGTGACAAGGATCAGACTACACTTCTGCTTGATTCCTTTAAAGTTCCCCATGCTGGAGCACATTGCGGGGCCTCCCTTAGCCTTGTGCCCAAATCACAATTCCTATTTGCAAATAAAAATTCCTATTCTTAAGTAAACACTTCTTTTGCTTATGTTAGCACCTGGTTCTCTCATTGACAGAATTTTGGTCTCCGGCATGCTGGTGTTGAGGTGGGGAACCCTCGAGATATGAGGTCTGGCAGAAGGTGGCCAGGTCATGGGGGCATTCCCCTGAAAAGGATGAATGTAATTCTCAAGGGACACTAGTTAGTGCCCACTAGAGACAGTTATCATGAGAGGGGCAGGCTTGGCCCTGAGCCTCTCTGCCTTCCTGCCTCACCACGAGCTCCCACCCTACCCTGTGTGCTCTGCCATGATGCCAGCCCCCAAGCCTTGCTATAGCAGAAGGCCCTGACCAGAGCCATTTTTCAGCAGCTTGTTTTAGGCAAATCTCTCATAAAAAGCATACACTTGAATTTATTTTTAACAGTTTGCTTGTCTTTATTAGCAGTTGCATTAGATCTTATATTTGTTATTTATATTCTGTGCTTTTGAAAATTTTTGTTTCCTTCCTTTTCCCAACCCCTTCTTTTTTGGATTATGATGTCTTACTTTTAGATTCTCCAACACTTAGGAAATTAGACCCTATTTTATTTTCTTTGGTGCTCCGTTTGTTTGTTTGTTTTGAGATGGTGCCTTGCAGTGTTGTCCAGGCTGGCCTTGAACTCCGGGACTCAGGCGATCCTTCCACCTCAGCCTTCTGAGGGCTGGGATCAAAGTGTGTGCCACCAGGCCCAGCTGATGCTTGACTTCTTTCAAAAGTATTCTTTAACCTATTGACCTGATTACCAGAGTTTAAGATGTGGATTTTTCATGTCTCTGGTTGTACAGAGTAGAGTCATACCATTTGTGTTTTCATACATGTACTTAGGGTAATGATGTCCACTGCTTGCTAAGGATTCACCTTTAATTTGGGATAAGTTGTTTACTACACATTTTGAATGTGCTCTTAAAAATTCCCCATGGACATCTTTCAGCCTTTCATAATAAAACAGACTGCTGTTTAGAGTTCATTCAGACATGCTCTGGGCGCCGGTACATTTGAAGTTCTGAGCCTACCTCAATGAACAAGGCATCGGAAAAAGGACCAGTCCTCCTGGAGCTCATCCAAACAGCAGGGACAAGGGGAAAAAAATCAGCATTTAAATACTGTAAAATATGGCCTGGAGTTGTGGCTCAGTGGCAGAGCGCTTGCCTTACACATGTGAAACACTGGGTTCAGTCCTCAGCACCACATAGAAATAAATGAAGAAAATAAAGATATTGTGTCCATCTATAACTAAAAAAAATTAAAAATACTGTAAAATATGACTTGGAGAAATTGTAAATCTCTATTACTGTTTTTATCTACTTATATTTTCATTTCAACATTTCTTTTTTGAAAATATTTTTGACATTTGTGTAGAACAATAAAACCAGACTGAAAAATTACATTTAGATTTATTCCTATCTTGACTAGTCTTAATGCTCATGATATATTCCTGATATATAATGATTTTCCCATCCAGAGATCTAAACTTTACATAATTGCTGAAAGCACAAATAAAGTCTAAGAGTTTGTTTTCATGGACATATTTCCTAAGCTTTTGCATTTCTGAAAATAATCTGCTAACTTTGTGTATAAAAGAACCAAAATTGATGGATCATGTTTTCTTCCATTAAGTATAGTGTCCCTGGTTTAATTCCTAGGTCCTTGATCCACTTTGAGTTGAGTTTTGTGCATGGTGAGAGGTAGGGTCTTAATTTCACTTTGTTGCATATGGATTTCCAGTTTTACCAACACCATTTGTTGAAGATGCTAACTTTTCTCCAATACATGTTTTTGGCACCTTTGTCTAATATAAGATAACTATATTTATGTAGGTTTGTCTCTGTGTCCTCTATTCTATACCTTTGGTCTACAAGTCTATTTTGGTGCCAATACTATGCCATTTTTGTTACCATTGTTCTGTAGTATAGTTAAGGTCTGGTATAGGGATGCCACCTGTTTCACTCTTCTTGCTAAGGATTGCTTTATCTATTCTGAGTCTCTTATTTTTCCAGATGAATTTAATTATAACAGCACAATTCACAATAGCTAAATTGTGGAACCAACCTAGATGCCCTTCAGTAGATGAATGGGTAAAGAAAATGTGGTATATATACACAACGGAATATTACTTAACATTAAAAGAGGATAAAATCATGGCATTTTCAGGTAAATGGATGGATTTGGAGAATATAATGCTAAGTGAAGCAAGTCAATCCCCCAAAAAACAAATGACAAATGTTTTCTGAGATATAGGGATGCTGATTCATAATGGGGATGGGGGGGCGGAGCATGGGAAGAACTAGGAACTCTAGATAGGGTAAAGGGGAGGAATGGGAAGGGAGGGGGCATAGATGTTGGAAAGACAGTAGAATGGCATGGACATCATTATGCTAAGTACATGTATAACAACACAAATGGTGTGACTCTACTTTGTGTACAACCAAAGACATGAAAAATTGTGCTCTATATGTGTAATATGAATTGAATTGCATTCTGCTCTCATATATAACAAATTAGAATAAATAAAATATAAAAAATACTGGATCACATATTTGTCCTTTAAAAGCCTATACAATCGTCTCCTTGCTTTCTGACATTTTATTTGCATTAGGAGAAGACTGAAGACAGGAAGATTTTTTTCCTCTTTGTACATTACCTACTTTTTCTGCCTAGAAGCTCCCAGAAATTTTTCTGTTGGGTGTGTGGATAGATTAATTCTTTTAATGATTTTAGTAAGTAAAATATTAAAGGCATAAGGGTTAGAATTCAGGCTTCTGTCTACCTTATGGAATAGGAAATCTGCTTGCCTCTCTGAGGGTACAGATCCCTGGCTTTAACTGAAGAAACAGGTTGTAGATGAACAGACAATTTTCCTACTTTTTTTTTTTTTGTTGTAGTTTGTTTTATTAAGAGAACGTGGAGAATGTGCCATTAGCCTTAGGAAACTTTTTCCAATTGCCTTCTAATTTATATGGAAATTTCCTTAAATTGTGGCAGTTGTTTGTGGATTTTATATTGTAGTGAGAGTATAAATTTTGGTCTTCTGGCTTTCCTCTGAAAGAATTTGCTGAAAAGCTTGTGAAATTCGGTGGGCTGTTAGGTGGATGTCAATCCAAGGAAGAAATCCATAGTATTGTTATTTGTTGAACTTTCATAATTTTTTAAAATGTTGTATTTAGATATATATGACAGTAGAGCGTGTTTTGACATATATACATACATGGAGAAGAACTCATTCCAACTAGGATCCCATTCTTGTGGTTGTCCCTGATGTGGAGTTACACTGGTCATGTGTTCATATGTGAACATAGGAAAGTGGTGTCCGATGCATTCTACTGTTTTCCTGTTCCCATTCCCCTCTCCCTTCCTTTCATCCCCTTTTGTCTAATTCAATGAGGTTCTATTCTGCCCCTCCTTATCCTCTCTTGTTGCAGGTTAGCAACCATGTATCAGAGAGAATATTTGGCCTTTGTTTTTGGGGGACAGCTTATTTCACTTAGTATGATATTTTCCATCATGGTAAGTTCCATCTGCTGACTGGTCAATGCCATAATTTCATTCTTCTTTATGGATGAGTAATATTCCATTGCTTTTACATGATTTTATTTTATTTTTATTTTTTATTTATTTTTAAATTTGTTTCAATTAGTTACACATGACAGTACAATGACCTTGACATTTCATACATTTGAATCAGATGGGATATAATTTCTCCTTTTTCTGAGTATAAGGTTGCAGAATCACATTGGTCATGCAGTCACATATATACCCACAGTAATAATAATGTCTGTCTCATTCTACTATCCTTCCTATCTCCCCAACCCCTCCCCGCCCCTCCCATCACTTCTCTCTACCTAATCTAGAGTAATGTTATTATTTTTTTCTCACATCTTCATACATGTACTTTGTATAACAATGAGGGTCTCCTTCCACTATCCATGCAATTCCCCTTCTCCCTCCCTTTCCCTCCCACCCCTCTTCCCTATGTAGAGGTAACCTTCTTCCCATGCTCTTCCTCTCTTCCCCATTTTGAGTCACCCCCCCCTTATACATACAATTTTTACACAATTTTAAAAAAGGAAAATCATCTCCAAGTTACAAAGGATGCGTACCACTCTTCAAAATGAGAGATTCAGTCTTTTTACAAACAGCTACATTACTCAGGACTTTTAGTTGTTCTACTTACTGGGTTAAACGTTTAATGACTCAAAAGAAAAAAAGAAGGGAAGGAGGAGGACAAGAAGGAAGAGAAAGAAGAAGGGGAGAGGGAGGAGAAGGAGGAGAAGGAGGACAAGGATCACTGGCTCATACAGTTAAAATGCCCAGAGATGAAAGTAACCATGTTGCCGTCTCCAGCAGCTCAGAAAATCCACAGCACCCAGTAGTACCAATTCACAGGCTCCTCCTTCCAGAGTGTCTTGGTGTCTTGGCAGACTCCGAGCTGAGGGGCCCATGTGTGTCCTGTGGCCATCCCAGGGAGTGAGGGCCCCCTCACTAATTGTCTACGTTTGCACCCCCATTTCCCTCAGTCGGCCTAAAGGCACATGAATTAATACCACAAATACTAATCTCATGTTCTAGGATTTTTCAGAATGTCTATTTTTTAATTAATTATTATTTTAAATTTGTATATGACAGTGGAATGCATTGCAATTCTTATTACACATATACAGCACAATTTTTCATATCTCTGGTTATATACAAAGTATATTCACACCAATTCGTGCCTTTATACATGTACTTTGGATAACAATAATCATCACATTCCACCATCATTTCTAACCCCCTCCCTTCCCCTCCCACCCCTCTGCCCTATCTAGAGTTTGTCTATTCCTCCCATGATCCCCCTCCCTACCCCACTATGAATCAGCCTCCTTATATCAGAAAAAAAATTGGCATTTGGGAAAGCAGTATGGAGATTTCTTAGAAAATTGAGAATGGAACCACCATCTGACCCAGCTATCCTCTTCTCGGTCTATACCCAAAGGACTTAAAAACAGCATACTACAGGGACACAGCCACATCAGTGTTTATAGCAGCACAATTCACAATAGCTAAATTGTGGAACCAACCTAGATGCCCTTCAGTAGATGAATGGACATAATGTCTATTTTTAATAGCCACAATAAGACACCACTTCTTATCTACTAGGAAGGCTATAACCTAAAGATGGATAATAGCCATGTTAGCAAGGATGTGGGAAAATTAGGACCATCACACATCGTTGATGGGAAAACAAAATGGCACAGTTACTTGCAAAATAGTTTGGCAGTTCCTCAAAAAGGTAAACGTTGAATTACCATAGGACCCTGCTGTTCCACTCCTACATAAAGAGCTAAAACTTTGGAAAACCCATGTCCTTGCGAGAATTTGTACATAAATGTTCATAGTGGTATTATTAACCATGGCCAAAAGGTGGAAACAACTCAAATGTCCACCAGGGGATGGGTGGATAAATATAATGAATGCTATTCAATTATAAGAAGAAATGTGCCACAGTCCGGCTGCAGCAAAATAACGGGGGGGGGGGGGGGGGGTGTGACGAACAACTTGTGTAGATTGATACAGCAGGAGTGGGAGCCGTTTATTGTAGGACAGGAGGGGTATATATACATTCCACACAGCTTATCTTAATTAACATAAACTAGATACAGCAGTCAACCAATAAGGAATCTCCACACTTAATGGCTTGCTGGCGTTACTTCACAAACCACTCCCTCTGGCAAAATGCCAGGCGCCATCTTGACTTGTTTACAGACCCTAACAGAAATGAAGTACCAATAGTTGCTATAGCATGGATGAAGTGTGACAGGGAAGCCCAAAGTCCAGGTATTGTTTGATTCCATTTGTATGAAATATCCAGAATGTGCAAATCCATGGAGCTAAAAGTAGATTAGTGCTTTCCAGAATTGGGGAAAGGGAAGCTCAGAAGTGACTCTTCTTGGATGGACACAGGCTCTCCTTTTATCTTCTGGGACTAACTAATGATGATGATGTTGCAACTTTGTTGATGTACTAAAAGCTGCTCAGCTGTTCACTTTTAATGTGTGAATCTGTGACATATGAATTATATCTCAATAAAAAATAATTCTTTAAGACTATAAGATGGATCCAGAAAGGTTTTGTCATTTCATTTTTTAAATCAGCACTTATAAACAGAGCCATTGCGTGTTCAGGGAATTCTCTAGAACCCTAACGGCAGGGGATATGAAATGCCTTCCTTGCTCTAGGCCCAAGGCACAAACTGTCAGAACTGCTCAGCCCCTTTTGTTTGTCCTTAACTGCCTCCCTCTGTGCAGCCAGAATAATTTATATCTGAAAGCATTAAGTGTGATTGATGATAAACATTAATACAGAAAAAGAATCCAAATGCTGATGAATTAAGTGGCATTTAATATCTGGAAGAATTTTAGGTCAAGTACAATTTACCAAACACCGAAATCAGTGTTCTTCATGTGAAATTTTCTTACTAACCAGGGTATAATCTTAAAAATTGCTTTTGAAAACTGTAAAAGCACATTTTATATATGTAAATGATACAAGAAGGGCCAGGCCAATTTAGGCAGACATTCAGAGCTCTTATTTTTCAAAGAACAATATGAAACAAAATATTTAAGGAGTTGTTTTTTGACTTTTAAAAATATTTTTATTGTAAAATGAACACAAATACAGAAAAACAAATGCATAGCCTAAGTGTATAGTGTAAAAGAGATAAGACACGCTTCATGGACAGCCCCAGGTAAGACCTGAGGTGCGTCTCCAACACAATCCACCCCCTTCCCCTAGGAGGACGTGTGGGGTGTGTGTGCGCACGCCCTGCTGGTTCTATTTATCTGAAGAACCCAGAATAATACAAAAGCAGGAAAACTAAATAACACCAATAGAAATTGTCACTATGGTAATTAACATTGATAAAGCATTCTTGACATGCTATATTCAACCTTGCAATGTAGGTAGGATCATTATTCCCATTTTACATGTGAGGAAACAGAGGTTTTGAGAGATGAGGTCACTTGCCCAAGATCACAAATCAGGAGGTAGGATTTTGCTCCAGGAAGCAACTATAGACTCCGGGTCTTGGTCACTGAGTACCGCTTGCTCTTCTCCCTCCAGCAGACAGCTGGCCAAGTTCTGGAGAACCTCTGCTTCTCGAATGCTGCTCCTACCTGGACTCTTCTCACATTTGAATTGAGTCCTTTCTCATAAGCTGCTTCCGTCCATATGTGTGCACACTGCACACTGCACATCAGGAGCACACAGGCATGCACACACACCACTGCTCGAGTCCTCTCCATTAGACAAAAGAGACAAAGCAAGTACAAATCTTTTTCCTTCCCTAACTAGTGGGGAATCCTGGGTTTCGAACCCCAGGAATGTGGGAGGTTTAGCCAGCCCAGCCCTCCCCGGGTCTCCCCGGGTCTCCTTGCAGCGCTGCCTGGTCCCTGCTGCTTGGTGTGCACAGTGGCTCCCAAGCCCAGCTCTGCTCTCCTTTTGCTGCCAGTAATCCCGGCTCTCTCGCTCTGCCTCCCTGAAAGGCTTCGTCATTTGCAGTCCTTGGTTTACTTCCCCACAAATGATTTAAAGCCAAATCAAGAATAGTTTCTTTTTTTCTTCATTTAAAGTCCACAAATAAGAACAAGTTCCAAGGACAATCTTTTTATACAGTCCTGCCTTGCCCTACAATAGAGACTGTGAGTCAGCAATTCTGGGCAAACATCATATCATTCGCAAATCTAGATGGTAAAGCCCTCTGAACTCTGAGACTACCTGGTAGTTACTGCTGTCTATGCAGCCTGTCACTGTCTAAGACAGCCTTGTGTGATCTGTGACCGCATTTGTGAATATCTAGTCTCTATCAGTTCACAAGACAGCAACAGCTTAAAAAAAATTAACTCTCTGCTTTCAGGTCATGCTCTCAAAATAACAAATTGAATGCAATTCGCTGAAATATACCTTTATTTGTTCATTGTATTTTTCTTCACGTGACACAAGTGAATCTTACTTTTTAAAGATCACTGTGTAAATAAGAAGCCAGTTGACACATACTCAGACAAACCCCGCAAGTAGAACGAAGGTAAATTGCAATTAGCTGTTTTGCAAGCACCCTGCTCAGAAAGCCTAGTGTTTATTTCAGCTTTGCGCACACTGTATAAAGACACAGTCTATCTGAAACGACACACGTTTGGAGACCATAATTATAGCAATGTTGCTCTTCACTCTTTTATTTGCTAAGCTTAGCTGAAAACTGAAGCCGTAGAGTCAGAATCTGCCAGTTTATTCCATGAATTTATCCCAGTTTTGAATAAAATGACAAAACAGTAATGCTTTAAAAAAGTAATGAAATGACTGTCTTTTTCATCCCTTTGGGGTTTGATGTTTTTTAAGAGAGAAAGCAGAAGAGGGGGGCTCTTTTCCTCCCCTTGGGTTTTTATTACCACTCAAGGGAGCTGGTTGGGTTATGCCTTTGGTTCCTCTTGATGTTTTTCTGGTTATAATTAAGGATGGATGAGCCTCAGTTTGGCTGCTTTTGTATATTTCACACACTCTTAAAATATTCTGGGTTCAGAGAGACTCAATCTACCTCGTCCTTTTCATTTTTAAGTGGTCGTGTAAACATTTACATTATTTTCAGATTCATTTATACTTCTCTCATCTAGACTCTTCACAGCTTGACTCTATAAAATAAAATAAAGTAAAATAAAACCAGGCATGCTTGTCTATAAAAGCCGCTGGGTTCCAGAACGTCTCTGCAGATTCTACCAGATGCTTTCTTCTTAGAAGCGATGAAGTCATGATTTACTAAATATGACTGAATTTTAAAATCTGCTGGGATTCCATTGCATCTGAAATTCACTGAGCCACCGACCCCTGGGGGTGTCCCTAGCCTACATCTCCAGGTTTCCCACTTTTTTTTTTTGCTCCCAGGATAATGGAAGGGTGGAAGCCCAGTGCATTCAAAACTCATCGTCTTCCCTTCAGAGGTTTTTTTCTTTCAAGTTCACTTTCTCAGGAAATGGTCCTGCCCTTCACTGCTCTAGCTCAGACCTGGGAGGCATCCTCCACCCTTGCTTCTCATTCACTACCCGCCCGCTGAAGCCTGCTCACTTCGCCTCCCGGCTTCCTAACTTTTCCACACATAGCACCTCTCTCAGCCTGGGCAACATTACTTCTTGTTCGTATTTGCCCAAGAGCCTCTCCTGAAGCTAAATGATCTTCCGTTGCTCACTTGAAGCTAGAGAGAACTTGCAAAGGCAAAACTGGATCACTTGAATCCCCTTCTCCAAACCTCTCTACCACCTTCCATTCTACACCTTCAAGTTCAAGTGCTTAGTAGATTTTACCAAACACCACTTCACTCCTTCACTCCTCCTTTCCTCTCACCACTGGAGGCCAATTGCTTCCTCATGTGGGACATTTCGCTCCTCTAGGACTTTGATTAGCTGTTCCTTGCTCGGTAACACCTCACCCTACTTACAGGGTCTCTCTCTGGAGAAGTCCTGCTTTGAACTTGGTCTCAAGGTCATTTGCTCCAGGACACCTTCTTTGGCCAGGGTAATTATTACTACAAGGTACTGGCTCGCAAAGCACCCCAGTCTGCTCCCCCTTGGTGCTGGGCTTGGTTGCTTGTCTCCTTAGGTAGAACTTCAGTTCTATGAGGATAGTTAAATTTTGGAAGCTGTCCTGACGTGAAACCAAAAAGGTCAATACTGTATTTATCTCCACTTGCTCTATTTGTATCCAGCCAGTCCAGAGCTGGGCACCTAGAAGGCAATCAGTAATTAGTTGTTAAATGAATATTAAGTGATTGAATTCCCATGATTTAAAATATATTAGCATTCTTTCTTCATTCTGACTTAACAGACTTAACACTTGCTCAGAAGGATTCTTTCTGCTTACTATAGAAAATGGACGTAGCCCTTTGCTTTCAACAAGGCCTGATGCTCACTTCTGGAATTGGCTTTGGATAGGGCAGCTTATAATGTGGGAGATGGAGAGTTATCTGAACGGGGAAGGAAAACTGAAACCAAATGTAACTTGCAATACATGTGGAGGCTGCAGGAGATGGTTGCTGTCTGAGGGGTGTGTGTGTGTGTGTGTACAAGCATGTGTGCACATGTGTACATGTGTGCATGCAGCTCCACCTCCTGAGTGCCATTTTCTATGTTCTTCTAGTGTTTCAGCATGGATGCAACTGCACATGAGCCAATGCAGAATTCAAGAGAAGGCTCAAACTCCTTCCTAATATGTCACTCCTATCGGGGCAAATTCCCATTTTCAAAACAAGCATGATAGCCACCTGACTGTAAGTTAAATTTCAGAAGCTGTCCTGATGTGAAAAAACTGAGGCATGGAAAATTGAACTAATTTACTAAAGACACACATTTATAACCAACAAAGTTCAGATTAGAAAACAGGCAACTCTTTCCTTTTCCTGGTTCCTAACCCCTATGCCCTATCACTAGTCCAATAGTCTCTATTGGAACTTCTGACTCACTGGTATCAGACAATGTGAGTCAAACCCAGCTGATTTCTGGACAACTCACACCCCAGTGGAGAATGAGCAATTCACTAACCACTTGCTCTCTACATGTGTGGGGGCCTGAGGTGTGTGGTCCACTCACTGGTGATGAATCACAGAGAAAAAGAATAGGTTTTGAGTAAGACAGGTGTGAACTGTTGGTTCTTTTGACTTATTGTCTTTGAATCCAGGGTAAGTCAACTTCAATTAGTCTATTTTCTTATCTGTAAAATGGGGATGTTAATTCAAAGAAAGTGTTTGATGTAGCGGAAGAGATAGGTGAGTAAAAAGACTAGTAAGAGTTCCCTAGTCCCCTTCGACATATGTAAGTAGCTAAAATTCCACAAGTAATGATTCAGGCTAACTACTGCACTCTTCAAATGTAAACATGACTTACCAAGTCTCTGGAAACTTCCATTAAATAAAATGTTCAGGTTACTTTCTTCCAAGAGAAGGTAGTATAAAAGTCTAATTGGCTTAGAAGGAAGACTGCAATAAACAAGAATAAATGCAGGAAAGTGACCAATCCTTGGTCCTTCAGAATTCTGCTCAGACCTGGTTGAATCTGCAGTTTTCAGCCTGGTGTATCATGTCCCCTCTCCCTTTCTCTGGCCTTAACTTTTGATGCTAGGGAAGCTTCCATTTCACAAAAAAAGCGGAAGGGATATAGAGGGCAAAAATATAACGGCAGCACATTATGTTTACAAGGACTCAACCTTTAAACAGTTCCTTTAAACATCAGTTTCTTCATTCTGTTCTGACAAAACTGGCGAATAGGTTGTCATCATTCCCACTTAGCAAAGGAGCAACCTAAAAGGCAAAGGTAAAGGTCATGGGTTTTTGAAGAATTTGGAATTAGTTAGTGGGGGTTAGCAGGACCAGAATCTAGATCTCCTGTCTCGAGTTCCAATAGCGCCATCAATTATTCTACAGTCATTTCATAAAAGAAAGATAATCTACTAAATTACTCATTGGTTCAAACTCCTTAACGATTAAAATACACAATACTGTAGTGGCTATGGTGACCCAAAGAGGACTTGGCAGGGCCAGCTCTGGAAGGCACTGCGGAAAGAGGCTCCTTCCTTCCCAGATCAGTGGAGAATGAAGAAGCCGAAGCAGGAAGAGCACACTGTGTTGGGTTAACGGTGACTTCGTTACTCAATACTATAAAGAAGTACCTGAGGCAGGCTGACTTTATAAAGGAAAGAAGTTTTTTTAGCTCAAAATTTTGGAGGCCGAAAACCAGAACAGCAAAACACTGGCCCCAGGTGAGGGCCCCGTGGTAAGTCATGGGACCACGTGTGGGAGGAGGTTATACCTGGACACAGGAAGCCACAGAGAAGCTGAGGTCCCACAAGGGTGCACCTTCAGTTGACCTCCAGACCTACACTAAGCCCCACCTTTAAAAGGAGCCACTTCCCAACACCCCCGCATTGAAGACCTGGTCCCCAACATATGGATATTTAAAGGACCCCCACAAACCATATCCAAACCACAGCAATAACCCTGCACAAAAGTTGGTTATCTGGATAAACTGAGACAATAGCCCAGGTCAGCAGGAGTCAGGTTGCAGGGACGTCACACTAGAGGAGCCAGGCTTGGGGAATGACTAGGGGAAAGAGTAGAAGGTGCAGCAGGAGCCCTGGTACTATGGCAGAAGAGAGAGTCACAGAACTTGGACACAGGATTAAGAGCAAAGCAGGTTGACACGATGTTGAGTTCCAAGCTGCCCATAATGCAGGACAAGTCCTCAGGTGGCCTGGGTGACCCAGCACTTTCCCCTTTCCTCATTCGCAGTTCTCAGAATAGTTGTAAAATGTGCTGGAACGCGGCCTCCTGCACTGAGGAGGATGACCAGAGGGGCTGGGGCTCTGCTCCCTTCCTCCCAGAAGAGGCTGCCCTGCAGCACCACAGCCCAGCACATTCAGCTGCCCTCGGGCATCAGACCCAGGGTGGACGCTTCCCAGGGCCCCTCGGCTGCAGTGCAAGTGTGACATGCACAGCTCTCCTGAGCCTTGGAGAGCAGCTCAGCATGAATCCTAGGCCTCTAATGTCATTCTAATGCCCAACTGAGAGAAATAAAGCTGTCTCCCTCCACTCCTGGGTGAATGTTCTTTCTTGCCAGACTTGTACAAGCCTGGAGCTCACAGCCCAAGAAGCGCCTGTCTGCAGAGGTAGCAGTGGTAACAGTGCACAGGCAGACAGCTTCCCACATAGGGGCTGTTCATTCTCCCCTGGAAAAGGATTAAACTGATCTAGTTCTATGGTTCTCTGCATTGAAAAATCACCTGCACTTTATAAAGCAACATACCTAGGGAACTTATACAATAAAAATGTAATATTCAATTCCCACTCCCCAGAAGTGGTAATTTAACTAGTGGCAGCTAGACATGGGTTTTGTTGTTTGTTAGGTTGGTTTGGGTTTTATCATCTGATTGTGCAGCCAGGGTTGGGGACCTCCCACTCCCCAGCAAGGCTAAACCTGCGGGTAGGAAGCAGACAGGAGCCCCTGAGCAGTGTGACAGCCCAGCAAGTTCCGATGACCTCCACTAGCATTTAGACTTGGGGGCCCTGCATTGCCTACCGTCTCCCAAAGCCTCTGAGACTGGGATCAATTGGACCATACCAGCAAGGAATGTATCAAAGTGCTGTCACATTGGAGATGGTTTGGAAGGTACTTTTATCACCCCTTAAATCAGATTTTATATTACAAAGTGACTTAAAACTGCACCAATTTGTGTTTGCAAATTTCAAAATATCCTTGTGTGAGAAAACTCACTAGGCATGTAAAGGTGGTGACAGGCGCGTGGAAGGAATCTAAGACTGGTGACAGTGTCACCTTCACATTTTGAGTATAAAATAGACAAAATTGATCAAAATGAGATAATTCCCTATGATGCTTTCCAATTTCAGATCAAAGTAAGCTCATGACCCCAGGCTAATGGGGGAACTGTCAAAGAATATGCTAGGTGCTACTATTCATTTTTTCTGCTCAGCAAAATGAGGTGGGCAGAGAGCCAAGTTTTCCAGCATGTGTGTCATTAAAGACCAATTTCCTGACATTTCATAGGAAATGCCAGGTGGAATACAATTAGTGGCTTTGCTTTACTATTGGATTTTTACTATTGGTGGTGGATCTCTAAGAAGGGAAGACAATAATAAATTGTTTCCAGAATACTGTTCTTTCTCTCTGTCTCTGGATTTATGCTTTCAAAATACACTTTTAGAAATTGCAGCCTAGAGAACAGGGACAATGAGAACCAATTAATTCCACCTTTCTACCAACTGCTTCTGTCCATCCACATGCTTGATGACACTCTGTGCTTTAGGTCATTTCCTTTGCCACTGTGTTCTGTACTTTAACTTTTCAACGTTCCATAATAACAAAATAATATACCCTTTAATGGAAATGAATAAGGGATTTATCCATGTGCAAAGAACCACCTTCCCTGCTTCTGATGCAAATCACCACACCCCTGTTCCACAGGGGTGTGGTGGTGTGCCTCAGGTATCTGCAGGGGCTCCCCATCATTAGTGTTCTGTAAAGTATGATACTTCCCATCTTTTAATGCACAGTCTGTGTGCTTCCTCTTAGCTTTCGAACAGGTGCATGCAATGTAAATATCCTCCTGAATAGTAAAATGGAGAAATGAGTTTTCTATGAGCGTAAAAGGTAAATTGGGTAAATGGACTAGCTGAGCCTGGCAGCCAGGACATCAGTGAATCTTCTAGTTCCAAATAGAACGAATTAGTTCTAATCAGTTTATGGGCACCCAGCAGTCAGACATTTGCAAGGAAGAAAGGAACATTCTTTGCCCCTAGGGTGATACTTTTATGTGGTTGGCATTCACTGAACCAAAGCTTTTGTAGCTTTAATACAACCTGAAGCAAATTATTCTTCTCCATTCCATTTCGGTAGTACGAATCCTGAATTTAAAATTAGCATGGAAACGCACTTTCTAGTCGATAGCTTCCTGCTTCGGTGAGATAAAGCTCAAAGGCTTTGGTTTTGAATGCTACCCTCAGGGTGCAGTGATCATCTTCCTTGCCCTGCTTGGATTGTTGGGAGCCTCCAGACTATCGGGGAAAGAGATCATTTTCCTACTTTCAAGGGAAAGAGAATTCTAGAATAAGAAATGACCATTAAATAATGACCTGTGAATGTTCTTGTGGAAGTCAGAGGGCAGAGTCCCCAGGAAGGGTGGCAGATCAGTACCCGCAGACCCACTTTCCTCTCCTGTGGCCCTGCGGATGATGTGGGGTCTCCAAGGCACTAGAGTGACAATCCCTGCCAGCCTGAGCAAGGGACAGGAGTGTGGCCATCTTTTATTCCCAGGGGCTATGCAGAAGGCACTGAAGGCTCTTGAGAAGCTATGAAAGAAGAACTAAATGAATGTACAAACAGAAAGTAAGGAAATGGAAAATAGCGTTGGTCAGTCCAAAAGCTCATTCTTTGAAAAGACCAAGGAAGCACAAACAGAGTCTGCCAAAGCCTCTCAGAGAAGCCTCCTTTGAGGCTCTCTTTTCTTGAGGCTTTTTCCTTTGACTTTCCCAAAGTAAGTGCACCTGTCTCTGTCACCCTTATTCCTTTCCCTTGCTTTATTTTATTCACAGAACTAAAAATCTCACTGTCTATTGATTTGCTTGCTTTTAAATGGCCCCTTCCTCTCTTCTGCAATCTGATCTCCAAAATGGATGTGCTTTTTTTTCTGTTTTGCTCAAAAAGATACCCTCAGTGTCTTCTAATTGCCATGTATGGAATATAAAAGGAGATTAATGATTTCTGTTGACTAGATGGATGATAAAGAATAAAAATAAAGCGATATAGGTACTAATTGGTAAACATGAGGAGTATCTTAAGACCACATGTTATGTTACTTTATGTTAATAAGTCCAAAATAAAGATGATAATGGTAAACAAAATGGTAGAATGAAATGTGTGTATGTGTGTGTGTGTGTGTGTGTGAGTTGTGTGTGTAATTTTGGATCTAGAGTTGGGCAAGGTCTGTGTAAAAAATGATCCCAGAGAAAATAGAAAGGAAAAGATTGATAGTTTTGAATGACATCAAAAGAAAACCAAACATTAGAAACCAGTAAATTGGTAAAGTATCTGAAACATACACTATAATGAACAAAGGACAAACATTTCAAAATTCAAGAAAAAGATGAGCACCTCTTTCAAAATAGATAAAAGATGTAAGCAGAATTAAAGTAAAAACTTTTGACAACTTATAAGTTAGCAGAGTTTAATTGAGCAGAGAATGATTCCCATTGGGGCACCCTCAGAACCAGCAGGGATTCAGAGAACTGTGCTCCGTGATCAGGCAGCATTGATGGACAGAGAATAAGAGTGAAGGTCAGAAGCAGCCTGAGTATTCTGACTTATGTGAAGCTGGTCTGATTGACCAAAGCCCTGTTCTTATGACAGGTGAAAAATCAACCTTTTGTTACAAAAAAAGTGCACCCCCACATTAGGCTGTCAGTTAGTCTGCATACTGTATTAGGTTGCAGTTCAACAGCAAGGATCCAAGTATGAGGTCATCTTTAAGACAAATTTAACTTAACAGCAGGCAATCACCAATGAAGAAATGCAGATGGCCAATAAATATATATAAAGTGGCTTGCCTCTAGTTAGCAAAGAAATGCAGACAGTGCAGTTCCACATGCACCTGTGATAATGGCCAGGAGATGACAATAACGGCGAGCACTCAGTCTCTGCAAAGATGCAGAGAAAGAGAGACTCAGATGGGGATGTTGGCGGCAAAAGCGACTGGGCGTTTTGGGGGATCACAAATCACACATCTTGAGAATGAGCATCACCTTTACAATAGTAGCTTTACCTCTTGGACTTTATCATGAGGAAAATGTTAAAGAAATATTCCAAAACTTAGTTACAAGGATGTTGATAACAATGTGTATAATAGCCCTTAATTAGGAACATGCTAAAGATCTAACAAAGTTGAATTCATTAATGAAATCTTGTTTTATCCATGTGGTTTAATCTAAATCAGTCATTCATATAGGTGACTTATGCAGTCATTGAGAACACTTGGACTAAGTGTTAGATATTGAGGAACTACTCTTCATTTTGTTAGATTTATAATGTATTATGATTATGTTTTTTTTAAAAGCTCTTATTGGGTAGAGATACATTAAGAAATCAATGAAATGATACCATGCCTTGGTTTAGACATGATGCTTCCTCTCCTCCACTGAAAAAGACTGTGGAAAAGATTTTTTAAAATAAACCTTGATTCTTGGGATCATTATTGTGTGACTCTGGGCAAATCCCTTAACTTCTCCATGCTACAGCTTCCATAGGACATGGGGATAATAATAGAATTTGCCTCTTCTATTGTGCAGAGGTTGAATAAGACAATCAGGTAAGGGGCCTTTGCTGCACCTGCCAGTTTCCTTCTAGCATTTAGAATAGTGCAGAGTCACAGCAGGGGCTCAGTGAAACCCTTGCGCACGTGTCAGCATCGCCACTTGGACTCTGACAGGCTAGCTCTTTTCTTCCAACAGATGCCAGGATTTGGTAGTGCCCAGAGAGGAGAAGCCCTAGCCACAGGGAGAGAAACAGTGCCAACAGAAAGGGGTTTTTAACTGGCGAGTGTGAGTATTTTGATAAAGGAGGGGAAAAAATGCCTCTTTTCAAAAGTTGCCTGTAATAGCAAGAGAATAGCTCTGCTGCTGCCTGTAATAATCCACAGGAAGTAGCACCTGGGCAGGCAGTGGACAAGGCACGCAGAGGCTGACTGCAGAGCCTGTGCTATTAGCTACCCCTAAGCTCCTTCTCTGAAGCCCCTACCTGCAGATTCCTGAAAATCATTTTTACTTAAGTAGGGTTCTGGACAAATGTAATAGCAGACCCACAGGGGAATGAAAGTCTGGTCTCTCTAGCTTGTAGGCATCTTTTGGCCCAGAGGTGAGCTCTAGTGCAGAGTGTGGTCCAGGGCTTGCGGGACCTTCTTTAGCAACTCTCTTTCCACTGAAGTGGATGTTTTGTGTCCCGATCCATCTCTTTCCCAATGGTCTCTGCAGAAGGCTTGCCTTAATCAATAAAAGGAATGATACAATGAGATGGGAGGTTTGATGAACAGTAGGGAAAAAAAAAACCCTATCTTGGTCCACTCCAAATTAGACTCATGCAACACAAATACAGCAGATGAGCAGAGCATGGAAGGAGTCCTGAGTGTGTGTATGTGTGTGTGTGTATGTGTGTGTGTGTGTGTGTGTGTTGGAGCTAGAACTAAGGGGCTTATATGCATGCTAGGAGAGCATTCTACTGCTGAGCTACATGCCCAGCCCTGTTCTTTTTTACCTAAAACATTCCAATATTATCCAAAGCATTGGGTAACTAAACAGACAATTGTAACTTCTGAAGTAAGCTTTAAAATAAGCCAAGCTGGGGGCAAAGATTTGTTTCTGTCAGCTCTGTATGGTTATGCTACATCCTCAGCATGGAATCTCTATTTCTTTTGTGAATGAATACTGCCAGCTCCATGCCATTGCCTGTCACAGAAGCAACTCTGAACAGCTTCTCAGTTCTAGCCATTCTTGTATTTAGGCATTTAAAAAAAAATCAAAAAGGGAGGATTTTCATATTTACAGATAACCTGAGCATGTAGGGTTCAAGGTCACTGTGCTGATTCCAGTCCTCCGACCCCATCCTCTGCTATTTCAGTCACTTCCTTCACCTGTGGGATAGGTAGCAACTACATAAGGAAAGTGGTTCAGGAAATGGAATCATCTAGACATGCTGACTGTGCCTCGGACAGGAGGACCAAGGGTGGTGTGTTGGTGAGCTCGGCCTGCTGTGACAGCACACAGGCTGGGAGGCTGAAGCCACAGAAACTTATTTTTTGATTGTTCTAGAGGCCAGAGATCCAAGATCAAAGTTGTCAGCAAGGAAGTTCTGAGGCCTCTCTCCTTGGCTTGCAGACCACCTTTTCTGCAAAAATTCCTTTCAACTTAGTGCTCCCTCTGTGCATGTCTGTGCCCCAAATTATTTTTCTTGCAAGGACACAAGTCATATTGGATGAGGGCCCATCCATATGGCCCTATTTCACCTTAATCACCATTTTAAGGGCCTTACTTTCAACTCTAGTCACATTCTGAGATTCTGGGGGGTTAGGATTTCAATATATGCATTTTAGGAGGACACGATTTATCTCATAATCCTCTGCCCTCTTGCTCTCTGAATTCATGTTCAAATGCAAAACATACGCAATGAGTTCTAACAACCTCCAAGATGTTGACACATTGCAGCATCGACTTTAAGTCTAAAATCCCATCTATCATCTAAATCAGGTACAGGTGAGACTCCAGGAATGATTCATTCTGAGATAAAATTCCTCTCTAGCTGTGAGCCATCTGCTTCCAAAATACAATGGAGAGACAGGTATAGGGCAGACATTCTATGACAGAGAAATTGGAAAGAAGAAAGGAGTCACATGCCCCCAGCAAGTCCAAAGGCTAGCATGGAAAATTCCAGCAAGCCCAAAGGCTCAAAATGATCCTGTTTGATGTGGTTCTTTATCTTCTCATCCATCAGGGTGGTCCTGCCTTCTGGGATATCAGGCAGCCGTCCATCCCCTCAGCTCTGGGCAGAGAACTCCAACATACGAGTTTCAGCCTGTAACTGGTGGCTTTCGTGGTTATGATCCTTTCTGCCATAGGAACTTTCCTTTCCAGATAGTGGATCCAACAGGGCTGTATTGTCAAGCACACTTCCTGAAATGAAGGTATGAGACAAGCTCACCCTGGGAGAGTGGCAGGAACGCGTACCCTGAACTACATAAACTAAGGTAAATTTGGCTTTGAATTCAGTTCTTTCAGTGACTAAACATGCATCTTGGCCATATCATTGACCTTATTTAGCTTCAAACTCCTTCTCTGTAAAATAAAAATGATGTTTAAATGATTATAAGGATTGGAGATCAAGTACATAAAATGCATGTGAAATTGTCTGACACACAGAAATGTCTGATGAACGATTAGATGCTCATAAAACAACAAAGAGAGCACCTGAGAAGGTGGGTACATGCAAAGCTCTCAGCTTCTGGTCAAGGATGTGTCACTAAGAAATGACAGTAATTACTTAGGATGCTGCATTAGCCCATTTCTTGTTACTATAACAAAATACCTGAGGCAAAAATGAAAGAGATTTTCTTTCCTCCCTCCAAATCATGGACCACCTTAATAAAGAATACAGGTATTACCTCATAGTTTTGGAAGCTGAAAGACAAAATTAGCATGGTGCATGCTCCAGGGAGGGTCTCCTTGGCTGCACCACTCTGTCAGATATCATAATGGGGGAAATGCATGTATGAGGGGAAAAAAATTGCAACTAGAAGTAGAAATTCAAAGAGAAACTGGAATGACACAATCCCTTCCCAAGTGACCTAAAAATCTCTCATTAGGCCACACCTCTTAAAGGTTCCATCTCTCAATGATGCCACACTAAGGATCAAGCTCCCAACTCATAAATCTTTGTGGGACAAATCACATCCAAACTATCACAGATTCCTTTTCAGATTTCAGTTACAGAATACCTAGCTAAAATTTCAGGGGTTTTTATCTCACATAAAAAGAACATTGGGAGTAATCAGGTCAAGGATTTGTTAAGCAACTGAAAGATGTCTTCTGCCTCTCTTCATAACTCCATACCTAAGTTAGTAACTTTTCCCCCTACATTTTTTTTGGTTTAGGGTGACCATGAAGGCAACAGCCTCATACAGGGTGGTCCATGATTTGGAGGGAGGAAAGAAAATCTCTTTCATCATGACGTCCCCTAGCAGAATCTTCCATGTATCTGAATCTGCTCAAGTTTCAATCTCCAAATTGCCTAGAGAGATTTGGACAAACTACCACAAACATATGACCAAAATTACAGATTTATCTTCCAAGAAGAGGCCAGAGAATGGCATCTGATAATGCCTGCTACAACTCCGGCTGTGGATAATGGGCAGAGAAACCAAAGAAATCAGTAAACTGTGACAGGCATCATGACTGCAGAAGTTGATACAAAGATATGGGGAGGAAAATCTATAACATATATAAGAGATAATGAGCTGACATTCTTAGTTATGGAGAACTCTTATGCATAAATAAGACAAGACAATCCGAGATAAAGAAGGATCAAAATCTCACAATTCCAGTCACTAAACAAAGGTTTAATAGTCACTAATCAAAGGAAAAGATTCTCATTCTCACCACGACTAAAGTGAATGACAATTACAACCGAAAAGGACATCTAGGAATCTCCAGACTGTGGATGTGAGAATCAATAAGGAATTTTTGAAGGACAATTTTGAAGGACAATAAAATTTAAAAAGTGTGAACTCTAACTCAGCAATTTCACCTTGAGGGACTTGTCTTAGGGAAATACTTGCCTTTATTTGTTTAGATATCATAGCAGGAACCCTGAAACACTGTGTGGGAAGGGTAAATCTAGAATAGACCTAAATATCAGCTTAGATGAGTGACTGATTCAATGTAGCACAATACAGAGCAAAATGGAGTTGAGAGAATGGCGTTAATCATATCCTGACCTGGCAAGATAATCAGCACAAAGAAAGCAAGGTTGACACCCTGCATGCCCTGATCCAAGTTGTGACTTTAAAAAGCATAATCAGCATAGATATGCATATACATCCTAAAAAACATGTGCTTGGATTCCATGGGAATACACTAAACTGATGGCAGAGATTAGCTTTGGGCAGATATGAGTGTTGCCAAAGAGAGTCATCATCCTCTCTTATAAATGCTTCTATCTGATTAAATTCTTCTATAGTGAGAATGTTTCCATATATTATATCAACTTTTACAATTCATTTTTATTATAAATTGACAAATTGTAATTGTGTACGTTAATGAGGTGCAAAGCGATGTTATGAATTATGAATACAACATGGAATGATTAAATCAAGCTCATTAACATATCCCTCTCTTCAAATACCATTTTATTGTGATGAGAATGTTTAAAATTTACTCTCTTGGTGATCTAGAAATGTAGAATACTTTCATTTAGCTTTTTTCATCATGGTAAATGTGCATAACAAAATTTGCCATTTTTGTTGTACAATTCCAAGGCGTTAAGGACATTCACATTTGGGGGGCAGCCATCCTCATCATTATCCATCTCCAGAATGTTTTCTTTGTAACAAACTGCCGCAGCCCGGCTGGCTGGGCAAAATAACCGGGGGGTGACGAACAACTTGCGTAGATTGATACAGCAGGAGTGGGAGCCGTTTATTGCAGGACAGGAGCAGTATTTATACATTCCACACAGCTTATCTAATTAGCATAAACTAGATACATCAGTCAACCAATAAGGAATCTCCACACTTAATGGCTCGCTTTTGTTACTTCTCAAACCACTCCCTCTGGCATTTTGCCAGGCACCATCCAGACTTGTTTACAAACTCTAACATTCCCCTGGCAAAATGCCAGGTGTTATTTTTGACTTGTTTACAGACTCTAACATTTCCCCCTTTTGTTTAATTTAAATAACGACCATAGTGGTTTTTACAGAAACACCATAAATAACCTGCTACAAACAGAAAGGGAGGATACAAAATGCCACAATACCAAGCCACTTGATGGCTCCATGCAAGAAGCCCTTGGAAAAATTATACCAGCAATGACACTGTTAGCAAAGATACTGAGTTACAATTTGTTATAGATTACAGTTTGTTGTCTCATTCCAGAAAGCAGTGTCTCAATAGATTAACTCACAGTCCAGGTAAATCACAGTCCAGGTAAGTTCTGCAGGCAGCTAGCTTAAATCACAGTCCAGGTAAGTTCTGCAGGCATCTAGCTTAAATCACAGTCCAGGTAAGTTCTGCAGGCAGCTAGCTTAAGTTGTAGCAGCAGAAACAGCAATAGCTCCGAAGTCTCCTCCAGTTTTCAGCAACACTGGAAATTCTTCCACCTTGGTCTTTACCGGCACTGGGACGAAGGCAGGAACTCCGGATGGCTAAAGAAAATCCTGTAGCATTCAACTAAGAAAACAGCCTTCTGAACAATTTAGTACATTATCTCAAGGTTTTTTACATTTGAAATAAGCATTAATAGTGTTATTACTCATTAGCTTCCAGGTGTGGGAGAACCATTGTAGCTTAGTTATTGGCATTGAAAATGACCAAACATCAGGGACGCTGGTAGCGTCTTCTGCCAGCTGTGGCATCCTGGGCAGCCCCAAATGGCCCTGGGGAGTGTCCCGGACTCAAACTGTTACTGGGCACAGGGAGCAAGAGCCTGCGAGACTGTGCCTCCAGGTCAGGTCTAGATTTGGGCTCGTGGCAGTGGAAGAGCCAGCTCCCCGGCCAGGAGGCGGGGAAGGGCCAGTCGCCGCAGCCTCTTGGAAAATCCTTGCTGCGCTGTGACCAGCTTGCACACTCGGCAGCCGCCTCTCTCCGCTTCACGCACCCTCCGGTAATGAAAAGTATTTAGTAACAGCCTTTTGCTGCAACTTTTTTCCTGATAATCCTTTTTTCTTCTGAACTTTCTTTTTCTTTCTGACTAGAGTTCCTGGGCTCTTATCAACACATGCCCTAACTATTCTTGGTTCCACTGGGGTGCCTCCTTTCCTTAGAAATTTACTTCTCACCCCTTCCATATTTTCATCACAAAGACAATACAACATTTCAAGACAAAACAAGACACAAACATACTGTATCAATCTTTTCAAAATGGCCATTTTTCCTCTCGCCCTATCTGCCTAGGGACGAGCAGATTGCCCCCGTCCTATCTATGGACGGGCAGCTTTTTTTCGTCACTTACCCCCGAGTGTCCCGGGGCTCCCCGTAACGGGCCACCATCTGCCGCAGTCCGGCTGCTGCAGCAAAATAACCGGGGGGTGACGAATAACTTGTGTACGTTGATACAGCAGGAGTAGGAGCCGTTTATTGCAGGACAGGAGCAGTATTTATACATTCCACACAGCTTATCTAATTAGCATAAACTAGATACATCAGTCAACCAATAAGGAATCTCCACACTTAATGGCTCGCTTTTGTTACTTCTCAAACCACTCCCTCTGGCATTTTGCCAGGCACCATCCAGACTTGTTTACGAACTTTAACATTCCCCTGGCAAAATGCCAGGTGTTATTTTTGACTTGTTTACAGACTCTAACAACAAACAGAAATTCTCTATGCATCAAACAATAACCTGCCTTCCCTGCTGCTCCCAACATCAAGTGGCCTCCATTCTATCCTCTGTCTCTACTAATTTGCATATTCTAGGTCCCCCACCTAAGTGGAATCGTAAGATGTTTGCCTTCTTGTGCCTGCTTTATTTCACCAAGCATAATGTTTCCAAGCTTCATCCATGTCGTGGCATGTGTCAGAGTTCCCTTCCTTTAGGGCTCCATGGTACATGCATACCACATTTTGTTTATCCACTCATCTTCTGGTGGGCACATGGGTTGTTCTCTCATCGGGCTCTATGAACATGGTATACATGTGTCTACTTGCATCCCTGCTCTCAATTCGTTGGGGTACAGAGCTGGAGTGGAGTCTCTGGATCATATAATTCTATGCTTAACTGCCAAATCCTTTTCTATGCAGGGCACACCATTTCCTGTTCCCTCCAGCTATGGGTGATGTAGCCAGTTCCTTGTCATACTTGCTAATGCTTATTATTTTCCAGTTTTTATTTTCTAATAATAGCCTTTCTCATGGGGATAAAATTCAGTTATGCTTTGTATTTTCCCAAAGAGTAATGATGCTGAGCATCTTTTCCTATATTTACTGACAATTTATATATCTTCTTCAGAGAACTATCTATTCAAATTTTTGCCCATTTTAATTCAATTGGCTTTTGTGGTTGAGCACATTACTTTCTAAAATAATACGTTTTATCTACTGATATGCTAATAATTCAAAATCTAAAAATCCAAGATCATATCCTCCTCCCAAAACAACAGCAAGAAATGCAGCATCAGCTAAAATCCCTACACTACAATAGAAGAAACAGTGACAGTCACATGCTTTCTGGTAAGTGGTGAAAAAATAGACCCAAATAAATACATTTTTAAAATTTAAGTATTATCACTAGTTAAATAAAAATAAGAAATTTGATTTTTAAACTATAAGAAAAAGTAATATAAAAGTATAATTTTCCCTGAAAAAACAAAAGGAAAAAAAATATCAAAGAAATCAAAGACATTAATATTAGAGAAATAAGGTCAGGCACATCACTATGACCATCAACAACTGGCTTACATCTCTCCTGCCCCCCTGCCCTTGCCCATGTAGAGTTCTCTGTTTGTGCCCTGGGAGTAGAATCTTCCTTTGCTGTGGTTTCAAAGAGATGCACAAGGCCCAGGCCTGGTGGGTCAGAGAATCCCATCTCATGCCCAAAGTGGCTGATAGAAGAACAGTGCTCTCCCCTGACTGGGCTATTCAGAGGCTCCCCGCAAAACCCACCTCAATAATCACCATGAGAGAAATAGCATAAACCCTTCCCCTGCAATCAACCTATTATTACAATCTGGTTTTTTCAGGCAAAGAACACCTCTGACACCAAATGTGTTGGGGTTTTTCTTCTCATCTTCAACTGGATATCTCTCTGGGCAACTGAATATCCAATGATTCATTCAACTCTGACACTAACTCCCTGGAGTTAGTGCAGACCCCACAGATTAAGAGGTCAGCCTTGCAGGACTGCCCCATTGTAGATGTCAGTCCTCATCTGAGCCTCTCTGTACTTCTGACCTGGCTGGTTAAAGTGGGGAGGGGAGTGGGTTTTCCATAACTCCTTACCCAGCTGCGATAATTTACTGCAACTGCTCAGAACCCAGAAAGTCACTTCACTTAGTATTAAAGGTTTATTAGACAAGACACGAATCAGGAACAGCCAAACCGAAGAGGTGCATGGCATGGGGACATTAAACCTCCATGCCTTCTCTGGGTGTACACCCCATTACCTCCATGTGTTTGTCAATCCAGAACTCTCAGCACCCCATTACCTAGGGTTTTATGGAGGTTCCATTAAGTCATACAACATTGATTAAATCATCGGCCATCGGTCAGGTAGTGAGACAGATTACCTGACACTGGCTAATGCATTAAAGAAAGGAAAAAACAAAACAAAACAAAACAGACTTGGCTCACAACTCTGAGAGTTGGAAGGTCCAAAGAACAAGGTGCTAGTGTTCAGGAGAAAGGGCAAGAGTGTGAGCAAGGAAACAAGAGAGGGGGAAGGGCCAGGCTCCCTCTTTTATAACAAGATGCTCTCAAGAACAGCCCTCTCTCAGAAACTAATCCTCTCCTATGAAACTTGACCCGCTCCTTTAAGTCAGTATTAATCCACTCGTTAGCTTGAGGCCCCTGTGACCTGATGACCTTCCACTAGACCCACCTCCTAAAAAGTTCACGGTTTCGACACCAAGCTTTCATCCAAAGAACCTTTGAGGACAAACAGCATCCACTGATACGTCACAAAGCACCCAGCTAAATTAAGTATCCATCCTCATCTTTCAAAGCTCTCTTAGTAAAACTAAAATATACTTTTTCTTTAATATAACAGGAAGAGCTATTCAAACTGATGGCTGTCTTAGTCCATTTTGTTTTGCTATAAAAGAATACTTGCTATGGAAAAATTTATAAACAATGGTTTATTTGGTCCAGGGTTTTGGAGGCTGGGAAGTAGAAGGGGCTGGCACTGGGATCTGGCAAGGGACTTCTTGTAGTGCCGTCCATGGCAGAAGACAGAAGGGCAGGAGGGCATGCCTGAGAGACCTGGAGAGCAGGTGGGGTGCTTCTGTAACAAAGTCACTCCCATGATAATGACACTCATTCATGGATGAGGGCTCTGCCTTGTTAGGTTCTTCCCAACCCTAGTGCATTGGGGATTATGTTCCCAACATATGAGTTGCCATATGTTTTGAAACCATAGTAATAGCCAATATCCTATTAATATTGGGCCATGAGAAATTGAAACCATAGTAATACCCAATATCCTATTTTGAAACCATAGTAATAGCCGATATCCTATTAATATTGGGCCATGAGAAACTGGCTAATAAAAGTTAAGAATAAGACAACACAAATCACTGCAATATTTATTATTCTAAAATATCAATGTAATGTAATTCAACAGAAGTAGCAACAAAGATAAGAAGAGAAAATAGTCATAATTTCTAGATTATATGATTTTGAAGCTAAGTGACTGAATATCTCTGTGACCTTGAACACAGCATCAACTTCCCCAGCATCATGGTTTCCTTGTCTGTAAAATGAGATGCTAACATTTCTGAGGCTCCTTTTCATCTCTAAAACTATTTACTTTGAAAAGGAACATTGGCCTTCTTTTCTGACAATTCCAATTACTATGACCTGAAAAAGATAGATGGTCAGTGGTACTGAAATATAAAAATGCAATAAAATTCAGGGCATATTTATCTGTCTTCAGAAATCACTAACATGATTTTTATAAGATAGTGAAGGGGAAGCAGCCATTTTTCCATATTCTTAATTGAGCAATAAATCAATGAAACTTGAAACTGAATTTCAAGATATGCTTAATACAATAAAGTGCAGACTCTCGGGTTTTGAGGCAAAGATGTGAAGTTCAGGTGTCTATTTAAAGATCTGGCAAGCACAATAGCTCCATCGTCACTGTGTCATTGTGCAGGACACCGTGTGTCACCAAATCCCTCCCCTGCAAGTCTAGGGGAAATTATATTTCCAGAGACTTGGCACATCCTCCAACAACTAATTGCCTCCTTGTTTTGCAATTCTCCTGTTCTTCGGTTAAATTCTCCACTCTTTGGTCTCTAAGATGCAGGAAGGAAGCGTGTCAACGGGGAAAGCAGGGGAAAAAATGCAGAGGAATTAAAATGAGAGCTGATTCATGACATTAGAAAAAGAGTGACTCAGCAGGAGGCTAAGAACCCCGAGGTTAGCACGTTCTCAGGGGCTCAGTGCCTCAGGGTGCTGCCAGTAAATTAACCAGCGTTGTCACACTCGTCGGTATTCTAAAAACCTCAAGAGAGTGCCCCCAGCACCTTCGGCAATCCAGAGCTCATAGGTCCTCCTTCATTCCAAGTATCCCACCAGAGACAATCCGAGCCGCAAGCCGTACTCACCCCTCACGAGGCCGAGCTTCAGCAGGGAGTCCTCTGTGTTTGGATGCGTACTCTAGGAGTTCCACAAGTCACAGGGAGGAGGGATGTAGGAGAAATCTGGAAGCCAGCCAGCCCAGTACCTTTGCTTAGATGAACCTCAGGGCCAGGAAAGTAAAGCATCTCACCAGGTCACCCAGAACACCTGGACGTCCTCCCCTCCCCGTTCAGCATCCTCCCCAGTCAACCCACTCTGCAAAGACCATGGGAGACAGAGAATGTAGTCTTTGGGGTTTTGGAGGAGGGTGTTCAGGGAGTTCTTTATATGTATGAAGACCAGAAAAAGGGAGAGGCAGAGCTTTCACACACACACACACACACACACACACACACACGGGTCATGTGATGCTTAACACATTGGGGATTTGTCTGATAATCTCATCATTGTGCTAACATCCTAGAGTGCAGTTATGCAACCCAAGATGGCCCCCCCATCACTAGACAGTAGAATCTTACGAGACCACCGTCACACATGCAGTCCCTCACTGTCCAAACGTGGTCATGCAGTGCAGATACATGCTTTGACCATTGCTAAATATTTGGGTGTGTGTTATAAAAAGGATCAGCCATTTTCAGGCCTGGAGAAAATACCTTTCATTTTGCTGAATTGATCACTCAATATAAAACGCAGGTAGGGAAGAGGGGAAAGCTGTACTTGGGATAAAGAGATCAGGGCTTTGATGCCATGGGTCCCTTTCTCAGCTGTGTGCTCTTGAGCAGTATCAGAGTTGTTTGGGGAATTAAAGGAGCCGACATTCAGAATGCCTGTGGAAAGAAGAGCCTGGCAACCTGGTCATCCATTTCCTTCTTCCCACACAAAGAGCATCCAGAGATATCCTTTAAATCCTTAGAATTAGAAATTCAAAAACAAATGTGCAAAACCACCAAAAGAAATGGAACAAGAGCTAATCAAGATCAGAGCAGTAACTAAAAGAAGAAAAGCAACTAAGAAAGGGAGAATAAATTACAGAATCCTAAATGAAATACAATCAGATAAAATTTTTAAAAAAGAATAATAAAATGGAAAAAAATTACAACTGAAAATAAGACAAAGGAAAAAGTGTTAAAAAGAAAATGATTGAAAATAAGACTCCAAAGAAGAGCCAACCTATATAATCGGAGTCCCCAAAGAAGAAAAACAAAACAATAAATTAATACCGAACTGATATTTAAAACTATGATTTTAAAAACTTGACAAAAATAGAACACTTAAATCTGCACATTGGAAGCACACACAACATACCACAGAAGATTTATTCCCAGTGATGGATTTCTGTGCATATTCTAGGGGAGGGGGAATCAGTTCTTAAAGGCAATGAGAAAGAACCCCCTGGCTTCCAGACAAAAGGAACAAACAAACAACAAGCAGAAAAATCGAGCTGCCCTGCAACTTTCCCAAAGAAACTTACAAAGCACAAAAACATTGCAGCAGCATTTTCAAGAAACTCAAAACCAGAGAAGTCAAGGATTTTATATCCAGCTTGTGCTGTGGTTCAAAGTGTCCTACCCCAGTATGTGTTGGAAATTTGACCCCCAACCATAGTGTTGGGAGGCGGGGGTGCCTTAGAGGGGCTAGGGCCATGACGGCTCTTCCTTCATGAGGGGATTAATGCCATAATCATGGGAGTGGGTTCGATACTGTGGAAGTGGGCTCCTTGCAAATGGATAAGTTTGGCCTCCTCTCTTTCCCTCTCTCTCTCTCTCTCTGTTCCTTCGCCTTCTGCACAGGATGATGTGGCAAGAAGGTCCTTCCTAGATGACAGCCCTTGATCTTGGACCTCAGTCTCCAGAACCACGAGCCACCACATTTCCATTCAGTAACAATTATCCAGTCTAAGGCATTCTGTTAAAATAGTACAAATCAAATGTTATAGTTTGGATCTTATATCCCCCCAACTGTAATTCCAAAAACTTGATAAAAATAGAACACTTAAATCTACACTTTGAAAGCACACACAACATACCACAAAGGCTTTGTCCCCAGCTGATGGCACTATTGGGAGGTGATGAAGCCTGTAGGAGATGGGGACTAATGGAATGATGTAGGTAATTGGGGGCCTGCCCTTGAAGAGGCTACTGAAGTTCATCTCCTTCTTCTCTTTGTTTCCCAGCCACCATGAGGTGACTAGTTTTTTTCCACCACATATTCCCTGCCATGATAGTCTGTCTCACCATAGGATAGGAAACAACGGAGCCATCTGGCCAGGTACTGAAACCAGGAGTGAAAATAGACCTTTTTCTCCTTTTAAATTGTTTACCTCAGATATTTGTCACAGTCATAGAGAGCTGACTAATTCATGGACTAAATTTGTTAAAACTTTAGACAATTTAAATTTAACAGTGGTTATTTGAATAAAGAATGATTTGCAACTCAGACTGCCTTTGGAACCAGAACCAGTTCAGAGAGCTCAAAACCAATAGTATGAACAGTGAACTTTTATAGGCCAGACACAGAAGCCAAGTAGAGAAATCATTTGATCAGCTAAATCTAGGTTATTTGCCTTTGCAGGGTATGGTCAGTTGGCTGCCTACAATTGGCAGAAGCTCAGTTATTTGTGATTGGCTGAAACTTAGCTATTTTTTTTAATTAAAAATTTGTGTGTGTGTATATATATTTTATTTGTGTATGTATATTTTCATAATTATATATATATATATATATATATATATATATATATATATATAAATAATTAGGTTGTGGTTTATTACATAGGGAATGTATTAGCTAGTTTTTCATTGCTCTGACCAAAATACCTGGCAGGACAACTTAGAGGAGAAAAGATTTGTTTTGGCCCATGGTGTCAGAACCAAGTCTATGGTTGGCCAGATCCATTGCTTTGGGCCTGAGGTGAGCAAGAACATCTTGGAGGAGGGTATGGAGGAGGAAAGCTGCCCAGCTCATGGCAGCTGGGAAATGGGGGGTGTATGTGCTGAGGAGAGGCTAAACCTTTAGAGGGCATGTCCCCAGTACCCACTTCCTCCAACTAGGTCTCACTTCCCATTGGTCCATTCAGTTATCGGTGACATGTGGTGTGTTAATCCACTGACGAGGTCAGAACCCTCATGATCTAATCATTGCCTAAAAGTCCCACATCTGAACCTTGCTGCATTGGGGACCAAGCTTTCAACACATGAGCTTTGGGGAACATTCCAGATACAAACCTTAACAGGGACTTACAAGAGAGTCTGAGGCTAATGATCCCCTGCTTGTTTACTTTAACAATTTAAGTGATCTTAAGGTATCAGTGCTATGGGAAACTTAACCCACAGGTATTCAGAGAACACTGTATTTACAAATTCTTCTTCTTCTTTTTTTTAATCTACCAGAAAAGGAGCTCCATCTTACCAAGAAATTACTGGGAAAATTTTAGCAAAAGGATGATGGTGAGCATTTAGTCTATTTATTTGTATATCTAAACCTTAAAGAAAGCAGCAGACAGGGGTGAAAGAATAATATGTAATATATAGTCTGCTAAAGTAGAAAGTATGTGACTAAAGTAAATGTAAGGAAAGGAAGTTTTTGAGCACTAAAATAAGACCATGAATTGATATGTAATAATGAACAAACACTAAAGGTTACCATTTAAAATTGATGTGGCAGCCATAATAATGACCCTTAAAGATGTCCATGCCTTAGTCATGAAACCTCTGATTTGATTTTTTAAATAACTTCAATGTCTCTACATTCTGACCACATGGAATTCAATTATAGTAACTGCTTTAATGCTCATATCTGCTGATTCTCCACATCTGTATTAGTTTTAGTTTTGATTGACTATATTGTTTCTCATTATAGGTCATGTTTCCCTGCTTCTTTGTATATCTGGTAATCTTTGATTAAATTCCAGATATTGTGAATTTTACCTGGTTATATGCTGAATTTTTTTGTGCTCTTATATAAATATTTTTAAGCTTTGATCTGGAATGCAACGAAGTATTGGGGAAATGTTTTGATCTTTTTGGATGTTGCTTTGAAAATTTACTGAACATGACCAGAGCAGCGTCTCATCAAGTGATAATTATTTTTTCATTATTGAGACAATATCCTTCTGAATTCTCTCTTCAGTTATCCATTAATTTTAAAGTTTTCCATTCTGACTGTAGGAAATAGGCACATTTTCAGGCCCAGTCTGAGCATTGGTCAACATTCTCTCTAATTCTTTTGAATTTTCTTTCTCCAAAGTCAAATATTTTCCTTTTTATGTGCTGCTCTGCACAATGCTTGTACTCAAGGAGCCCTTTAGAGTCTCTACTGTTCTCTGTGTCAATTTCTCCAGCTTGAACCACTATTGGATCACCTCATTTGTTTCCCATCTCCCGTGGATCACTGTCTTCGTTGCCTGATGTCCACTGTTTTGCAAATGGTTGTTTTAAATATATTGCCTCCTTTATGTCCCCAATTTTTTGTTTCAGGCACAAGGACAAATTCGACTTCTGCTGCTTCATTTTGATCCAAAGTGGAAGAGCATACTTTTAAAACTTTCAAGAAATGGAATAAAATTTAAAATATTTTCTGGTGTCTTTCTTTTATATATATATATAAATAACTTTTTATTTTAATTTATTTATTAATTGATTGATTGATTTTTATGTGGTTCTTAGTATTGATTTGAACTCAGGGCCTTGAACGTGCGAGGTGAGTGCTCTATCACTGAGCCATAACCTTAGCCCCTCTGGTGTCTTTCTTAAGGAAATAAAATAAAATAAAATTCTAGATTAAAATAAAGGAAAAATGGGATAGATAAGGAGAAAAACAACAACATTAAAATACCATGACAAGTTTTTAAAAATAAACTTTTCAAAAGAATAATATTAGGTTTACAGAAAAATATAAAGATAAAACAAAAAGTTCCCATATGCCCCATACCCATTGTTAACACATGACATTAGTATGGTACATTTGTCACAATTAATGCACTCATAATTTATTCATATTTTCTTGGGATTTACCCACATCATATCAGGAGAACAGGCTATTAATATGATATATGATTGCTGATAATAAAATTATTTATGTGACTGATGAGAGTTATTTTCCCTACAAAATTGCTTTCCCCCTCTGTCCATATTATACCCTTTGAAAAGAAGTTGCTATTCAGAGTCCACACTTAAAGAGTGGGAAGTTATATCTCATCTCCTTGTAGCAAAGATGATTCACATAAATTGTTTAGAATTCTGCATGAGCACTTAGTTTGTTCTTTCACATGTTCAATCATTTATTTATGTCAGTATGGAATCATATTATTTTATACTTTGGATTCTAATTCATTACTACTTTTTTGTTTGGATGCTCAAATTGTTCTGGCTTTGGCCCTTGGAAACTTTAAATTGAGTCTTGTATCTCCTTGGCATACCTCCAATATTGCAGATTTTAAAATATTAGCACTTCATTTCTGGTACTACTAGATGCTACAGGGTCATTTTGTATATTTCTTTCCTCAATTCAAAAATCAGCTTTTTCTCCAAAGAGCCTTGATTCCTTGTATGGAGAAGGGTATTAGTGTTAGAGTCTGTAAACAAGTCAAAATAACACCTGGCATTTTGCCAGGGGAATGTTAGAGTTCATAAACAAGTCTGGATGGTGCCTGGCAAAATGCCAGAGGGAGTGGTTTGAGAAGTAACAAAAGCAAGCTATTAAGTGTGGAGATTCCTTATTGGTTGACTGATGTATCTAGTTTATGCTAATTAGATAAGCTGTGTGGAATGTATAAATACTGCTCCTGTCCTGGAATAAATGGCTCCCACTCCTGCTGTATCAACGTACACAAGTTATTCGTCACCCCGGGTTATTTTGCTACAGCCAGCCGGGCTGCGGCATATTAGAAATCAAGACCTGGATGGTAAGTGTGCTTATTGTGTCTGTGGTGCCTCTCAGGTGACAGAGCAAAAAAACATGTCATATATACTAATAGGTGTACATACATCTTTATAAATATTACGTATTTTCCTGTAAATGTCTCTATTAAGCTAAACATGAGCTCATACTGAGGTCTACAAATCTAATCCGTCACCATGTGGACCACTTCGTCATCCTTCCCTTGCTCATCTATAACCTGTTCTCCAACGTGAGGAACATAGCTCCCACATATGCTATCTGTGGATTTACCTGTTCAGTTGCAGTTTATGTGGACAGTGGTGTGGGGATTGTTAAACTTCACCCCCACAGGAAGCACCTTTATCAACCAGGGCGCAGTATGTATTCACAGTTCCTTTTGCCCTTAGTCTTATAGACTCCATCCTTTTTTGTAGGCACTGAGGTCCATGGGTCTTTGCTCTTCTTCCCTCATTAATGTTGCTTCCTGATTATAGCATAGTTAAGTTATTCTCCATTCTATCCTGGATCCCCTGGCATTCCGAATGATAACTTTTTAAATAACTAGATCCAGAGAATAACAAACCAACACTATCGAATAAAATAAATGACAAAAGTTTGAGAAATTTCCTCTACATGCCCAAGACAATGCTAAAAACATGAAAATGATTAGAAAAGGAAAACAACTGGGCTCAAGTAAATCCCCACAGCCATGGAATCTTCTTTTAATAGTAGCTAGTTTTTCTACAACACACCAAAACACAGTTTTCAAAATCACAATAGTGCGACAAAGATTGGGAATAGATTGAAAGCTCAATAGAATAGAAACAAAGATTCAGAAACCAACCTAAAAGTATGTGGTAATTTTGCACAGTAGAAAGGTGGCATTTAGAGGCAACCCCTTCTGACGTACTTTTGAAGGCCAACCTCCCATGCCAATCTTTCACCCCACAATGATTTGTCCAAGTGTAGTCACTGCCGTAATGAGTTTATTAAGCACTATTTTTCAAGAACTGCATGCATCATGCGATATTCTAGCGTTGGCCATGCAGGGTGACTAGGCTGATGTTAGAATGTGTAACTCCTCTGTATAATGGGTTCTCAAAGGTCTTAGTCCATTTCTGCTGCTGCTGTAGCCAAATACCACAGACTAGGTAATACACATGATAGAAATTTACTTTTCATAGAAAACCAAGATCAAGGTATTAACAGATTTAGAGTCTGATGGGGGGCGCTCTCTGCTTTCAAGTAAATGTCTGATTGCTGCATCCTTCACAGGGGACAAACACACTGTCCTCACATGGCCAAAGGGATGAGAGGGCAAAAGGCACTAGGGCATTCCCTTCAGCTTCTTTTAAAGAGCACTAGTCTTTTGATGCAGGTGGAGCTCTCATGACCTAAACATTTCTCCAAAGCCTTCACCTCTTGGAATCATCACCAAGGTATGAGTTTTGGAGAGACACATGCACTCAGCCATAGCAGCAAGCATCCATGTCACTGTGCCTAAAGAAGCTCAGCAAACCCACTCCTGGCAGGAGCAACAGACATGGGAAAAAGAACATGGTACAATTGATGGGCCTGACAGTAAAACTCCACAAACCTCCGAAGGACAAAGGATCTGAGACCAGCTGGAGCACCTGCGAGGGGGAAAGACAAAAGTGTCCCTCGTGAGATGATCCAATCCTGGCCACCAGCATCATGGCCCCAGAACAACTCCTGAAGTTCAAGACCAGGTTTAAGAGGAGCTTCAGGCAGATCATAAAACCAAGGTTGATACCCCAGCATATGAAGTTCATCAACCCAAGCCAGAGGACTAGGAATGAGGAAGCAAGACTTCCAGGCTCAATGTTGATGAAGGGAGGGAGTGGGGCCGGCTGAACCTCAAGGAGGATCAAATGCCATGTTGACAGAGTCAGAGATTGAAGGTTTTATGGAACCAATACCATAGAAGTGGGTTGAGTCAAGAAAGATTCATAAATGAAGGAAAGAGATACATAAAGAACATCGGAGTGTATCTTGTGACTTCCTCAACAGAAGGGATCTTAATACACCCTGACTACTTTGGTGGCTCTCTCTGACTTAGCTTGGTATGGGTGCAACACTTCCTTCTTCCATAGTCTCTTAAACAACAAGAATGTATTAAGCACTTTCTCTTAAGGAAATGTTTCTCCAGGGTGATATGTTTGCCCAGGGTGATATGTCCTGCACCATTACCTCATGTGCCAAACCTGGTAAAGAGGTCTCCATACAGCCTCCTCTTTCTGTGGTCCACCTCCCTGTCTACCCCCACCATCCCAGAGTTCAAGAAGGTGCTGAAAGGAGGAAGTTTGCCAAAGCCAGACTTGAAAGCTGCATAATTTTGCTTTTGGCTGGATCTGTATTTTCATGTAAGAGCCAAGAAGAAAGCTGAATCGGACAAATGCCACTTTTTTAAGCCAATAAATTTTAGAATCTCAACCAGAATACAGTTCTAGAAAACACAGATTCTCTTCTGTAGTCACATTTCTATTGATGTTTCATGCTTTGTGTTAACTCTGTGTGTGTGTGTGTGTGTTACGGTAAATACACCACCCTGTACCCACATAGGCTGCTCCCCTAGGTTCCTTGACATGAATTCTCAGAGCCGTTTTAATAGTTCTTCCTTCTACACACCTCTATCCCTCTGATTCTTCATCACCAAAGGAGCCTGCAACTTCCTTGTGTTATTAGTAACTTGTAGTCTTCCTAAAAGGAAATCTGCATTTATAGAGTTTCTACAACTCATTATTTCATTTAATTCTAAAAATCAAAAAATATACACTATTGTTATAATTTTGTAAGTGAAAACATGTTTAAAACAATGCCTTTCTTTTTCACAGCCAAGTGGTAGGAATGATACTTGAGTGCAAGGCTGTGTACTCAATACGGGTGCTCTTTCTACAGCTTCTAAAGTTAGTGCTAAAGGGAGGAATTGTTTTTGAGCTGTGGGAGAACAATATGTGCTTTACAAATAACAGAAAACACAACAGAGTCAAACAGCCTAACAAATTTAGAATAATTAACTTTCTTCGGTACCAGTTTGTTCACACATTCTAAGAGCAAAACAGAAAGGAAAAAATAAAAAGTTTCTTGAAGATATACTTTATATCCAGACCTAATCTAATTCATCTTTATCCACTTGTAGAATTTACTCGGGGCTGTAGGGAAATGTCAGTACTTTTCCTTGCCTGGAATACTCAGATTGAGAAAATTTAATTAAAGTATCCATTTTTGACACCTTTTATTTAAAATCACAATTTTTAAAGCATATAATAATCACTGAGAAGTATGATCCTTTAGATATTACTTATTGGTATGATTTAGATATGAGATATTCCCCTAAAAACTCACAGAGCAATCCAGGAATGTTCAGAAGTGAAATGATAAGATCAAGAGAGCCATAAACTAACCAGTGGATTAATCCATTTGATAGGTTAATAATTTGAATTGACTACTGGGTGGTTACTATAGACTTGTGGGACATGTGGAGGAAGTAGGTCCCTAGTGTGTGCCCTTAGGGATTATATTTTGTCTCTTTTCTCCTCTCTTTTTCTCTCCCACCTTCCCGGCTGCCATGAGATGAGCAACTTTCTTCACATGCCCTTCTGCCATGATGTCTGTTTACACAGCCCCAGAGCAAGGGACCTGGCCCACCACTAACTGAACCTCTGAAACTGTGGGCCCACATAAACTTTTCCTCTCTATATTGGTCTTGTTGGGTATTTTGGTCACAGCAACAAAAAACCGACAAACATACTTATCAATCAACAAAATTAAGGAATCGAATGTTTTAAATATTTATGCCATCTTGGAAATTGTTTTAGTTAATGACTTTAAAACCCTGGCAAGACTAGGATTACACAGACATTCTCCAGTACCTTAAGAAGGTGGGGGGAAAGGGGTATCAGGAAATAAATGAAAATGAGTGGATTCCCAAATAAGACTTCTGGGTGGGGGAAACAAGGAAAAAAAAAGATTGATTAGCTGTAAAAGTTTGAAACCACTGTGACAGAGACAGCTAACTGTGTACCCTATATTTAGCCTTTCGTTAGTGACAGAATCCCAATCTTGCTTGAGAAGGCAATGTACCCAGGTGAAAACCTTGCACTTCGTAGCCTCCCTTTGGAGATGAAGTTCCAGCGGGTGGGATGTCACCAGCAGCATTACATGGAACTTCCAGGGGTGGCTCCTTAAAAGGTAAGGCCACTCTTTTGCACCTCCACCTCCCACTTGCTTCCTGTGCCTTGACACGGAGCATGCAGATGGTCGCTGCAGGTCCATCTCTCCAGGAAGTAGACAGAAGCCATGTGTTGAGGAAGCAGCAACTCAAAGCAAGGAGCTTCGTTCTCAAACGACTGTGGAGCCTCCACACCAAATCAGTCCTAGACTGCCTGTCGCCCGAACTCATTTACAAGAGTGAAAAATAAAATTCCACCCTAAGCCAGTGTTCATTCCTGTCGGTTATGATCAAATGCAATTCCTAGCAATAAACCACATTTCACCTATAAACAATCAGAGGTCCTAAAAAGAGCCTCTGAGGAAGGAGAGAATCCTAAAGGATCTCCACATTTCCCCTGGTTCTTTTTGGAACCCCAGTTTGAGTAACTTCCTGGTTGTTACGGCCCACGTGTGGGGTATCCCCCCAAAAGCTCTTGTGCTTATGCAGAAATATTCACAGGTGAAGTTACTAGATTGTGAGAGCTGCAACTTAATCAGTCTGTCCTACTCTGAATGGGCTGACTGCGTGGCAGGTGACTGTGGGCAGGTGGGATGTGGCTGGAGGAGGTGGGTCAGAGCAGGCATGACCTGGAAGGGTGCATCTTCCCTGAAGCCCTCACCTTTCTCTCTCTGCCTTCCAGCCACTTTGAGCCGAGTGTTGAGCAGCTTTCCTCGCATGGTGCCCTTTGGCCACGATGCTCTGCCTCACGGGGGCCCAGAACAATGGAACCAGCTGACCTTGGATCAACCTCTGAAACCAGGAGCCCAAATAATCTTTTTTTCTCCTCCAAGTTTTTCTTGTCCTGTGTTTTGACCACAGGGAGGAGGAGCTGACGGACACACTGGTCATCTGAGTGTCCTTAATGAAGCAGCTGTGAGTAGAGACTAAAACACATGCTCATAGTTCAAAGTTACTTTTACAGCAAGTCCAGGGAACTTTATGGGCATCTGTGAATTAAGTCAAGCTATGTCAGCTTATTCTCAGAAACAAGGAGGACCGTTAAAATAAACACATAAATTGAAATAATTCAAAGATGGTACTAAAAAAAATACTGTTACTTTAGATCAATATATTTTTACTCTGGGGAGAAAACTTTAGAAGTAATGGATATTAAACTGTCCATTAAAGTTAGCTATAAAGTTAAAGCACAGTAAGAAAACACAGAATGTTGTAGAGTTAAAAGGGGTATTGTGCAGATGTACTTTTACCAAGGATAATTAAAGACATTTTGAATTTAGTATTGGAAGGGGAACAACAAAGAAGAGAGACGAATAAAAATTCCTGACCCTCCATCATGGTAAAAGCTATTGCTTTTGTGACACACTAGGTAATGCTCATAATCCCCCTTTTATTTGTGAAATATATGAAAATTATGGGTAAAACATATGAGAAATAAAGTCAAAGCCCTCCTCCTATTAAAAGAAATACTAAATGCCCCAAAAGCCCTGTGTGTGTATGTGTGTGTGCATGCACCTAACAGACTGTTCAAAGGAATATTTATTTGCATTTCTAGACGAGGAGTTCTAAACCTGGGCACTGATGAAACTTGGGCCAGGGTGGTCCTCATCATAGGGGTGATAGTCCTGTGCTTGGGAGATGTTCACAGTGTCCCTGTCTTTGACCGATAGCCAACTAACCCCTGCCAGAGTCATGACAATCAAAATTGTCTTGAGATGTGGCCAGTGTCTGGGGGGTGGGGCCCGGAGCTGTGGAGAGGTGGCCTGATTTTCAGGATCTTGTCTCCTAGCAGAGCTGTGCAGGAAAGAAGGTTTGGAGGGGGTCACCAGTCACATGCTCCTCTCACCTGGAGGACCTTGTGCTTCTGTCAGGCACTGAGAACTTAGCATTTCTGACAGCCAAGTCACCCTGGACAGAGTTAGACCAGGGTAAACTCTCCCTTCTAGTAACTGGTCTCACCTACTGCTCTTTCTTTCCTCCTATTCTGCCTTGCAGCAATTTTCTGGAAGTGGAAAAGGAAAGGCCCAGATATTCATTAGTGGAAACACTACCAGCATCCATGTGCAGGCCAGTTGTCCCTGGCTCTGATGCAATAATCTGGAGTTAGAGCAAATGGGCCTCAGCCTTCCCAAGAGGCCATGGACTGTGCCTTACCCAGAGGTGGCTTCCCTTTTCAGTGTCACAGGAGAATGTTTTTGCTGCAATTACACTGAATCTGGTGCAAGATGGAAACTACGTGCTGAAAAACCTCTCCTCCCATATCCCCAACTGGGCTGATCCAAGGAATGCAGCACCGACAAGTCTGTGTCAGCACCAGAAATTAGAGAAGTGTCAGAGCCTAGTACCAAAAACGTTAATAGGTTCCTGCACAAAATAAGAGGCTGGATTGAAGAAAGGGACAGCCCACCTGAAGAGACAGAGCCCACCTGGGGAGCACATGAAGAGATAGAACACACCTGGAGAGCACAGGGAAGGGATCTCTGGGTTCTCCTGGGACCGTAGGCAGGGTACATATAAAGCTCCTGTCTCTAGGTGACACATCAGTTCGCGCAGGATTACAAAGCAGGGATCTTGCTGACACTGGCATCGACGTGCACTAAGTGAGGCAGACAGAGCCTTTCTCCACGAACCAGTTCCTCCCTTCCTCCCTTCCTTCCTCCTTTCCTTTTCTCCTCACTCATTTTCTCCCTTCCTTTATTTTTGTTTATTCATCTATTTTTATTTCAGTAAATGGTCGTGGAGCGCTTGCTATAATTGCCACACTCTTCTAAGCACCGGAGGCAGAGCACTACTCAAGATGCCCATTCTCTGCTTCCCAAGAACTTACAGTCTTGATAAATACAGAAGAAGGCTTGGAGGGGGTCACCAGTCACATGCTTGGGAGGCAGAGAATGGGCATCTTTAACCACCTGGATAGACTGTAACTGCAGAGGATGGATAAGGAGGGGAAAAGACAGTACACCTTTAATTCTTCCTAGTTTGTGATCCACAAGGTCGTAGTGGAACCAAGAAGAATGTTGGGGAAGCAGAGGAGACAGAGAAAGGTTTTCCTTCTTCACTACCCCCCACCCCCGACTAGGAAAAGCTTCCCTGATACAAGGGCAGAAGGGAATGAGAATAAGGCACGAGAAGAGAGTTTATTGGGCTTCACAGCAAGGAACCCAGTTCTTTTGGGAGACCTTGGACCCAGAGAAAGAGTCTGTGGAGTGTGTCAGGCAAACGGGATCAGAGCCTCTGCTGGCCAGGGATCATGGGAGTGTGGCCGATAACATGTGGCTCACCTGGAGCCCATTCTGCCTTGGGGAAAGGAGGGATGTTCTGGATTAACTGGGCTTGTTTCTACTATTGGTGTGAGACCTAAGTAAAAATTAAGTCCATGTTTATGAAAAGTTACAAATGCTCAGATTCACTCTACTATTTCCATATTCATACTACTCTAGTTATACACTATATCCACAGTCTCCCCGGTCTAAAATACTAAATCAATGAAAACTCTTCCCTCAGTCCCACCTCTCTGTCTGCTACCCTCACCCACTCCTCCCATTCACAAATTTCTCAGACTTTTCTGTCCTTGCCATCTCAGTTTCCTTCTTCTTCCCCACCTGCCTCAACCTATTCCAGTAGGGTTTCCATCCCCATTATTCCACCAGGGATGCGTTATTAAAGCCCTTAGTGACTCTTATGCTTCTAAATGTAGTGGGCATTTTAGACTTTTTTCCAGCCCTTATTTTATTTGACCTTTAAATATCGTTTGGCATTGCTTTCTTATTCAAACCAGGTTACAGTGTCCCCTGGAAGTTCACGCGTGGAAGCTTATTCCTGAGGCAACGGTACAGAGAGGTGGGCCTCTAAGAAGCAATTAGGCCACGAGGGTGCTGCCCTCACAAACTCATCAGTGCCATCACCACGGAATGGGTTGGTCATTGCCGAAGTGGGGTCCTGAGAAGAGGGTGAGTCTGGCTTCCTCCCACCTCGGCCCTGTGTGTCTGCTATATTTTTCCTCCTGCCATGGAAGGACACAGAATCTCAAACTTCCCAGGGTCTGGAATTGTGAGCTAAATAGATTTCTATTGTTTAGGAATCACCCAATCTCTGCTACTCCGTTATCACAGCACAAAGTGAAGTGGGACACCTTGCTTCCTTGGGTTTTCCTACTGCCTCCACCTTCTCGGGGGCCTTTATAGGCTCATCTTCTACGTGACCATTAAATCCTGGCCTTCTTTGAGGTTCAGCACTAGAAATTCTCCTCTTCTCACTCTATCTTTTCTCCTTGCATGATATGATCCATGACCATGGTTTCATTGCGTATATGAACCCATGACTCCTGACTTATATTTTCAGACAAGTCCTCCTTTTTTATACTCTGGACCTTTATATGCAAATGCTGCTTTGACATCTCCACTTGGGCTACTGAAGGATATCTCATGTCCAGGATCAAATTCTTGATCTTCCCTCTGTCCAAACATGCTCGTCTTCCCAGGTTCCCATATTAATGAGTGGCATTGACCTCTCCACCTCCTCCCAGACTCTCACCACCTTGTGCTTTGGCTTTGGGTCACATGGGCCCTCGATTTGTTCTTCAAGTGGACCACACTCTTGCCTCAAGTGGGATGCTGTTCTCTCTGCTTGGGCTGCTCTCCTTGCTGCCTTCTCCGCCTTCTGATCCCTGCCCAGGCATTATTCTGCAGGTTTCCTGGCATCCAGCCTGCACGAGGCTCATGTGACGTCTGCTCTTACAAAGCCATCCCCCTGGCTCCTTAGGATTGCACATTGGTCAGCCCATGTGGAACCATCCTCTAGATCACAAGCTCCATGAAGGCAGGGAAGTTGTCTTTTTTACTTCCATTTTACCCCAATGCCAACATTTTGGGGATTGAATAAATCAATAAAAAAAGAGGATCACTTTCCTGCACTGAGTTGGTTGCCTTTCCTTTTTATTTATAGTGTTTTCACATATTTTTATGAAATCTAATGTATTCATCTTTCCTATTTTAGGGCCATTTTTAGAATGGCCTTTATCACCCCAAGATTACATAAATATTCACCAAAATTTCCTTCCAGTACTTTTATGGTTTCATTTGCAAGATTTAATTCTTAAATCCATCTGGAATTTATTTCTGAAAGAAGTGAAATAGTGCCAGCTATGTTGTTTCCGAGCCAATTTCTACTAAGTTGAAAACTTCAGCTATATCCAGTAGTGTGATGTCATTAAAGATAATAAGATCTGGATCAGACTCTAAGTTCAGCCTCACTCACTGTGCAAATTTTAGTGAGTCATTTTACCTTTCTGAGAATTATCAACGAACTTTATGGGAAGAGGACTCCAGGGAAGAGGTTGTCGAGAATCCTCATGAACAAAATGGCCATTGAGGAGGCAGGAGAGAGTGGAAGGAGAGCCCGAGAGGTGGGAGCACGGACCTGGGTGAAATGATCTGAATGTCAATCATGGTGCCCCTCATTTTCTTCTCTGCAGAATTTAATCAAAATAGTACCTTCTTTGTGTGGTTGATGGTGAAGGTTCAATAGACTAATAGGTGCAAAGCCATTAGACAGTGTCTGGATCATGGTGGTGATAAATATGAAGCAGTAGGAAGGGCTGCTGTTGATTCAGGGAACATAAGGGAGATTTCCCACTTATACTTGCCTGACAAAAGCAAGTAAACTAACAGGAACAACAAAAGAAGAGGAAACATCAAGATGGACCTTACAACAAAAACAACCCTTTCCCAGGTCTGATGTCCTCTCATTCCTGCAAACTAATTGTCTGAGGTCTAGTCTTAATACAGGAAGAATCACCTAGAGGTTTTTCAGTTTTAGAATGATTTTCTTAAATTCAATAAATGACTACCTGGGAATTTATTTTAAAATTTCATTTATGTCAACAGAATTTAATAATGTAACTAGTATTAACATCTGCAGAGAAAGACTGAAGAATGTGTCACAGCAGATATGGGAGTGGATGGGAGAGAATGGTAACTCTCTATGCCCAATCACAATGACTCTTTTCACTACCATTTTGATCCCCTAAAACATGGGGGGGGGTCTGGGATGGAGATGGTGCTTTAACTATAGTCTCACAGGAATATAAACACAAGACCACATTTTCCTTTCCTTCCCATTCCTGCTATCTCCCTAAAATAGCCTTGCCTCATCTCAGAACAGGCAGAGACAGGCCAATACTTAGTGTTCAGAAGCCGATTCCAAGGATTAATGGAACTGCAGATCTCTTACACTGATTTTAAAAGAGAGACTTATTATTTGCACAGAATTAACATGCTCACTTATGTGGAATTGCTTATCATTTCGCAGCTTGTCACCTAACTAGAGAGCATTAGTTACTCCACTAAGTATCAAATAGATCAGTTTTATTATTTTGTTTTGTTTTACTTGGGAAATGTTTTGATTTTCTGACATATTCACTTTTATAACTGAAATGTTATCAACTGACAATTCCCACAGAGAATCCAAATGCCTGTTTGATATCAATGATTGTAAATACACTTTAGTCATGTTAAGCTGATTAAGCCATAAGACAAATTTATTATTTTCCCATGAGCAATTTCCCTATAATATATTGAATCAGAGAAGTAGCAATTATTGGAAACTTGAAAACAAATGGGGTGTGTTCCCGCCTATACTTCACGTTCAGGAGTTTTGAGCCCCAGCCCTGTCTTCCACCTGTGAGTAAGGGCAATGGGCTTGAAACTGGGAGTGGGGGCAGGTGTATACAGTTGGCCTTTCCTATCTGGGTTTCCAATTCACAGATTCAACAAACAGGATAGAAAACATTTAGGGAAAAAATTGCAACTGTACAGATAGTTTTTCTTGTGACTATTCCTTAAAATACTAGAATGACTATTTACATAGCATTTACATTCCCCTGGGTATCATTTGGTAATCTATAGATATTTTAAAGCATATAGGAATATGTGTGTAAGTTATAGGCAAACACCATACCATTTTATACGGGGAACTTGAGCATTGGGAGACTTTGGTCTCCACAGGAGGTTCTATTACCAATCTCCTGCAGACATCCAGGGATGACTGTACTCCCTACTACCATTAAAAAGAGCCACCCACGCCCAATTCTGCCTATGTTGAGTGACGAGCACTCTAGCATCTCACTGTGGTATGCAGCCCAGACGGCCCATCTTTCTGCTCTACCACAGCTGCTCTTGAATGTTTCTCTTCCTCCACCTTAGATGAGCAGAGCATGATTCCAGTCATGCTCAGCTCTTCAGTGGGACTAGTTATCTCGAATTCTAGGCAAGACTGAACACCCCATTTGCATTCAGATTCAAGTCGTATTCTCCAATGCTACTGTCATCAGAGAAACTGGTGCTTTGGCCCCCATGGGCCATCTTGTGTTCTACCTGCATACTGGCATCCAGCGAGGGAACATGGTGATATACTGGGCCTCCTGCTCTCGTGGCATGATGTCATCAGTTTGCGTGGTTCAGGTACCAGGCAGCAGAGCAGGATCCTCATGATTAATTTCAGCAGCAGCTGAGAATCCCAGCTTCCCACTTCCACATGGAAAAGGGCACTACTCAGATCCAATCCATTTTTGGTTATCATATTTTGACATTAATTATCTGAAAGAGCAAAAAAGACAAATGTTAGGCTATTGTAATTTCTACTTAAAACTGAGACTGGAATCAGCTTCTGCACAAAGAATATTCGCAAAACTTGAGAAACAAAAGTACTTGCTCATTTACTTCCACTAATGTAAAAAACAAAAATCAACACAACATTATCTTCTCTTTCATGATCATTCTGTCTTAAGCTTTCTTTTTCAGTTTTCTCAAAGTGCTCGCATGGAATATCAGTACTTTTTAACTTCAGATAAGAACATGAGTCACTTTCTTTTTGGAAAGTAGCTCTCTGCCATGAACTATTCCCTTTCAGAATCTCAGATGGCCCTGCTGAGGTCGTCAGGCAACCGACACCAACTGGTCAAAGATGGGAATCTGTCCCTCTAAGTGGCCACATGCATGCCATGGATATACTCAACCGACCCGGGTCAGCACTGGGAAGATTTATTATTCTTATTACTTTTTTCTGTGTACTTGAGGACACGGTTCATTTTATTGGGAGCAAGAGCTATTTACATTTCAACAGTTAGATTCGTTTCCTCGGCTCTCATAACTAGTTGCCATGGACTTGGTGGCTTAAAAAAACGGAAATTTATTTTCTCACAGTTCTGGAAGCCAGAAACCCAAAGCCAAGGAGTCAGCCAGGCCGTGTCCTGCAGCGCCCTCTGGGAAAGATAGCCTTCTTCGCCTCTGCTAGCTTCTGGTGGCTCCGTGACTCATGGCTGCATCGCTCCTGCCCCTGCCTCCTCCTCCGTGCTCTTCCGTCTCTGTTCTGCAGGGGCACTTCATTGATTGAGGGGTGAGTCCATCTAAAGGTCCTCAATTCTATCAGCAAAGATCAGTTTTCCAAAGACAACCCTGTTTGCAGGTTCTGGTGGACCTACCTTTTGGACGGCCCCCATTCAACTTGCTCTGTCAGATCTAGGAGATGCAGGAAGGGTGGGGTGTGAAGATCTGAGCTAGCTGGGCCCATATTTCTGGTATATTTTAATGATTTAAAGCTCCTCAGAGATCACTGCCTGTTGGAAGCTTCCCGGTAGGTTTCACCCCAAATCTACTCTTGTCTAAAGAAGGAGAGCAGAAGTCATGCCCTGATTTAAGAGAGACATTTGAAAGAAGAAGTTTTATAATTGCCTATTAGTCACTATGACAAGATGCCTAATGACTCAGGCTACTTATAAAGTAAAAAGAGGTTTATTTTGGCTCAGGGTTTTGGAGGTTCAAGCTCAAGATAAGATTGTCCCATTGATGTGGACCTCTGAAGAAAGGGGCATGTCATCATGGAGCATGTGTTAGAGTGAGATGTCAAACCTCAAGCCAGGAAGCAGAGGGGTAAAGGAGAAATAGGTGGGTTCCACAATCCCGCCTGGAGGCACACCTCCAATGACCTAAGGATCTCCTCCTAAGCCCAGCTTCTCCAAGTTTCCCCCACCGCCAAGAGCACCCCCTGGAGACCAAGCCTTTAACAGATGGGCCTTTGTGGGACACTCAACTTCCAAAATCCAGTAAATGGTATTCTACACATTCTCCCACCAAAACCCCACTAATGATTATTCATTAAATGTTTCTTGAAACTAAACCTCCCTCCATGCTGTTTAAACCCAACCATCTACCTTTCCTGAACCTGCTCCTACATGTCCACCAAGGGCTGGCTTCACGCCCACCACCCACAAATCGACACTCATCACCCAGGAGCAGTCCCAACTCCCCTTCTGCACGTCTGCTTCCCACAGTCCAGGACGCTGCCGCCTACCTGCTCTGTCCTGAAGAGTCCAGGCCCTAACACTCTAGCGGTGATCTTGCTTCTCACTTCCCTGGTAAAACGGGAAGTCTCCCCTCCTCAGACCTAGAATCAGTGCCATCTCCATCACCTCTGTTTCCCCTCTTGCTCCCAATGGACCACCCCGTTTCTATCAAACACTGTTCCTTTGGGGTTGCTTCTCATCACCCCCTGGAGGATCTCACCTGTAAGGTGCCCCTCTCCTCCCCAGACTCACCCTGTCCCCTGGAGATCTCTCTCCCAGTACCTAAGCCTGCTGTGGTAACTCCAGTACCTTACGCGGAAGTTCTCCCTTCACCTCAAATCCCCTCTATTTATGCTTTTCTCTATCTGCAGTTATCTATCTGCAGTTCCTATCTCTACTCCCTGCTCATGTTCCACCCCACTCTCCGTGGATTCCATTTCCCACTCATTACTCTTGTAGACACCACCCACATTGGAGTCTTAAGATGTTGTCGTTTGAATTGATCCTTATCTTTCTGACCCTTATCCTTTTGTATCCTTTATATCCTTATCTTTCTTGGCCTTTATTTGAACAATTTTCCTCTTTTTGCAGATTTTCTACACATTCATTGAGTTTCATTTTCTATATTAAAGAAAATGTAGTTAAAAAAAACTACATCCAATTTATGCAGGGATGAAATCATATAGCCAATCTACCTATCCCATTTGGGGGAACTGATTTTTTAAACTATTTTGGAGGACACATAAATTATGTGTGTGTGTATATACATACATATACACATTTTAGCAATAGTGTTTGTTCTGATCGTATGAAATCTATACATCACACAAAATAGTCACTGAATTTCTAAAATTCACCTGGGTAATGAATAATTATCTCAACAATTGATGGAATATTTGTTTTCATAAAGATGACTGAAGTATGACCTTTTGCACAAAATAGATTGTTAAAGTATTTCTTTGGAGCAAGATAGAATGAATATATCTCTGAGACTGCACATTTGTAGAGGCCTTTGTACATTTCAACAAAATGCTATATCCGTAATTTTATTTGATCCTTATGATTGCTCTGTGGGATACTGGTGTCCACCCACTTTTACCTACAGGAGGAATAAGGCTCATAGAGTCGATGATTCATTCAACACCCTCCAGCTAGTACTCAAATTAAACCCATGGCCATTATCTCCACCTGGGCGCACATCAGAATCACCTGGGGAGCTGTGAAAAACTTCCATGCCAGGCTGTTCCCACTAATTAAAGCAGAATCTGGGGGTGAGTCCAAGGCCTTGGTAGTGAAATAAGCCCAGCTTGGCGAGACCAATACTAGGATCCTGCTTGTACCTGGAATCTAAAAAGTCAGTCTCACAGAAACAGCAGAAAGGTGATTACCAGAGGCCAGGTGGGGAGGGGAAGGAAGCTTTTGATCAGAGAGGACCAGTCTGTCTCCTTAGGAGGGGGGAATGGGTTTCAGTGACCTACAGCTCGGCCGGGGGTCGACAGTTAAAAATAAGGCATGTTTCCAGATTGTTTTCAAAAACAGATTTTTAACATTCTCAGCCCCAAAATAATAACGTTGCTGAGGTCATAGGTATGACTGAATCTTTCAACTCTGTACCCACAGATCAATATATCACTTTGTAGCTGGGTACAGTGGCGCATGCCCGAAATTCCCGCCGCTTGGGAGGCTGAGGCAAGAGGATCGTGGACATTCAGAGCCAGCCTCAGCAGCTTAGTGAGACTCTGTCTCTAAATAAAATTTTTAAAAAGGTGCAGGGGATGAGGCTCAGTGGTTAAGCACCTGTGAGTTCAATCCCCAGTACCTCCCCCCAAAATCACTTTGTACCCCATAAATATATACAATTATTGTTTGTTAATTAAATAAAGAAAGAAAAAAAGGAAATAAGGGAAGGAAGAGAGGAGAGGAGAGGAGAAGGAAAGTGAAACAAAACCCTCCAGGGACTTTTAGTGTGAGCTAAATTGGAGATTCAGTAAATTACCCCCATGCTTTTCTGGAACCCTATTGGCTCCAAGATCCAACCCCCCCACCCACCCCTTTTAAAGGGTTTTTTACTGAACTTTACAGGGGAAGATGAACCTCTTGGAATCAAGTTCCTTATAAAAGCAAAATTTTAAAAGAAGAACAGAGGAACAATAGCACCAAGTTAGACTGCAGTGTTCTCTCAGGCCTCTGATGGATGCGTCCACATTTGTGGCCAACAGAAAATAAAAGATGTCAAAAAGGCATGCAGCATTACTTGGTAGAAACACCAAAATGTTTGAACCCATTTTATGGGTTTTTACATATCACATGGACATTCATATTCAAATCTTTGAATATCATACGGGTATCATCTACTGTTTCCAAAGGAATTGAAAATATGGTTCTGTTATTGCAGCTTATCCCTTTATTTAATGGCTGGGGATAACATTACATGATTTGAAGAGGAGCCCAGTGATCTGAACACTTGTCCTAGAAATGTACCCTTCATATATAACATCTGAGAACTGCTGGTTGTAAAATAAATTTTGCATTCTCTGTTTGTCAGGGAGGTCTGAATTGGAAAATGAAAATTATTCTGCTGTGACAATGAACTGGCTCTGCTTTCAAACATGCGCAGGAAAGAAGCAATGTTGGGAAAACGTAAACCAGTGGCACATTGCAGATTTTCAATTAAAAGAACATTTTCCTTTCAAAGTTGGGCTATAAATAAAAAATAAATGAAATATTCCCAGCATAATAGTATATTCTGGGACTGATAGTCATAGAAGAAGATTGAAATAATAATATAAAAATTGGATTTAAAAAAGAGGTCTTAAGACAGTTCTTAATGATAAAAAGTCTATATTATTACATTATGCTTGCAGACCACTGCCTCAGTTTACCAAATTAAAAATGGGAACATACCTCTGAAATTCACACAAACCCTGGAAAGTTTGTTTCTTAATTTTCTCAGCACAGGAAGAATAGAATGAAATCAGATTTTTTATTTTTATAAACTTATGAACTTATTTCCATTATGATAGTTTAAGTGAAAAAATTTAATTATGATTGCTTAGATGACCGATTTTAAGGAAGTTGTCAAAGATTACTCTTACGGCCATTCTTCTCTAGGAATTGAACTGAACGTGTTGTAGTGGACAGATGAGGCAAGGCACCAAAGATAGCAGAAAACAATTGTATTTGGCTGCAGCCAGGTTCAGAGGGTACAGCTTTTGCTGTTGTAATCCATCAATCCCCTGAACCCAGAGTTCAGGAAGTTTCAGAGTTTTCTACCCAGCATGTAAGGGGAGGGGCTCAAAAGTTCACATCTGCAGAAGTTCACATAAAAGCAGCTTTTTCTTTCTCTATTCTGGGCAAGTTAACTCTTCAAGGACAACACCTGAGAAGGGGAGAGCTTCTTCTCCCCTTTCTTTCCTCCCCCTGCCAGCTGTTACCATGGAGCCCAGATGGTAACTTATCTTAGAAATGTAGACATCTGTGTGAAGCCCAGCTCAAGGCCAGAGGCCTTGTTTGCACATTTCTACCACCCACTATACTGGATACGTTTGTGAAAAACTAGTAAGAGGGTGTCCAGCACCTGGAGTGCTGATTTCTTCCCAGCCAGTGGCTAAGTAAGATAGGGCAACAGGAAAATAGGAAGTTTATCTACATTGAACTCTTTTGCAGAGACTCTTTTGCTGACAGCCATGGAGAAGATTTCTGGAGAAGCTAAGGCTTTCGTGGAGAGGTGGGGTGCCACTACAAAAGAGCAGAGAACATTTTTCTAGAATGTCAGCATCACCAGACAAACTCCTGGCTCTAGGATGTGGCTCCCAAATGACCTGTGTATACAAGTGTCCTCTTTCTATTTCCCAGCATCCTCTCTGTTCCAATCAGCCGCTTCCTCCTGTTACTCCACCCACTCCTTCATGCTGATACCCAGACCTGTGTCTTTGTTCATGCAGCGTTCCCAGCTAGATTGCCTTTTCCTTCCTGTTCCTGGGGGGAAGGCAGTCTGTTTTAAAGCACCGTTCAGTTTACATCCCCTCCCTGAAACCTCCCCAGCTGCTCTGGACCACACTGGTCTTGCCATTCTCTAAGCCTTGGTTCCCCTCATTTACCATGAGAGCCATGTGTTCTCCTGGCCCTTGTGCAATTTTCTACCCCAAGCGGGGCTGTGGGTTTGAGCTGCGCAGGTGAGTGCACACAGATGCCCAGTGCTGAGACACAAAACCACACAGCACAGACAAGGGCATCGCGCTCACTGTGGGAGGGCAGGGCGCTTCTGTACCCGAAGGCAACTGTGATGGTTAATTTTCGTGTTCACTTGACTGAGCTATAGTGTGCCAAGACATTTGGTCAAACATTATTCTGCATGTGTCTGTGAGGGTGTTTCTGGATGAGATTAATGTTTGAATCAGCAGAATGAAAAACAGATTGACCCCTTAATGTGGCTGGGCCTCATCCCACCATGAAAGGTCTGAACAGAACAAAGAGAATAAAGAGGGCAGCTCCACCTGCCTGAGTGTCTCTGACCTGGGACATCAGTCTTCTGATTTTGAACCAAACTGCAACTTACAGAATCAGTTCTGGTTCTCAGGGCTTTACCTCAAACTGGAGCAATACAGTAATCTCTCCTGGGTCTCCAGCTTGCTTACTTCAGACCTTAAGACTTTGAGCCTCGTAACAACAGGAGCTGGGGTGACCCTGAGCAGATGGAGCTTTCTGCTCCTGCTAGCACAGCAACCTGCTGAAGCCATCACAACTGTAAGGGAGGATCATGGCCCCACTCCCCGTTCCATTCACTCAGGAATAGTTCATGCCTGTACCATGCTCCGTGGTTCAGCTGAGGCACCACGTTGTGTCTCTGACCATGCCACCCTGACTCCGTGACTGGGTTAGCATCTTTATGAGAAGAGACACCAAAGGCACTCTCCCTCTCTCTGTCCCCCTGCCATGTGAGGACACAGCAAGAAAGTGTCCACACACTAGGGAGAGTCGGAGTCCTCTCCAGGAACCAAATCCTGCTGCAACTTTGAGGACTTCTCAGCCTCCAGAACATGAGGGGTGAATGTCCAGTGTTGAAGTCACCCAGCCTAGGGGATGCTGTGTGGCCCCAGACCAACTCTCCATTTGCATGGCCTCTTGATTAAACAGGAGTCACACTGCCCATCTACATGACCAGGTGGGTGTGTCAGTCTCTGAGAGGACACAAGGAAAGCACTGGAAAACGGCTCTCAGGATACCTTTCCTGCAGCTAGTGGGTCAGTGGCCAGCACACTCAGACAGCCGCCATAGATGGTGAATTACCTGATTCAGTGGCTTAGTCTGACTTTTATAACAGCTATCAGGACGACATCTATGTGAACAGAAGGATTTCAACAGTACTTTTCTGTTGTCTTGTTCTCTGGGCACTAGCTCAGTGTGACGGTGGGGGCGGGGGCCATGGGGAAAGAGGCTGCCGTTGTCATTTCCAGTCTGTCAGCTTCCCTGGGCAATTCGCCCCAGGTGAAAAGCAATGAAGCATGGATTCCACTTGTCAGGCCACAGACCCGGCACATTGACCCAATTATTTTATTAAACGAATTACCGAAAATTTTCTCATCAGGTATGATAGTATTACCATTGTATTCCCAAAACTGGAAAAGAAAATTGGAGACTAGATTTTTATTTTGTAAGTATCCCTCCTAGCACACACACAAAAAAAGAGACAGTTTTGATATTTAAAGTCTGGGCTCAGGGATAGGGAATGGGAAAGATTGTATTAGAATTCAATTCATCCAGCATTTGTAAAATGTAAGTGATGTGAAAAGCACTGGTCATGCTTTGGAAAATAGAAGAAAATCTGGGTCCAACTCTGCTGTGGACTGAGAAGCATGTATGGAAGAATTCAGAAGCAATGTGAAGCCCAGCCAGGAAATGATATTTGTGTAGACATTGAATTGCTCCTTCCCAGTCACTATGAAATGACTATAAAGATTAGGAAGAAAAATATATATCTATATATCCAGAGTTTCAATTCAAGAAAAACACACACACCAATGCTCCTTGGCTTACAATGAGATTATATCCCAATAAGCCTATCATAAATTGCAAATGTATTTTTCACACCTAATGGACTGAACATCATAGCTTAGCCCAGCCTGCCTTAGGCACGCTCACAACACTTACATTAGCCTACAGTTGGCCAAAATCATCCAGCACAAAAACTATTTTAAATAAAGTGTTGAGCGTCTCATGTAAACTGTTGAGTATGGTGCTAAAGTGAAAAACAGAATGATCATGTGGGTGTTGAAAAATCACAAACAGAAGCACATGTCAGGGACCATACATATATCTTCCAGAAGTGGGACAGGATTGGATGAAAAGAAAGAACAATCTACTATCATGGCAAGTGGAAGAAAATCCAGCAAAAATTGCATGAAAATCTCATAATGCAGAGGAAGAAGCCTTACGGTGCTGATGGACCCAGAGATGTGGGGGGAGCTGGCCACATGGCCACATACAGCAGAACCTTTCCACCCGAGCAGCACCTATGGGAGATTTTCAGGAGCTGCAATCATAGAAGGGACATGTCAGAGACAAACCTCAGTGGACGTGACTTGTTAGGATTTGCTCTGGGCTTAGATGCTGTATGGTGCCCGTGTTGACCTTGAAACGGGATAGAGGTGAGGCATCAGGGCTCTGCTGTGAAGTAAACCCAGGAGAGCTGAGCTGTCCTGACTCCCTTCAACTAGACTGAAAGTTCCAGAAAGAGATGAGAGCCATTCATTTTTCAACAGAGCATGCACACAAAATCCTCATCAAATCTTACCTGGATTAGCCAACCTGGGCAAACAGACCTCCCTCCTCTGGGAGGAATAAAAAGAAACCTATTGAAACCTCTGTATTTCACATCAACAGAAACAAATGTCATCTTCTGAAATCCACCTTCATCAGAAACAGAGGCATTCTAAAGAAATTGTGCAATCTTTGTTCTTAGTTTACAAAAGAAACCACAGATAAGAGATAGAGCAATAAATAAACCATTAAAAATAAACCATTTAAGACCAGGAAGGAAAATGGTAACAAAACTACAATTTCTGAATTAAAAGTCTTCATGGAATATTAATACTGTGTAGATATTACAGAAGCTCTCCCCAGTGAAGGAGAAGACACACTGGAGGAGTTCTCCAAGAACACAGAAGAAATAAGTATAATGAATATAAGATATGAGACATGGTAAACAAAGATAAATAAAACACACTTCACTGTAGTCCCAGGAATAAAGGGCAGACTGAAACAATATTTTTTAAAAACTTCAAAAGAAAAATTTTCTAAACCAAAGGAAGATCTAAACCTGCAAGTGGAAAGAGCTTACAAGGTCAAGGTCAAAGACATCAGAGCAAATGTTTTAAGACTCAAGGTCAAATAAAATGTCCAAGAGGCATCCAAATGGAAAAGACAGCCACCTTCAAGGGGATGAAATCAAGATGACATCAAGCGCCCTCAGCATTCAACTCTAAAAAGTGAAGCCACACTGCAGAGTTTGTAGGGACACACTGTGACGCCATCATTCTGCACCCCCTTCAAGAACGTTCAAAAGAACAACGGAGAGGCACTGTCATACCTGCAAGGGACAGGAAAGTGTGTCATCTGCATGCTAGTCTGGGAAAAGTCACACAGAACTGTGCTGCAGACACAGGACTACATGAAATGAATGGGAAAAGTGGGAATAAAATGGCATGAAAATGTATAGTGAGGCACGGAACTTATACAGATTGACTGAAGTTATAAAAGTCAATAGAAATATGAAAAGTTTTTTAAAGAGATGGTTTATAATATGAAGGTAGTACCATAGGTCTCCAAATCCCATAGTATATAAATCAGCTTTGAGAATTTAGGATGGGGAATAGTAGAGGTAGTTGTGACAAAAATAAAATATGAAATGTCGTATCTCATGGCTATGTGTTGGTAAATCAATTAATGCTGTCTCCGTTTCTTTTGAGTTTAGGAAAAAATAGATTAAAATATGATTTTTTTAAAACTTAACAGGTAACCAACAATAGAAAGAGCTTATAGATCATTGCAGAGTAACTTAATATAAAATAACTCAAATTCATATGAAAAACTTCAAGAAAAAAACCAGAAAACTCATAAAAGTATGAATATTGGTCAGCATAACTTAAGATGGAAATTGTAAGCTAATTGGAGTAATCACAGCCAATTTAAATCAGTAAACTCTCTTCTACCAAATGACAGCATCAAATTATTTCATGAAATGAATGCCAATGACATACTTTTATTAAAAACATACAAAAATGATACAAAAAAAGTTAAAAATTTTAAAGATACAAACACAAATGTAAAATATGAATCATGGAAATGTCAATATAAAAAAACCAAAATCCAAAGACAAAAACATCATATAAGAAAAGAATCATGTTCCACTGGCAAAATAGATCATCCAAAATTTAAAAATAGTTATCATAAACTTTTCTTTGCCATGCAACATTGTACCAAAATACACAGAGCATAATCTTCTCTGAATACAAATAAAAAACAACAAAAATAAAATATTAATGGAATTACTTTAACATACATCCTTGGTCTACAACAGATCAATGTGCAAAATATAAATGATTTGAATAATGCCCTTAATAAGATGGATTAGGTAGATAAAATAGGACTTTTAAACACAAAAATACTTTCTTTTTCAAGCATGCAAAAATGACTGGCATAATTTCCAGAACATTTTGTATTAGGTCATAACAAAAACCAAAATAAATATAGATGAGAGGAAATTGTACAGACCACAATCTCTTGACCACAATGCAATGGAACTAAATTTAATAGCAAAAATTTTTTTAAAAAAATACACAAATAAAAATATTCTGAAACTCCTGGACAATGTTCTAAATAATTCTGGGATCAGAGATCAATGCCACTATTACAGACTATCTGGGTTATAACGACAATGAAAACCCTGTGAACATTTACAGGATGCTACTAAAGTTACGCTCAAATGTGCTCTTTGAGAATTTCAAAGAACAAATTATTCCTGCAGGGTATACATTGCTCCAGAGCAAAGCAGAAGATGGAAAGCTCCCAGTTTCTTTTATGAAGCCAACATATTCTCACCCAGTTCTGAAAACGACAGCTCTAGAACGAAGGCTATGAAAATATGATAAAATTCTGTCGTCATTTAAAAGAATAACAGACCACAGTCAAGGAAGGCTCATCTGAAGACCAGAAGGCTGGCTTCCTATTAGGGAATCTATGGACATAAATCATATCAATAAAACAAAGAAAAAAATGGTGGTCTCATGAGAGGTGAAAAAAAGTGTTAGGTAATATTCAACATCTGTGCCTGACACAAACTTTAAATAAAGGAGCATAGAAGTAGTACTCATTACATAATATAGAATATTTATCTTGAACTAACAACCATATCAGTCATATATAAATGCATTGTGATATGCTTGGCATTTTTTTAAGAGAAAGAGAAATAACAATTTAAGTAATGCAATTTATTTATTTAAGTAATTTATAATACCATAAAGCTATTTTGTGTGTTATTTTATGCACCACACAGTAAATCAATATAGTATATATTGCCATATCAGTGTCCCTGGGTTAAAGACGTCACACTATGCGTACTTATTTTATGATCACATTAAGGAGCTAGCTGGGTTTAATGTTGTCTACACTTCATTTTGTCCTGTGAGTCCATCTATGGCTACTCCTATCACAGGTGATTCCTTGTATTAGTCCATTTCTTGCTACCATAATGAAGTATCTGAGGGTGGGAGCCTTATAAAGAAAACAGGTTTATTTAGTTCACAGTTCTGGAGGCTGAAAATCCAAACAGCAAGTCAGGAGTTCTGGTAAAGACCCACCTGGCTGCAGCACATTGGTAGGAGCGTGTGCAAGAGCAATTACAGGGAAGATAGGAGGCCAGAGGGCAGTGCAGAGGTTGGGCTCAGACTTTTATAACTCCCTGTCACAAGAACTAACTCCAGGTTCCGGGAGCACTACTTGACCTCCTCCATAGGCCAACCCACTGACCTAAGGACCTTCTGCTAGGCCCACCTTCTCACCTGGTTCAGCCCTCAGTGCCTGAACTCTTAGGGGACACATTCAAACCACATGAAACTATGGCACTGTTACATTTATTCAGGAACCTTTCCTCAGTGGCTCAGTTTCTAGAAGTAGAAGCCCTTTATATCCATACCTAATACCACAGAAACCTTAAATTTTTTTAAAAATGCATCAAAGTAGAACATGAAAAAGTACATGGGTCCTGCTGCTCTTCATTCCATTTCAGAAGAGTGCACATGTCCTGAGACTCCCTTTCAACAGCGATTTCCAATAGGTTCCTAACAGCAACCAACAGCTCATTGTTTTCATTATGAAAAGCAGTTAAACATTGTTATCAAGGATGAACCTGGCACAATAAACTGTATTAGCACCTTGTCCCTCTCATTTGGCATGAAGTCTAGAACAGAATAGATCACTGAAAGAGCAGATCCATTTGGGGACTTAAATTATCCAGATCTACCACAGTGGTTCACCTTCCACTCCAATTTATGTCAGTCAACCACCTCTGGACAATCTGCGCGCGGTGACTGATAAATACTGGTAATTGTACATCCAGCTCCCTTGGCTGAGCCAGAGGAGCTCCAGGCCAGAGGTGGGCCACACTCCTGTGGACACAAATCCATGTGCAGAACATGAAACACCAAAAATGGCAAGGAATCTGCCCAAGAAGAAGGAACAGGGTGAAAGAGCAGGGGGCGAGTAGACAATAAGGACGAGATTTAAAAAAGAAGAGATGCTCGAGGCTGCACACTGTGCCACTGATTCCAATCACAAGACATTCTCAGAAAGACAGAGCTGCAAGATCTGTGGCTGCCAAGGGTTGAGGGGAGCACAGGGGATTTTAGGGCCGTGAACTCTCCTGTCATGCTGTCATGGGGGACACATGGCCTTATGCTTTTGTCCAAAGCCATAAACTGCACAACACCAAGAGTGAACAGTCACATCACATCTGGGCTTTGGGTAATAAGGAGATGTCATGTGGGTTGTTCAGTTGTCACAAACGGACCACACAAATGCAAGGTGCTGATACAGGGAGGATTCCAGGCTGGCGGTGTGGAGTGGGACATCCAAGCCATCTGTGTTCCCCTCTGTCCTTCTATGAACCTGAACCTGCTCTAGAGAAGCCCTCTATTCATTTTCTTTTTTAAGTGGATGAGTGCAAGAAAGACACCTCAGAGATCAAAAGAGAATCTGGAGCGGTCTGGTTCTGTGTGTGCGCTCTGCTCTCTTGGCGTGAATACCCACCCCACGGGGCAGCCCGTGTGCTTCTCTCCAGGCTTTAAGGCCTGGCTTCAGCCTCCTTCCTGACCCTTCCCACCTTCTCCCCTGATTTCTGAAACCTGGGCTTCCCACGTCTCCCACCTTCCAGGAGGGAATTCTAGCAAATGATCTTGTACACAATGTCTGTTATAACCTTCCTTTAGCAACAAGACATTAAAAATGTCAGTGTCCTGTGTCATGGGCAGCTCATCCCAAATTGCATAAACAGATCAGGGAGCAGTCTTACAGTAGGATAGCATGCAGCCTACAAAAATATATTTACAGAGTTTTATAAAAAAAATTTTAAAAAATATCCTGCTATAGTCAGAATGTATTTAGGAGGGATCAAAAATACCTGGGTGTAATTCTGGCCCCATCATTTGTTTGCATTGTGACACACAGCAGGTTGCTTAACTTCTCTGAGCCTCAGTTTCCTTATCCATTAAAGGGGGACAGAATCAGCTACCTCTTAGGGTCACGCTGATGATTAATTTAGATAATATATGTCAAAAGCTCAGCATTTAGGGTATTTCTGTAAGAAACAACCCCAAATTCCCAGTGGCTTAAAACAGCAAAAGTTGATTTCTTGCTTATACTTCAAATCCATCAGGGTGGGCTGAGGGCTGTGCTCCAGATGATCTTCAGTCAGTCACTCGGGCTGGGCACATCTGCTATCTGGAACATCACCTGCCACCATGGCCCAGGGAAGGAACCTAACATCTTAAAGCTTCTGTCTGAAATGTCTCCTGGCTATGCCCAACCTCAAGGTCAGCATGAGCACACAATACCTGTGATAGGAGAGGACCCAGAAATAAAGGGAAAGAGTACAAGAGACCATTCCAAACAGTGTTCAGTGCCTGGCCCCAGGACACCTTCCCTAATAGATCCACGTATGGAGCTCTGGACCTGTTTACATGCATATTTTGAAGATGCTTTAACATGAAAATGAAATCTGTTATCATTTTAGCAGGAATGACTCAAGGTGATCAGATTATTGGTTGTCCTTTCCTGCTCCATACTTTTTCTATAATTGTGAGATACAATGGATTTTTCATCACTTTAATGAGATAAAAGAATGAGAATAATATTTGTTATTTTATTAGTTTATGCAGCTCTTTTTTTTTTTTTTTTTGGTACCAGGGATTGAACCCAGGGGCTCTTAACCAATGAACCACATCCCCAGCCCTTTTCATATTATAAGTTTTTAAAGTTATTATTTGATTTAAATCATTCCTCCCTGTATTTCTGTCAAACACTACTCTGGATGCTCAGCAAATTACACACACACACACACACACCACACCCATACAAATTGCTAGCAGAAGAAAAATGAGAACATACACAGCATATGTATAGCTAGGATTAAAGATTCAAATGCTCAAGTGATAGCAAATGCCAAATATGGGAGTTGTGCTGCCCCCAGCACTGTCATAAGATGCCACCATGAGAAACCTGTGTCATGGGTAGCTCATTCCAAATTGCTTGATCAAAGTTTACATAAAGTACCCTCAAAATCTCCATTTACTTGTGTTCCATAAAATAAAAATCATTATATTCTCTGGCTGAAAATATCCTAAAGAGGCATATTAAAAATTATAGCTTTGTAATGTTAAGAAATAGCTGGATGTTTTAAAGAATTCCCCTAGGATAAAGAATCTCGAAGCTTGCATTTAATAAAATAGAAACTTCTTTAAATGATATTACAGATTTAATGTCCTCCATTAAATGTTCCCCATTCGTCGAGGAAAACCTTTCTTTCTGTCTCCATGTGCAGTTATCAACCATGACCCTGCCCCCCCACCCCCCTCCCCCTCCCCATCTGCCTCCCTGACAAATTCTGACCCCACAGTCTGGGGACAGGAGCTTGTTGCTTTGAGTCACAGTTGTCTGAGCCAAAGATGTCAGTTGTTTTGCTTTGTTTTGTTTCTTACTGAGAACCAGGTTATTAGAGAAGGGACTTTGAGTTAAATGGTGCTTATAAACCAGTCTGAGGCAGCATTATATTGTACTTCTTTCTACCAAAGAAGAGGACACAAGCTAATGGCCTATTTACCATCAACATTTTATCTTCTTCAATACGTTAATGTCGAGTAATAGGAGACAGGAGACTGGTTTTTATTTAAGAAAGAATTTTAAAGCATAGCAACTGAATGAAATGGGTTGCCCTTGATGGGTTCAAACAAACACAGATAGATAATACTTGGAGGAAGAGTTGGAGAAATTTGGCTACAGACTAGGTATAAAGCAATGTCAAAGAATTATTAATTTTATTTGTTATAAGCATGTTACTGTGGTTATGTAGGCAAAAATCCTTACTTTTTAGAGGTACATTCTGAAGCATGTAGCAAAGGTGGATGTCAAGTTATCCATAATTTTCCAAACTTAGGCAAGAAATGCATAAAACAAATGTTGCAAAATGTTAATAGTTTTTGGATGTAGGTGATGATGAGTATCTAGATGATTATTATACCATTTGGTCTACTTTCCTGTATGCTTGAATTTTTTTTCATTATAAAAATTCTCATTAAAATTATTTTTTCTATTTTAATTAAAATACATTTAAATACAAAAGTATTTATTTTAAAGTATTTATTTACCATTATCTACTTAAACTTTTATCACAATATTTAATGTCTAAAATTTTCATTATAAGAATTAAAATTTTCCATGGTAGGGACACGATAAGGTGTGCGAGTACCTCAATATTATTGGAGACTCTCCGAGCTGGGGAGGAATTCAGAGAACGTTCACTCCAACACCCTCAGTTTAGAGATGTGGAACTTGCTCCCTCAGGGCTTGGCATTTTCCTGCAGGCTGTGTGTTTGTGACACCTCAAAGGAGAAACCACGGCACTCACTCCCAGTTACCCCTCTACACTGCTTGGGCTTCCCAAAGCCTGTCAACCACGCTGGCTTGAATCCCTGCAAGCTCACAAGACTGCCACTTCCATGCCATCAGCTGTGGACTTGGGTCCCATCACCACAGTGTCCCTGTTGCCACTGTACAATGACAAGAGCTCAGTAACACCACCCCTGTGCCCACCAGGAATTCATCAGTGAGGACACCAGTACAGCCCCCTGTTCCCAACCTGGTATTCCTTCATCTTAGACCACCGAGGTTCTCCCAGAGTAGGGGACAGTTCATTGCCACTTTTAACAAAGTGGATTTCCTCCCAAAGTCTTTATTCTCAGGAGAAATATTAATTGAACTACATTTGCATTTCTCTAATAAATGATTCTGCTTTTGGGGGGGAAGGGATATGAATCTTTAAAATGTGTTTGTTAATGAGCTAGAGAAAGAAATTACATGGATGAAGTATGTGTTCTTTCTCAGCAGGAAAGCCCCGCAAACTCTTAGACATGTTATAAAATTAAAAATGCCTAAAATTGCAAAAACAAAATTGGTTACATAGATCATACCGATGAGAAGAATTTAAGTTGTAAATTCAACTCTCATTTCAGATTCAGCATATTTAAATCTAAATCTTAATCTTCTTTTCTTCCTTCCTCTCTCTCTCTTTCCTTTAGCTTCTGGGAGATGTCTCTGTTTTTTATTTATTTATTATATATATTTAAGGTATACAGCATAATATTTTGATACACATTTACATAATGAAATGATCACCACAGTCAAGCTAATTAGCATATCAATCATCTCACAGTTAACATTTTTTTTAATGTGGTAACTGCAAATCTCAAGTATACAGTACAATACTATGTACTAGAGTCCTGAAGTTGTGCATTAGATCTCTAAGTGCATGTATCCTGCACAACTGTAACTTAATACCCTTTGACTTCCATCTCTCCATCCCAGTTGTTGTGAGAGTTGTTGATGGCGGAAAGACAATAAAAATACTGTGCACACACAAAGAGAGAAGGAGAGGGAGTAATAGTGAAACACTGTTTTTTCTTTTGTTATAACTTTGCTCTACCACAAAACTTTCATCAACCTGTGTTCCTTTGGAAGGCATTTGAGCTTCTTTGTCTCCACTGGGGATGAGTTTCAGCTGCAGAATTCTGCTACTTTCCAGTGCCACTCCTATGACAGCCAACAGGTAGCAGAGAGGAGAGTAAACCATCCTGGGCTCAGAGCCATCAGCTATATGCACATGTCCCACTCTGGAGCACACTGAGGTGGTGAACTCCTGTCCATCTTCCTGCTCTCCTGCTCTGTCTAGTTGTCTGCGACCTCACTCACAGCTGTGGGGACTGGCACCAGCTTCCAAATTCTCTCCCATCCCTGGGATTTTTCCTAGTCCTAAGCCTCCAACAACTGTCCTGTTATTCCTAGTATTTCAGTGTAAAACAGCATACTGTGATTGAAAATAGCCCCCCAAATTCTACACCTAAAACAATTTTAAAATATTAAGAATTTAGTTTGAGATTTGTGCCCTGTTTTACTATTTTGGGGGTGGTTATTCTGGAAATTCAGTAATCAAAATGAATGCTTTAAACAGTAGGGTAGACAGAACTGAAGAGAGAATTCGTAAATGAGGATAGGAAAAAAACAGAGCTGCAAAAAAAAATAAAATAAAATAAATAAAGACAAAAAAGAAGAGATGTGGGAAATTAGCCCCAGAAGAAAAAAGAAAATGATAACAGCACAATCACTGAAGGGATAATGTCTGAGAATTTTTCAAAGCCAATGCAAGACATTAGTCTATAGATTAAAGAAGCCCAGAAAATCCCAGGTGGATAAATACGAAAGAAACTCACAGATACATCAGAGTAAAGTTACAGAAAACTGAAGTCAAAGAGAGGACCTTAAAGGCAGCCAGAAGTAAAAGGACGGAGCATGTTTAAAGGAGTGAGAGTCTCACCCATTTCTTAGCAATGGCCTAAAGCTCCGAACACAGATCATCACCTTCCAGATACTGCCATCTTGGAATTCAATAAAGGTTGGGAATATTCTCCCAAGGTGAAGATTCACTGACAGTTTACAGATCAACAAAAATGATCGACAAAATTGCTCCCAGGAAATCAGTACTAGAAGAAATCTGAAAAAATGTCCTTTGGGAAGAAATAAAGCAATCTCAAACAGAAGTTGAAGATGCAGAAAGAAAGGAATAATGACATAAAGGACAAAGATAAGGGTAAACTTAAATGAACATTGATGTATAACAATAACAATAATAGTGTCTAGCTTGGATAGTACATATATCATTGAAATAATGTAAAATTCAAGAAAGGATAAAGAGATAAGTGTCCTAAGTTTTCAGAGGAGGGTAAAAATGATCAATTAATATAAGATGTTGATAGGCCAAGTAAACATGCTGAATTTCTAAGCTAACCACTAAAATAACAGCAAAACACTGCATCAATTCCAAACTAACAGAGAAAATAAATGGAATAATAAAATAGTACATCCAAAGGGAAGAAAAAGCAAAAGAAACATGGAGCCAGTTGGGCAAATGGAAAGCACATGCTGCAATGAGAAATTTAAATCCACATTTTTACACTAGACATGAATGTACAACATTCTCCAGTTAAAGGCAGAAGACTGTCAAACTGGATTAAAACAGCAGCAACAGAATCCCCTCAGGGATACCTCTGGGTTCCATGAAGCAAGCTTCTCAGAGCTACACACGTGGGGACCTCCAATGATCTGAACTGTGGGCATCCAGCCAGAGTAGCTGGGACCTCCCCTCATATTCTTCCTCATTGGCCCTCTCATACGAATCAGGTACAATTTGGTGTATGTTTGTGTGGGGAGGTTTCGGCTTTGGCAGGTTGTATCTTTGTTAATGGAAGCTGAACTTTGCTGCCTTTTGAGGGGTTATATACACAAGCATTTCTTTTAACCTCTGGGATTTCAGGGCATGAAGCATGCTGTAATTCATTTGGGGTTGCCATTGGATGAAATTATTTGGTTTGTGGGAGGGAAAAAAATAAAAACCACCCAGGTGTATAAAAAATTGAATTTAGGGAGTCATGATGTGTTAGACCAAGGTGGCCTCAACCAAGTCCCAGAGATGATGAAGGACATGGAGTTCCCTGAAATACAACTGAGAAAAGTGGGAGCCCAAGCTGAAGAGGAGGATTCAGGATGAGGAACTAACCTTCCATATGAAAGAATTAGCTTCTTCACTGAGGTTCATGCTGAAAGATGCTCCAAATCAAACCTCCTATCAGAGTACTTATATCCTTGGGAAATGACTAAGCATGAGGACATCACTGAAAATGATGCCCAGGTAGGAGTATCCTGGCTGAGCTTGGCCCTTGTGCCCTCAGACAGGCTTGACAACTTACGTATTAGTCTCTCCCCAGCATGGCAGTCCAACCCAGAGCCACATTAGATAATGGCCTAATCTTGGGAGTGCTGTGCCATTCCTTGCCATATTCCTGTTATTAGAACTGAGTTACTAAGTCCATCCCACACTTAAGAGGAGGGGGCTACACAAGGTATGATTACTAGGAGGCAGAAATCCTTGTGAGCCTCTTAAAGACTTCCCAGCACACTAGATGATATCACTCCGGAGACTTCGGCAGCCTCTGTGTGTAATAGACTCCCAACAGTGACACCGTGACACTCTGTGGCCAAGAGAAGAAAGGTAGATGGTGATAAAAAGAGTCAGTAGTTATTGAACATTCAGTCCATGCCAGCACTCACCAAATCAATTTAAATGTCGTCATGTACTGAATGTTTGTGTCTCCTGACCCCAAGTTCATGTGTCAAAATACTAAGCTCCATTGCGATGGAGTTAGGATATGGGAACTTTGGAAATGAACTGGATTTAGATGAGGTCACGGGGTCTGAGACCCCCAGTATAATTAGTGTGTCCTTATAAAAATAAGAAGTGAGACCAATGTTCTCCTTCTGTCTCCATCTCTTGAAGATAAGAGAAAAAGGATGTCTATAAACAAGGAAGAGAGCCCTCACCAGAAATCAAATCAGCTGGCACCCTGATCTTGCTCTTCCCAGGCTCCAGACCTGTGAGAAGCAAGTATCTGTTGTTTTTAATCCATTCAGACTATAGTATTCTGATACATCCAATACAGCAAACTCATTTAATAATCACAATGACCTAATGGAGAACTGCTGTTATTAGGCACAGTTCACCATTGAGAAAAATGAAGTACAGAGAGGTTAAAGTAACTTGTCCAAGGACACAAGAGTAGTACATGGTATATATACTCAGCATTCAAATTCAGGAAGTTCGTCTCAGAGCCTCTGCTTTTAAACACTCCACTCCACTGAGTGGACACAGCATTAGAACACTGAATGAATGCAAATGTCGCCCTTCAGATTATGGAAACTGTGACATTTTGGAAAATTTGAAATGGGGAAAAAAAACTAAACTAAACTAAGATATCTGATTTTCTACTAGTCTAGCAGATGGGGGCTTGTGCAAGTGTTAACCCGAAAATAAAGGGATACAGCTGCATCTGTGCCTATGTGTGCAAAGAGCTATGCGGTTGCTTGCTCAGGTCCTAGATGGCTCTGCAGGAGCTTGACTCCTTTGTCCTGACCTCCAGATCCCACTGCTATTGGGGAGCTGTGGTCTGTCTCAGAAGCAGGGAGGTGGAAAACCCCAGCAAAGTAAGCTGTGGTTCCTACCAAACTGCTCACGGATTCACCCAAAGGAAGTCCTCTGAATGCAGCCCTCTCCCTCGAGAGCCTGTGGAGGAGTGGAGGCCCGGGGCAATACTTCCTTTTCCCTCATCATCCTGAATGTAATCGATAGACAAGTCTGGGCTTTCATTAACAGCCTGCTATGCAAATGAGTTGGAACAAATTGTCTTGAGTCGGATACAACCTAAAAGCAAAGATTTTATTCTTCACTTGACACCTCTGGATTTATCCATCTTCAAAGAGCAGTCTCACCAGATACCCCTGCACCTGAAGTTATGGTCTGTCTGTTGGCAGCCCTCACCACCGTCTCCTCATAGGGTGCATGCCCCGTGTGCAGCACAACATGGGATAAGCCTTCTCACAAGCAGGGACTGGAACCTATAGGCCTTTCTCCCTACAAACGTGAAAAATCTGAAACCTCTTAGGTCTGTTTTGTTTTTACCTGTGAAATCGAATCCTCTTACCTCTCCAGCTGGCTTAGCTCCAGGCGGTCTTTCTTGCAGAGGAGATCCCTGTGGGTACCCAGAAGGACCCAGGATCAGCAGCTAGTAAATGCTTGTCAGATGATGCCATGAAGGAAGCCCTCCTCTGAATGCTTTGCACGATTCTAAGCTTTCATGGGCCTATAAGGAGAATGACTATTTCCATCTGAATTTGGCCTGGTATCAACACTTCTTGCATCTCTGGTTTGGATACCACTGCTACCACTGCCAGTTTCTCATAACTCATCTGGAAGCCTGGGACAACTCAAAATGCCCTTGATAGCCGAAGTAACTCTGGAGCGTGAGAGAGTAATTCTGGGAGCACCAGCCGGCAGCACTCAGAAACTAGAGACTGGCTTAGATGGAAGCAAACTCTTCTTTTGGAATTTCCGAGCTAGAGGGGATATAAATTGCAAAGGGGAGATGTGTTGCTGGGGTTGAAGATCATTGTGTACCAGCATAAAAAGAAACTGAGAGCTGAAAGTGGGAGGGCAAAAATGACATGTGAAAAAGCAGAGTCAGTCAGTGATAGCAACAGATGAAGGTCACATTTGCATGTGATTCAAAATGTAAGCAGCCCCAAGAAACTGCCATATAGCAATGTATGCCCATGTGCCAGTCTCCAAGAGACTTCCCCCTGCCCAACCCACCCACTTTTCCATACCAGCTTTGATCCCTACACATGTGGACTGTCTTTGGGCCCCTTGTAACTTCTGAGGTACACACAACAACCAGATCTAAGTGCTGGTGATGCCCGTCCGAGTTGCCTTTTAGCTGGTAGTGGGATCTGGCTCAGCATTGATTTGGATGCTGAAGGGGATGTTGGTCTTGGTGCCACTTGCCATCTTCTGGTGTCAGTGTGTTCCTTGTGTTTGTAGAATTGATTGCACTTTCAGTGACCAGTCATTGATAAAGGATGACCTCAAACTTTCATTTCATTGGTAAAAGAGCTGTGGGTGTTCTCAAGGTCCAACCATACTCAATGCCAAAAAATGCATCCCATCTCTGCATTGAATTTCTCTTTAGTATGTTTTATAAAGTGTTAATGTCATTATTCACATGCCTTGGGGATCTTGAGGTGTCTTATTCATCTCCATGCTTCAGGTATTCAGCACAGTGCCTTTCAAAGGGGGTATATATGTATGAAAGCCTGGAGAAAAGCCATCTTTAGCAATCTTTGTCCTATATTAAATCTTTAAATTATATAAACAACAGACTCGGGCAAATATGTCAAATGGAAGGAAACCTGTTCCACTCCCTGATCCCTTTACATTCCCTTACACTATTGTGAGGACTGAGAGAATGGGAAATGGGCAAACAGCCTATTTATGTGCTTACTATAGAAAAGTGCTCCTTTGGCTCCCTGATATAGGGTTCTATACGAGAAATTCCAGAACATCATTAGAGGAGTTTGAAATACCGAGGGACTCCTTAATTGCTCTCACATGCACATTACCAAAGAATGTGTGATACCAAGTATGTGGCCAGCCAAACCGTAGAGGCAGAGGCCCAGTAGAAGCCAGGCTAGGATGAATTACCCTTTGCCCTCAGTGCAGAACAACACAGTCAGTTCCTAGAGACTCTGTGAATTCTGTCATTCTTTGAGGTACACCGCTTTCAGTGGTGCACAGAAAAAGGCGTAGACACCCTCCCCTGGCAACTTCAGCCTGTGGGAGCATGTGTCAGCAACGCAAGTGTCCCCTGGCAGTTCCTGGTACCAGTGCCATAAAATGTGACTCAGTAAAACTAGTCTGTAAAGGACCAAGTTGTAATCATTTTAAGTTCTGTGGGTCATGTACATCTCCATTGCATATTTTTTGTCTTTTATTGCTTTCTTGTGTTTTTATAAACTTTAAATTGTTTTTAAAACATTCATAGATGGGGAACTTCTATCAAAAAAAAAAAAATTAGGTAGGTGGCCTAACTTACTAACCCCTGAAAAATGTCAAATTGACCTGCTAGACATCAGCATTATTCTTTCAATTTAATGATATTCCCAACTCAACAACAAGTTCATTTTATTTTGGAAATTTTATTGAAAAGTGACATGACATAGGTTCAGAAAATCTAGATTTTTTACCTTTAAGTCTGTGTGTGATTTGATCTAGCTCATCTGACCTCTCATCTTCAGGTATCTCACCTTTCAGATGTGGACCATAATGTATATCATATAGGGTCAATCAAAGAATACGATGGGATAAAGGATTCTTTCAAACTATAAACTATTTAAATGCTCACTATTAATGTTGCTAAGGTTATTGAACTCCAAGGAAACATAATCAGTCTGATGACATATGGTTTAGTCTCTATGTATACAGTTCCAATGATAGAGTGTGGGAAAATCCCAAAGAAATATTGGTTTGAATCATAAATTATTAGAAAGCTTCGAACTTTTCTCAGAAACTATCATTTCGTTTGTGTGGGAAACTACTTGTAAGGGGAAAAAGTTGTGGTTTCCTAACTTTCCACATTCAAATGCTTACAAACCACAAAAGTAAAAACTTATTTTTGTAAAAATTATTTTTAGAGGTCAGTTTTCAAATGCCAAAGATTTCATCCTCCTGAAATTGAAGAGTGAGGATTTATTTATTCCTTTATAAAAAGGAAAATTGAGATTTTGCTTAAAAGTTTTATATAATGTACTTTAGTAAAGAGAAAACTCACATTCAAATAAGTGATGTGATCACAACATTTCCCTGTCTAATACATGTAGAAATTAAACAGCTATTAAATGTCACACTTTGGCAACAGACAAAAAAAATGAGTTCTTATTCTTCTTATGAGACTTCAGGTATTTCTCAAAAACAAAAGAAGTTAATTAAGAACTTTTAAAAATTGTTGGTTGATGGGGATGACAAAGTGTGTCCATCTACAGAATGTGAATCACAAATCATCTCTTTTTATCTTTAGTATTCGATATTAGATCACAGCTCTCTTTTTAAAACCTTGGAAAAGTTGATACTTAAGTCTCCCATTTATTTTATTCTCTGAATCTTCATCCTTATCCTGCCCTGAAAACATGAGAATTTTCCAACAATTTTTGATTGTCTCCAAACTCTCTTCAGCTTCATCTCTCAGTCAACAAAATCATTCATACCTATAAAAATGATGCCTCATGCACCTATTATTATTGTATTATAAGCTCCATGAAAGCAGGATTGTCTTGTTCCCTGATAAATCTCTATGTAAGGAAAATGGAACTTGACAGTTCCATTTCAGTGCAGTTCCCAGGGCTTTAATCACCACTGTATATCCAATATTCTATGAACTGCATCATGCCACATTTCTTACCAGCAACCTCACAGATTTTCTTCTCCTCCTGGCTTTTTTCCACAGATAGCAGTACCTTAAAAGCATCTCTTCTCTCATCAAACATCAGTTTAATTGCCAACCCTGTCTGTCTGTCCATCTGTGCCCCCACACCCTGGTCTCAGCTTCTAATATGAATATAGTGACCAAATAACACCACATTTAAACCAGGGCAATGTTGAGAGCAGAAGAAAGTGATAATTGAATGGACTACCAGGACAATGATATAAATCAGGACTTTATTGAGAAAATGGAGTGTAGTCACCTTAGCCAAGTACTATGCCAGAAATTATACATAATCATGGGAGGAAAAGATGCTAAAAACAGACAAATAATTTGAAAACCACATGAACATGTCCAACAAAGAACTAGTATCCACAATATAAATAAGAACTCCCAATGATCATTAGAAAAAAATATTCACATAGGAAATAGGCAAAACATATGAGCAGACATTACACTGAGGAGGATATATTGATGGCAAATAAACACTTAAAAAGATATTCAGCATCACTAGGCATTAAGGAAATACAAATTAAAATACAAGGAGAGAGATTCAAGATGGCAGAGTAGAGGAGGGCTGCATTTCTGTTTACTCTGTGGCTCAGTATTTAGAGGGACTATTGCTTCTCAGCAAGGTGGGTGAATGCACTGAGATTCAACATTGGATAGTCAGAGTCTTTTAGAGATTCAAAAACTTTGGAGCATTGCACAAAGAACAAGAAAGAATACATTGGCGCCAAGCCAGTTGCAGCAGTGTCAGGGGCGCTGGTTCACTGCAGAGGACAGGGATAATACAAACAGAGAGAAACACAATGGACAAATTTGGCACGGAAAAACATGTAGATCAGAAAAGCAGCTGAATGGCTGATCCAGAGGCTGCCCACTGATGAAAAACTACTCTGGGTTTCTCGACTGGTAAGTGAAGAGATGAAACAGGAGGCATCCTGAGGACAGCACACTGTGGCTTGCTGCTGTAGGATCCTGGGAGGTCACAGCAAACATCACCATTCTGTCCCAGCAGGTGTCTACCTCTCTCTCCCTCTAATCTGTTTTTCCCCATTTTTCCTCCTCCTTTATAGACGTCACTTGTTATATCTCTTCTGAAGTCTCTCTGCTCACATTTTGAACATTCCAACTTACTTTTACCTTCCTGTCATATTTTCTCCTCTCTTAATTAATTGTATTTTTAGCATCTTTTAGGACTACTTGGTTTATACAACTCCTGCCCCCACCATTCATGTTGTTGCAGGCTCATGACACCTGCTGCTCTTTACTTGAATGCCAGATCTAGTTCACAGCTGATTATTGGTTTTGGTGTTGGAATGGCTGACCTCATCCTTCCTGATTTTTGTGTTAATTAGTGTTGTAGATGTCACAGTAGGCACTAAGCTTTTATTTGAATGTTGCATATTGTTTGTTTTGGTTGCTGCTACTGTTTCTTTCTCCTCTCCCTTTTCAATTGAGGTTCTGGGGATCTACACGGACACAGGAATGTAGGGTGGAGACTCTGCTCCTGAACTAACCCCAAGAGACAGTACAACTTTCACCAACTACAAATTCACCACACTCAAATTTCTGTGCTATTTTAATACATAGTATAGAAGAGACAAAAAAAAAAAAAACAAAATAACAACCAAGCCCCAAGTAAGAATGGCTGGGGGAAGGGCCTCACATCCCACTCAAATACACCCACTCCTGTAGCAAAACTAGAAAGAATTATCACAAAGACTGTGGATACCACACTTCTGAGGGGGTCTCAATATAGATCACTCTAGGACATAGTAAAAAAAAAAAAAAAAAAAGACTGTCGCTATGATGACAGACCACATATACTGGTGGAAGAAAAATGTATCCCCAAAGATGCATAAAACCCAACACAGAAACACAAGAAATATGACACCTCCTAAAGTTCATAATTCACTAGCAACTGGCTCCAATGATATTGAAGTGAGTAAAATACCAGACAAAGAATTCAAAAGAATGATTATTTTTAAAAGATTAATGGATTCAGAGAAAACGCATGCAAACAAATGAATTAAGGAAGTCAGATATAAGATAAATGAGGAATTCAATAAGGAGAGGTTTTGAAAAAGAACCAAACATAAATCTTGGAAATGAAAGACACAATAAAATAAACAAAATTTTCAGTTGAACATCTAATAGAGTAGTCTATGCTAAGACAGAATCATAGCTAGAAGACAGAGTGACTGGCCTTTAACATTCAGACAATATTAAAGAAAACAAAATAAGTAACCATGACCAGAATATACAAGAACTTTGGGTCAAAATTAAAAGAACAAACTTAAGAATCACTGGAATTGAAGAAAGTAGTGAGATGAAAGCAAGTGGCATAGATAACCTCATCAAGGAAATAATAACAGAAAAATTTCCAAACCTTTAGATGGATAACCAGTTACAGGAGGCATTCAAAATTCCAAATAAACAAGACCAGAAAGAACCTCTCCATGACGCATTATAATCAAAATGCCTAAAATACAGAATAAGGATTGAATTTTTAAACCTTCAAGAAAAACATTCAGATTTAGAGGGAAGCCAATCAGAATTATTTCTGATTTCTGAGCATAAACTCTAGAATCCAGGAAGGCATGGAATGATGTGATCCAAATCCTGAAAGAAAATAACTGTTAACCAAGATTGCCATATCCAGCAAAATTAACCTTCAGAGTTGAATAAGAAATAAAAACCTTCCAAGACACATGACTACTAAGCCAGCACTACAGGTAAAATATCTAAATAAATACCTCATTTAGAAGAAATAAAAAGCAAATCACAGAGCTCACATATAGACAAATATTTTTTGAAGAGTAGCTTAGCAAATAAGAAAAAGGACCAAATTAAACATTAAAAATAAATAAAAATGGCAGGAATTAATAAACATCTCTCATAACTCTATAATAACATTCAATGTAAATGGTCTGAATTCTCCAAATGAAAGATGAAGACTGGCAGAATGGATTTAAAAACAACACCCATTAAAAAAATAAGAACTATATGCTGTTTGCAAGAGATTCATCTTACACACAAAGACAGCCACAGACTGAAAGTGAAAGTATGGAAATTGATGTACCATGCAAATGAAGCCTGAAAACAAGCAGGAAGAGCTCCTCTCATATCTATTTTGTTTATTTATTTTTATGTGGTGCTGAGGATCGAACCCAAGGCCTCGCACGTGCAAGGCGAGCGCTCTACCACTGAGCCACAACCCCAGCCCCTGGCTCTCCTCTCATATCTAACAAAGCAGACTTCAAGTCAAAATTAATCAGAAAAGACAAATGTCATTTTTTAACTGGTAAAGGGAATAATCCAACAGGAAGATAGAGTGATATTAAATATGTATGCCCCAAATATTGATGCACCTTATTACATAAAAAGACCCTACTCAAATTAAAGACGCAGACCCCTGCACAATAATTCTGAATGACTTCAACACAGTCCTTGCACCAATAGATAGTTCATCCAAACATAAACTCAGTAAAGACTCTTTGGACCTAAAAAAAAAAATTATAAAGTAAATAGATTTAACAGACATCTACAGAATATTTCATCCAACAACAGCTGAACATATTTTCTTCTCAGCTGCTAATGGAAGCTTCTCTAAAATGGACCATAAAGTATGCCACAAAACAATGCTTAGCAAATATAAAAACTTGATACAATTTCTCGCACTGTGTCTGATAATAATGGAATGGAAGGAAATTAGAAATCAATACCAAAAATACCTACAGAAACTGTATAAACATATGGAGATTAATGATGAATGGGTGGTGACATCAGGGGAGAAAACAATAAAAATAAAATATTGATGAGAAAAATTAAATACTAAAATTTACAGAAAGATATTCCATTATTTATGGATTAGAAGAATTAAAGTGGTTTAAATGTATATACTACCCAAAGTCATTTAAAAAGTCAATGTAATCCCCAAAAATTCCAATGGCATTTTCACAGAAATAGAAAAAGTCACAAAATTCATATGAAACCATTTTTAAAAGAAGCAAAATCCAAAGCAATCTTGAGCTAAAAAGAAGAAAGGTATGAGTATCATACTATCTTATTTCAAAACATAGTTCAAGCATAATGGTTCAAGCACAAATAAATGCATTAAACAATGGTACAGAATAAGGAACCCAGAAATTAGCCCATGTGTTTACAGTCCATTGATCTTTGATCAAGCTGCCAAGGACATAATCAACTCAGTTGGAAAAACTGAATCATCACATGCAGAAGAATGAAATTGAGTGCTCATCTCACCACACTCTGTTGGGACTCGCCTCAGCTCCAAAGACTAACTTCCCCATCTCCCAAGAAGAGTTGTCCAATGGTGAGCCCTGCTGGCTCACATGATCCTGCCATCCAATGGTGAGCCCTGCTGGCTCACATGATCCTGCCGTCCAATGGTGAGCCCTGCTGGCTCACATGATCCTTACCTACCAATCAAAAAGCACCCCATGCCAACTGTCAAACCCTTCAACCATTAAACTGTCATAACTGTCAAACCACCCTGGCTCTATAAATATGCAGAGCTGTTCCTCAATAAATGGGCATTTTCTCCGATGGAAAGCCTTGATCGTTCTTTCATTGGTGCCAAACTCAGGAGGGGGAAAGCCTCGCTGCTCGAGGGCCCCCTCTCTCAAGGCTTGCCGTCCTCGTCCACTCTTTTGAGCACTGCTGCTACTCACACAACACCGGCTCTTCAGTAGGTGAGTTCCCCTATCAGGTATCCAACTTCAGAGGGGCTTCGCAGGGGCTTTGACCGTGATCGTCCGTCAAACCTCTGACGCCCAGTCTGGAGGAGAGAACGCACCCCACCACGACCTTCATGGTCACGGTGGACTCTCTGGAACCTGGTTCATGAGCGGGAGGTACTGAGGGGTGGAAGAACAGGCACTCCCCTCCTTCCCTCCCTCCCTCTCTCTCTCTCTCTCTCTCAACCACCCTTGTCCCTCTCCTGACCTATGGGGGCCTCTTGTTCCCTCCCTGCAGACTCCCCCTTATTAAATTCTGCACACAAGATTGGCCTTACTATCAATTAGACAATCAAAGTCAATGGCCCCCAGGAGGATCCCTAGATCTCGCAATTCTCAGAGATCTGTTTAACTTCTGCGATTGTTCGAAAAAGTGGAAGGAGATGTTGAGGCTTTTTCTCACCCCTACCTATCCGGAAGATGAACCCCCTCCCTACCAACCTCCACCGTCGGCTTTGTCCAGCCCCTTAGGTGCTCCCCCTGACTCGGCCGACACCTTTAGTTCCCCCCAAACTAGGTCCCACTCCCTAGTCCCACAAACCATGGCCCCTTTAAGAGAGGTTGCTGGACCAGAGGGCATTATCCTGGTATATGTCCTGTTCTCTATGAATGACCCCATGCAACTCGAGCGAAGGTTGGGTTCATTCACCACAGAAGAGAGTTTCAATGGGTCCTCCAGGCTTATAGCCTCACATATGTTATTGGCTAATACTCTTCTTCTTGAGGAATGTACCAGAGTCTGGGAACTTGCCAGAGCCCATGTGGATGAAACTCACCCAGTTAATCCCAATCACCCTCCGGGGCCACTTGCTGCCCCAGATCAAACTCCCGACTGGGATTATAAAACACAAGCTGGCATACAGAGTAGGGACCGATTCTCTGCATGTATTATTGCTGGGCTCAAAACAGCGGTACGCAAGGCCGTCAATTTCCAAAAATTACAAGAGACCCCATTGGAATTTTTGGATTGGCTTACGAAAGCCCTTCAGCAGTAACCTAGATCCGGAAACCCCAGATGGCCATCATGTCCTTATGACATATTTCCTCTCACAGAGCTACCCCGACATCTGGGCCAAACTAAAAAAGCTCGAACAAGGCCCTGCCACCCCCTAGACTGAGCTCTTGGCGGTAGCCTTTAAGGATTTTATGCTCGCCCAGGCCCTGCAGGGTGCTTCCTTGGGTTGCTGCCCATCACTGAAAACCCCCCTGGGTGCCCGCTTCAAATGTGGCAAGGAGGGACATTGGGCCAGGGCATGCCCTGCACCATGCACTCTGAGTACTCCATGCCCTAAATGTCAACAAGGTCATTGGGGCTCTGACTGTCCTAGATCCCGTAGGAGGCCTATGGCCAGGGAACCCTCCAACCTTCTGGGCATGGCAATTGATTGACGGTACCTTGGGTCCTTGTCCCCGGCCATAATGATTAATAGACAGAAACCCAGGGTGTGGATTCAGGTGGATGGACGCAAGGTTGACTTTCTCCTTGACACCAGGTCTACCTTCTCAGTCCTGACAGAATTCTGGGGGCAAACAGTGCCTTCCACCTCTCTTATTGTCGGGGTAGGAGGAGACAATCTATCCAAGAAAGACTCCCCTATTACTCTGTTCCATAGACAACTTCCCATTCTCTCAGACGTTCCTACTTATGCCCCAATGTCCAATTCCTTTGCTCAGCAGAGATATTCTCTCTAAATTCAATACAACAATCAACATACGGGCTCCTGGCATCAGTCAGGCCCCAGAATCGGCCTGTTCATCTTTTCTGGCCCTTTTGGCAGAAGACTGGCCATTCTGCTCCACTTGTGAGGCTGACATGAAATACATACTAACCTGGTTGACCTGATTGTATGGGATACCCACACCCCCTCCACCATTTCCTGCCCACCAGTTAACATTCATCTCAAAGATCCTAACACCTTCCCCAATCAGTCTCAATACCCCCTGTCCACAAAAGCTCTTCTGGGCCTACAACCTATTATTCAGGACCTTCTTAGCAAGGGGTACCTCTGTCCTGCTCATTCCTCTTACTCCCATACTAGCACTAAAAAAGCCCAACGGGTCCTATCACTTAGTTCAGGACCTACAACTCATCAACACCTCCGTTAGGCCCATACATCCTTTGGTTCCTAACCCATACACCCTGCTGTCTCAGATTCCCCACACTGCCACCCACTTCTTGGTCATAGATTTATCTTTTTGCCTTTAACCTGGACTGTCCCTCCTCAGGGATTTCGAGATTAACCTGGACTGTCCCTCCTCAGGGATCTCGAGATAGTCCAACACCTGTTTGGACAAACCTTGGCCTCCGTTCTCCAATCTTTTTACCCCCAATGCCCCGAATCCACCCTCTTGCAATATGTTGATTATCATCCGGCAAATCTCTTTGCCCACCTGTGGGGAGGAAAGCCTTTAAGGCTACGGTGGCCCTCAGGGACTCCTTCCTTGGGCAGATTCCTAAAGTCCTAGTCCTCTCACCTTTAAGACTCAGCCGCTAGAGAGACACTTACCCTTCCTCTCTCTTGCCCTGCCTCTCCCCTCTTTCCGGCCCTGGGAGTATCCGGCCTCTCCAGGAGGGGTCCAGAAAAGCCTTGGCCAAGGTCTCCCACGGCTCCGGCTCCGTCCAGGACGAGAGCTTCTTCGACTGTCAGGATTCTGTGACGACCAATCTCTGCAGCTCAAACCTGCCACTTAGGCACTCCTGATTTTTTGACTCTAGCGGGGACGCCCCTTTTGCCAATAAATCAGTTTCCTCCTTCTCTGCGTCCTCTTCCCTCCTCCTTACAGGAGTAATGTGTCCTCTCTGCCGACTGACTCTCCCCTACAATGCCTCTTGGATCAAAAATAGCACCCGGGCCTGGCCCACTTATCCCTTAGACAACCAAAGCAGATGGCCCCTTTTTGGGTCCCTGGATCCCTCCATTCTAAGGGATCTCTTCCAGGCTTTCTTCTTGCTCCAATCCAATCCTGCTCTCTGCACTTCTTGCAAACCTCTACAAATTCTTCTAACGCTCAACAGATGACAGAGTTCTCCTACTTAATTTCTTGGCCTTAAAGGGATATCGGGCCTCCCACAAAAGGCCCAAATAGCATGTATCTAGGGTTCTCTATCTCTCAAGGGAAAAAGGCCATTACAGTAGACAGAAAATAGCTTATTTTGTCTATACCTACACCAAATGACTCTCCTTCTTGGGTTTGGCTGGTATAATCTGGCCAAGGGCCCCCAAGATGAACCCCTGCCCTCAGTGGTAGGAAAGCCCTTTACAATCCTTAAAAAGACCCTCCTCTGGGCACCCGCCCTGCATCTCCCTGACCTCTCCTGACCCTTCACCCTCTATGTAAAAACAGGGACAAAGTCTGGGCATTCTGGGTCAGGATGGCCCCACATTTGCACTAGTGGCCTACCTATCCAAACAGCTCCACCCCACCGTCAGGGGCTGGCCCCCATGCCTCAGAGCCCTAGCAGCAGCCCATGACCTCCAGAAAGAAGCTCACAAGCTTACCTTTGGCTCCCCGCTAACCATCTCATCTCCTCACCATCTAAAGGACTTCCTCACTTACAAGGGGCTACAGTCACTTCCTCCTTCCAGGGTTCTATCCCTCCTTGTCTCTCTTTGAAAATCCCTCCATCTCTTTTAAGGCTGCTCTCCATTAACCCTGCCTCCCTCCTCCCATCTTCTCCCTCACAAGATCCCTTCCACAAATGCCTGGAGGTATTAGAGACGATTTTACCCTGCCCTACCACCATTTCTGAGGGACCCCTGTCCTCTTCAGACCTCATCTGGTTCTCAGATGATAGCTCCTTTATACACGAAGGGGTTAAAGTGGCGGGGTATGCTGTCCTTTCCCTCTCATCCGTCATGGAGGCAAAATCTCTCCCACCCAATACCACCAACCAACAAGCTGAACTCAGAGCTGCCACAAGGGCATGTGAGCTAGCGGAGGGAAAAACCCTCTCCCTATATACAGATCTCCCATGCAGCATTTGGAAGAAAGGGGGCTACTGACCACCAGAGGGACGGCAGTCACTAATTCCACACTTATTTCTGGCCTACTATGAGCCTCCAGGCTGCCTTCCCAACTGGGAATAATCCATTGCAAGGCCCCAAACTGACTCCTCCCTTACTACTATGGGGAATTCCAAGGCCGATCAAGGGGCTCAGCTCAATAGCAAGAAAATCACCCAATTAACAAATGGATAAAGGGACCAAATAGGTATTTCTCAAAGGAAGGCATATAAGTGACCAAAAACTATATGATAAAAAAGTTAAACATTACAAATGTGCAAACTAATGCCACAATGAAATGTCATCTCACATTTGTCAGAATGGCTATTATCAAGGAGATGAAAGATAACAAGTATTAATGAGATGTGGGGAAAAAGGGACCCCTTCTACACTGTTGGCAGGAATGTCAACAAAATGAAGTTCCTCCAAACATTAAAAATAAAATTACCATATGCTCCAGCAATTCTACTTCTAGGTGTACATCCAAAGAATTTGGCAGCGTGTTGAAGAGCTTCAGCTTTAGACACAATAGTCAAGTTATGAAATCAAACTAAGTGTCCATCCATGAATGAATGGATAAAGAAAATATGGTATGCATACACATGACTTCAATATTAAAAAGGAAAAAATGTGCTATTTGGAGCAGCATGGTAGAAATTGGGGGGCATAACACCAAGTGAAATGAGCCAGGTACAGAAAGATAAATACCAAATAATCTTATGTGTGGAAGCTAAAACAATCATATTCATAGGAATAGGGAATATAAAACTATTTCCAAAGGCTAGAGGCTGGGGGTAATGGAACGTTGTGTTGGTCAAGGCACCACGTTTCCATTGGACAGGAGGAAGGTATTTCTGTTTTGCTTTGCTTTCTTTTCTTTTGTTTGCAGTCTAGTGCTCAGCATGAAGTTAAAAGGAATGTACTGTACATGTCAGAATGGCTAAGAGAATAAATTTCAAATGTTCTTATCACAAAAGGGCAAGTATTTCAACTGATGGATACATTGATTAACTGTTTAATCATTCTACATTTATGCATACAGCATTCCATCTCTTTGTACCACATAGGTATATACAATTAAAATTCCTCAAGTTACAATTGTAAATCTGTATTTAAAAACTAATCTTTTAAAAATCCTGGCAGAAATTACACTATGTCTAGAACTTAGTATAAAAAGAAGGACTTATCAAGACTCCTAAGATGTAGCTAATGGGACACTTAGAAATGAATTTATAGTTATAAATGCATTTTAAAATGCAAGGTTTGGAATCAGTTATTCAACACAAATGACTAAGAGATTAATGGTAGGATAAACCAAAGGTGGTAAAAGGAAAGAAGGAAAATAAAGATAATGACAGATTCTAATTTTGTAGAATAAAAATATGCAAAAACTACAAGATATGATCAACAAAATTGCAATTGGTGTTTTGACAAGTCACTGCTACATTGTAGAATAAATTAAACAAGAAGCATTTAAACAATATTAGGACTAAAAAAGGCATAATGAGACATAAAAATAGAGTACATGTTTTAGAAGTTGTACAAAGTTGTGAAAATGAATATGCCAATAATTATAAGGAGTTAGATTAAAATAGAGAAAAGCATAACAAAAAGGACAATAGAACTTATAAGCAACATCTCCCCTGCCCCTTAAAAAGGCATTAGGCCCAAGTATTTCATAATGAATTTAGTTGGTTTGCACAAAATCCAAATAACAGAAGTTTAACCATTAGTTTAAACTGCCAGAGAACAGAAAGAAAGGGAAATCTAGATTTTTTTGTTTTGTTTTCTTAGTACAATTTTAATTCTAGTCAGGACAAAGACAACATGAAAAAAGAAACCCATAATCCAAGCTTACTAGAAAATGTCAGTGGAAAGAACTTCTAAATAAATTACAAGAAAATTAAAGAAAAAATGTAAAAGAAAACATTATATTGGCTTAAAGAACCAACTTCCTCAACAAGACTCCTAAAGCACAAGAAGTAAACTCAAGAATCAGTAAATGGAATGGTATCAAACTAAAAAGCTTCTTCACTGCAAAGGAAACAATCAAGAATGTAAACAGAAATTTTAAAAAAAAGAATGTAAACAGAGAGCCTACAGAATAGGAGAAAATCTTTACCATCTGCACCTCAGATATAGTGTTAATCTCCAGGATATACAAATAACTCAAAAAACTCAACATCAACAAAAAACAAAACAATAACCCAAACAATAAATGGGCAAAGGAACTGAACAAACACTTCACAGAAGAAGAAATATGAAGGGTCAACAAATGAATGAAACAATGTTCAACATCTCTAGCAATTTGAGAAATGCAAATCAAAACTACACTGAGATTTCATCTCATTCCAGTTAGAATGGCAATCTTCAAGAATACAGGCAACAACAAATGTTGGCAAGGAACTGGTGAAAAAGGCACACTCATACATTGCTGGTGGGAATGCAAATTGGTGCAACCAATATAGAAAGCAGTATGAAGATTCCTTCAAAAACTTGGAATGGAACCACCATTTGATCTAGTTATCCTACTCCTCAATTTATACCCAAAGGACTTAAAATCAGCATACTGCAGTGATGAAGCCACATCAATGTTTATAGCAGCTCAATTCACAACAGCCAAGCTATGGAACCAACCTAGGTGCTCTTCAGCAGATGAATGGATAAAGAAAATGTGGTATATATACTCACAATGAAATATAACTCAGCCATAAAGAAGGATGAAATTATAATATTTCTCAGTAAGTGGATGGAACTTGAGAATATCATGCTAAGTGAAATAAGCCAGTCCCCCAAAAAACAAAGGCTGAATGTTATCTCTGATATGTGCATACTGACTCACAACAAGGGAGGGTGGGGATTGGAAGAATAAAAGTTCATTGAATTAGACAAAGGGGGATGAAGGGAAAGGAAGGGAGGGGAGAAACAGTAGAATTAATCATTCACAACTTTCCTATCCTTGTATATGAATACATGACCAGGGTAACTCCACCTCATGTACAACCACAAGAATAAGATCCCAATTAGAATAAGTAACACTCCATGTATTTATAATATGCCAAAATACACTCTACTGTCATGTATATCTAAAATGAACAAATAATATTTTTTAAAAAACATTATATTGGGCTCGGGATGTGGCTCAAGTGGTAGCGCGCTCGCCTGGCATGCATGAGGCACTGGGTTCGATCCTCAGCACCACATAAAAATAAAATAAAGATATTGTGTCCACCTAAAACTAAAAAATAAATATTTTTTAAAAACCATTATATTAAGTCCAACTTGTATTCATGTCAGAAGTAGAAGAATGATTCATTACCAAAAAATCCATGTAATTCACCACATCAATATATTAAAGTGAAGAATTTCATAATCATCTCAAGAATTACAAGAATAAAAAATCATAAATAAATGGGAATTTATTTAAATAAGATTGTTTATCAAAAGACATAAAAATATCAAACCAAACTCTAGAAGCATTAAGATCAGAGCAAGAATGTCCATAATCATCCTAAAATTCAGCATTATCCTGGAGCTTATGTACACAAAAGTATAAGAAATCAGGAAGAATAAGAATTTTCAAAAGATAGATGAAATTATTAGTATAGATAGTTGTTTTTATAGAAAATTAAAGATAATTTATAAGTTAAAAATTGACTGAAATATCCAATTTTACTTTCTTGAGGTGCCAGAGGGCCGTTTGAGACTGGCAAAACAGCTGGATAATTAAGAGGCACGCTCTTAGAGAGAAGACAGTCACCAAAGACGTGAACCTAGAACCTAGATATGATCTGCCAAATTATTGATTGTCTGCTGAATTATTGTGACACATGGAGATTCCAAGGAACTCTGAAAACTAAGCTGAAATCTACAAAGGCAAATTGCAGCTGAGTTGACGTCATTGTTAGGGGGAGAAAACTTAGAGTTGGAGGCACATTAATTGCTTGCTGGAACAAAAGTCACACACTTAAAAAGAACATAACCAAATACAAAGTCCTCAAAATGTACTAACCACAATTTCCAGCATCGAACAAGAATAACTTAGCACTGGGAGGAACATGGAAATATGACCTCTGTTCAGAGAGGAAAAGCAGTGAGTAGGAACTAACTCTATGTCTCCTCAGTGTTGAACTAAGAAAAGACTTTAAAACGACCATCATAAATAAAGTCAAGTATTTCAAGGACAGTCCCAGTAATGAATGGTTAAGGTACATTAACAGGGAAGATAAAATAAAAACTACTATAAAGAAGAAACAAATAGGAATTCTGGGAATAAAAAAAAAAAGTCCATTAACAAATTAAAAATCATTAGATAATCTAGCAGAATTTTGGAAACAGGCAGAAAAAGAAAGAATAAATTTGAAAATTGGTCCATAGAAACTACCCAGACTAAAAAAAAAAAAAACCGAGAAGGGAAAAAATAGAAGAAAATGAACACAAACTGAGTGACAATGTGGGACACCACCAAGAAGCTTAACCCAGTGAAATTAGAATTCCTCAGACAGGAAAAGAGGGAGCAGGCCGCAGGAAAAATATTTAAGAGATGATGATTAAAATTTCCCAAAGGAAGTTAAAAAACAAAACAAAAACCCTAAATTTACAAATCAAGAAGGTCAATAGGATAAATACAAACAAAGCCACAAACACAGCATAGAAAAGCTATGAAACTCAAAGGAGAAGAAAAAAATCTTAAAATTAGGAAGAGAAAAAGGATGCATTACCTTCAGGGAAACGGAGATAGAAAATTTCTCCAGAACAGTGGAGGCCAGAGCACCAGAATGTGTGTACTCTGGAAAACCATCTTGGACTACATTTTAAATATTTTCTTTGGATAAAAGTTATAATTCAGCATTGCTCCTTTTTTCCTCTTATCATGCTGAAGTATTGAATATTGAAATAGTTTAATAACTTGGAAATTTTTTTTTTACAAGTTCTATTTTTGGTGTCATATTTAAATTATCCAAAGTCCAAGCATCATCAGTAGGACTTTCACTAACCTTTCTCCCGTTGAAACTCATCAGTCATATTATTCCCACTGCTATCCTGGCCAGCACAGGAAGCAATAAAATGACTATCTTGCCATGAAGTTTAAGATCAATAGTAATTTTGAACATTTTAGTTTCTCAAATATTGACCCATTATCATTAATACCCGGATTATCCATCTCACGATTTCTGTCATAGACCAATGGTAGCTACAGAATTTCTACAGATGGGAACCAAGAGGTGCAAATCTGGTAAGAGAAGGACAGTGGGAATCTCACCTAGATGTTGATTGGCATAAGCAAATGCCATTTTAAACTTAGATTTTTGTGTTTGGGGCATAGTCACACCTAGAGCACTGATGGCAATCAGTCCACTTTGTTCATTTAAACTAGTGCTTAATGTACTTCACTAAAAATTTACTTGCTTTCTTATATTTTAGAAATTCACTGATCACTGAAAATATCAGACAGATGCTAAGGATTCTCAGTTTTCAAGACTCTTTTTTTCAAGTTTTTCTCAGTTGATAATGTAACACTTCTTTCAAGGATTCTCCAGTGACAAGTGGTGCTAAAACCAATTGCCTGGACTTCTGACGTTTTTTTCTTGTAGGCTTATTAAAATCTCCTTCATTGGGTTCACTTGATTGCTACAATGGAATAGGAAAAAAATGATAAAGGTGGTTTCAGAAAAAAAAAAAACAGTAAAATTCATTTGCTTGCTGGCTTGCTTTTTCTGATACTGGACAGAAGAACAACAGCATCTTATCAATTTATGTCCCATGTTTTCCAGAAAGTAAAGAAACTGCATCATTGGCAGTTATATTAACAGGACTGGATAAAAACTATGGATATTGATCCAGAACTCAAGCTTATCCTTCAGTAAGAGAGAGGGGAAAATCACTCTCATTTCAAGCCTGAATGCGGTATTATTTGCTGAACTGCAGTCAGAGGAAATTCAGGGGCTGCTCCTTCCAATGCTCCTGCTACAAAGTTGCCCTTTCTAATAGAATTTAAAATGTATGCAAATACATTTTAAATTCTATTAGAATTTAAAAGAATTCTCATCTACTTCCTGGGAGTTCATTTCAGTCCGATCACAGGTCCAAAGTGTAGAAGGTAAATTCTCTGAAAGAAGAAGTAGGCAAGGGTCCTTTCATGAGCTCAGCCATCCTGACTCAGAGGAAAATCACCAGTGCACAAACCTATAAACTCCTGTAAGATATACACAAAATAGGGGCAGATCCAGTTCATAGATTACCCACAGATAGATAACTGTTATGGTGTGTTGACAGAGAACTTATGTGGAGACCCTCTCTTTTAGATAAACTCAGGAAGTCTTTCCTGTAAATGTCTATGACAGGAAGGAATGACAACAAACATCATCACAAGATGTCAACATCCTAAATTTATGTATTAATCTCAGTCCTCCAAGAAACAGGTACCAAGATATGACTAATCATATAAAAAAAATTACTGGGGAAAACCTGTGAAAGAAAAGGAAGAGGTAATTGGAGAAAGACCAATGGTAGCTACAGAGCACCAGAAAGCAAGGAATCTCCAGACTATGAAGTGAGTTGAGATCCTGAAGAAGGGGGAAAGGAAGGAGGGAAGGGGGGGGGGTGTTAAACTTGCAGTTGCATGCAAGTTTTAGCAAGTTTGAGACAATTGCCCTTTCGGGAAATCCTGCATCTTGCCATAACTTGTCTATGTTAGAACCTCTGCCACACCCAGCCACTGATTGGGAACAGTGCAAAGGATGTGTGGTATGAGCCGAGAATAGAATCTGAAGGATAAAATCTAAGACTGTCAGTCAACTAAGTTTCCTGCTGCAGGAGATCCAAGTGGCACATTTTCATGGCCACCATAATATATAAGGAGTCCTTAGAAATCAATAAGATAAAAGGGGAAGGCTCCAGTATGAATCGGCAATGAACACTATACCAAATTGTCTATCAGCCACTCAACCATTTCCCCCCTCTGTTCTCATGCCCAGATTGCAATGACTAGAAGAGTTTCTTCCATCGGGATCCTGGGTCACACTCCACCAATGACAGGATTCCTGTGAGACTCTAGGAGTGTAAGAAGCCACACTGTACCTGGGTGCTGCAGGTAGAGACTCTAATCAACAGGGGGCAGGAGGTTTTGCCCTGGACACCTGGGTGCTCTCCACAGCACTGGTGCCTGAGGCAGCAGAATGCACCACGTCTTTCTAGATATTTCTGCATGTCTGGATTTTCTTGAAAGCAAGTAGCAGCTTTTCCTGGTCTCTTTCCTAATCATTTCATAAACTTCTAATTCTTCATATTAAATCACTTCCTGCTTAAAATACTTTAGCTGTTTCTGACCAAATCCTTATTGACAGAAACATTGATTAGAAAATTACAACAAATGGAAATAAATGTATGGATACACAATCATCATTTAAACATACAAATATGAAATTAGATATTGCTTTTATTTATCAAATAAGCTAAGGTTTATTTCATTTGTATATAATTACATACTTGTCTGTTTTGTTATAAATACCCAAAGTTGGCAAGACACACATACACACACACACACACACACATTCGGCCATACTACCTCCTAGCAGTTATGTTTTATTGCCTTCTAGAAGGCAAGATTATTATAGGCTTTTACATGTTCATAATCTGTAATCCTCTAATTACAGTTGTGGAAATTGATCTTAAGAAAAAACCTGAGAGTACAATATTAACATATAAGAGTATTTGTCATAGCATAAGTCAAAAAGTTATAGGTCAGACACTTTTTTAAAAACTTAACTATCTAGATACCTAAATTTATCGTACTGTCTTAGCCCATTCAAGCTACTTTTGTGAATGTCCTAAACCAAGTTATTTATAAACAACAGAAATTTATTGCTTACCATTCTGGGAACTGGGATGTTCACGATCAAAGTGCCAGCCAGTTTGGTGTCTGGGGGGGACCTGTTCCTCATAGATGGCACTTGTAGGTTTCCTCTCATGGCAGAGAGACAAGAAGCTCCTCATAGCTCTTTTATAAGGGCACAAACCCAACCACTTTCCAAAGTCCCATCACCTTGGGAGTTTAGCTTGAGAACTGGGGAGCGGGGAGCAAACATTGGGACAATAGCATGTTCATAGAACGGAACTGCTGTGCAGCTATTATGAATCATGCTTTGGTACAAATTTAAAATATGAGAATGAGTTCGTAAAATTCAGAAGTGGAAAAGTAAGATGTGTAGTTAAGGATGCAGCACGATGACTATATTGCATATAAAGTATATGATAAGTTTTATACCCACACACATAATAAATGTATGCATTTCACACTTTGCCAAACATGGAATGCGACAAATATTTAACTGTGGCTATTTGTTCAGTGGTAGGATTGCAGATAATTTTTATTTTATGTATTTCTGATTTTTAAAAATGTACCATAAATGGCATGCATTTTATAACCAAATATAGGTCATAAACATTTTAATGTGCCTTATAACATTGTAACAGTCCATCAGGAGGTAAAGAAATGAGGATGCATTTCTACCCTTGGTACACATATTGATTTAGGTCTTTTACTTCCCTTTCAGATAACGTTTTACAATTTGAGAGAATTCAGTTGATACAGCTCAACTCACACGCGCTATGCAAGAGAAAAGTGACCTCATCGGCTAAGGCTGAGCTAACTCCCTATTCTCACCATGATATTTATATAGTGTCCTGATGCCATGATGCTAACAGATTAGAAGCAAGCTCTATTCTTGGAGCAACAGGAATTTGGTCAAATAATGCCAAAGATGGGATTATTGTCTCATCAAAGCCTTCCATCAGCATTGTCTTTCTTGCCCTGTGCAGTTTTCTCAGTTCAATAAAGGATTAGAACACAATGCCTGTTTGGAGAATTGTGATTTGATACTGCATCAATATCTTTCTGAGAGGTGTTTTTCATTTTCCTCCCACTGTTACTTTTTAAGCCTTAGGAGAATTAGTTGAAAAGCCAGGTCTTTTGGTGGATGCTAACATTAAGCCCTCTACTTTGTCACTTGGAATCATAAATCCCAGAAAACAGCTCCTAATTCCATTTCATGTTGTTTTCTTAGAAAATGATTGACAGGTTCCTTTTATTTTTTTAAACCTCGACACACCTCCTGCACTTGCTGACTTTCTAGCAGTCATTTACAGAGCTCTGCTCCTCAAAGGCATCAGGTGTGTGTTGATTGCCCAGCCTTCTTCTCCAATTAGGCTGGTTCATCCAGTGTCTCTGAACACACACACCACACACCACACACACACACACACACACACACACACACGATGAGGCTACTATCATACTCCCCACTTTTGTCCACTGAACTGAAATCCTGCAAGCATTGAATCAAGCAAGATCATCCCATGAACCTTCCTAGAATTTCTCCTAATTTGGATTTCTCAGCAGCCATCACAACTGAAGTCTACAGAGTAGTGCACTTAGACCCAGGCAAGATGGGCCCCTGGATTTTAGGCTTTAGAGCTCAGGTATGACTCCTTTTGGCCATGGCCTTCCCTTTGGGACAAAAAGGTCCATAGACTTAAATGATATGCCTGCCTGGAGCCTGTACCCTCCCTTCTGGACCATGCTGTGGGCCCCAGAATCCCCTGCCCCAATGGCCACATAGTCTCTCTCAGGGATTTCATGCCTTTTACTTGGGTCCATCCCTCTGAACAGACAATATCACAAGTGCATGATTCTCCAAGGTCCAAGGCCCAAGGGTCAGGTATCCAGATGTGTGGACCGAGGTATTCCGGTACATTCACATGGTCCCTCAAGATGTCAGACTAGGGGGCAATGTGAAGGAGAAGCAGTCAGTGCCCAGAGCCAGCTTTCCCAGCTCTGCCATACTGAGTCTTCCTGATTTTACCATTAGGCCCCAACATAACACTCAGGCTATTTAGCACATTCTCCAGCTGAATTTACTAGTGTTCATGGGCACCCTGAGTTAGAAATAGATTTCATTTTAAAGTAACACAGAAACATAGCAGAAAGAGAAAGGGTTAATAAGATTAAAAATAAAGGAGGTAATAAGCAGTATGAGCTGCATTCTTGAGAGATGATTTCATGTAACCCCCTAACAACTGTGTGGAGTTTCATTGTCTCCCTTTCAAAATTAGGAAACTAAGGCTGAAAAGAGCTGGCTGAGTTTTGCCATGGTCTCACAGGAGGGGACAGCATCTTCTTGACACCACAGCCCAATCTGTCTTCATTGAACCCTCCCAGGTTCTAGCTCAGACGTCTCCTAGATGTCCATGTCAAACACACTTCAGAGAGTAACCAGCAGATACGAGTTTCCTGTTTGTGTGTGTTGTGGTTAGCAACTGGAAAGTTGGTTCTAAAAAGTTCATTTTGCAAAGGCTGATGCTCACAGGCTGGAGAGCAGATTTAGAAGATTCGTGGTGGCATAAAGGTGGCTCTTCCTGTCTTGGGATCAGCTAATTAGTTATTGAAGGTGGTATATTCTAACTTTGGAGAGATGGAAGATTGGGAGTTTCAAAAACCTTTGCAGATGTTGACCTTGCAGAGCTGAGCAAGTGTCAGTTTTTTTTTTTCTTCTTGCAAATAGTACAACTTTCCTTATCTACCATGGAACAGATCTTAATAGAGGACAGACGTTTGTGGCATGAGGTTAGTGAATCTTAAACTAAACAATGTATGTCCCTTGGGTGTGTGGGATTTCTGAAGAAGAGACTTTATGCACATATTTAAAAGTAGCAGGAAATTATAGAGCAGCCTCCTTCACCTGAGGGGACTGAATCCCAGAGGGAGCTGGTGACTTAGCCAAGAGAATAAGTAAGAGCTAGAAGGACAGGTCTCTTTCCATTCCTCCAGGGTACTCCTTCTATAGCCTAAAATGCAGCTGATGGCTGACTAAGCCATGTGTGTATATATTTTTTAAATAATGCTAAAGTCCAATCAAATGTGGTAAGTGTGGATACTACACCTATAGATGTGGATGTGAGGAGACTATGTACAAAAGAAAAGAACATTTAACTATTAGGTCTTCAAGGACAAATGCTCCCCACCCTGAGCCTTCCAGGGACATTCTTCTGAATCATTGAAGATTGATTGCTGTAAGAGCTTTCAAACCCTTATCTCACTAGGAAAAGGTCTTAATGTTGATAAATTTAAGTACATACCACTGCTTTGTTGTTAGGTTTATGGGAACCTTGTAAATACTTTAAGAATGCTTTGCTTTGTGTGAATCCATAAAAATGAAAGAATATGACCTAGGAGGGAGGAATTGAAGTAGGAAAAAAATCTTATTTCTTTTTAATGTTCTGAAATACATGTGGCTTTATTCAACCATAAGGTAAACAGAGCATGGAATTTATCAGGAAAAAAAAGTCAAGAAGACTGGTTGTGCAGCTTTTCTTATTTCAGATATTAATGAATCAAAGAGAAGTAAAATTTCTATTTACCTGAAGATATTAGATGTCTGATATTTAAGAACATTTCTATATTCTCATTTTATTTTACATTCCTGGAAATGTAGTTTTTCCAAACTTTTTATTGGTACATTATAGTTGTACATAATGGTGGGATTGTTATGTATTCATACATTCACACAGTGTAATAATAGAGTTTGGCCAATATCATTCCCCATTCTCTCTCTCTCTCTCTCTCTCTCTCTCTCTCTCTCTCTCTCTCTCTCTCTCTCTCTCTCTCTCTCTCGGTGGTGCAAGCACTCTACCAACTGAGCTATATCCCCAGCCCTATTTGCATTCTCAACCCTTCTCCCCCCCCTGGTCCCTTTACCCTACTGATCTCCCTTTGATTTTCATGAAATGCCCCCCCTTCCTTTTCCTTTTTCCTCTCTAGCTTCCACATAAGAGAGAAAACATACAGCCCTTGGCTTTCTGAGTTTGAGCTTATTTTCTGAACATAATGTTCTCAAGTTCTATCCATTTTCCTGCAAATGACATCATTTTATTCTTCTTTATATACCACGTTTTCTTTATCTTTTCATCCGTTGACAAACACCTAGGCTGGTCCCATAGTTTGTTTATTATGAATTTTGCTGCTGTAAACACGGGTATGCATTTATCACTGTAGTATGATAATTTTAACTCTTTAGGATAAATACAGGGGTGTGGTATAGCTGGGTCATATGATGGTTCCCTGCCTAGTCTTTTGAAAACACTTCACACTGATTTCCATAGCTCTCTTAATTAATTTACAATCCCATCAACAGTGTAAAAGAATTCGTTTTTCTCCACGTCCTCTCCAGCATTTACCATTTTTTGTATCTTTTTTATTTTTATTTGTTCTTTCTAGTTATGCATGACAGTAGTCCATTTTGATATAATTATACAAGCATAGAATATATTTTATTCTAATTAGGAACCCAGTCTTGTTGTGATGATGCTGAGACATGACTGCCATTCTGACAGGGGATGAAATCTCAGTGTATATGGCTTTTACTTTGCATTTCCCTAATTGCTAAAGATGTTGAGCATTTTTTCATATATTTGTTGGCCATTGTATTTCTTTTGTGACTGTTTAGCTTATTTGCCCATTTATTAATTGGGTTATCTGGGGGGTTTTGGTGTTAAGTTTTTTGAGTTCTTTATATATTCTGGATATTAATCCTCCATCAGAAAAGTAGCAAAGATTTTCTCCCATCCTGTAATTTCTCTCTTCACATTCTTAATTGTTTCCTTGGCAGTGTAGAAGCTTTTTAATTTTATGTCATCCCATTTACTAACTTGACATTATCCTGGAAATATCATTTTATCACAATAAAATTTATGGAATTTTATCTGATTTTACTTGCTTTCAAAAATATCTACAAATAATTTACCTGTATATTTGGCATAACAACATGCTTGTTGATTTTAACAACCCTAGGCCACATTTTAAATAAAGTAACTTTTCTAGGGATTTCTGTGAACACATCATATACACAGTAATGCCTAGCAAGGGTATTATTATTATTTTTTTAATTTCAAATAACTTCCTCTGCGCGCGCGCGCGCGCACACACACACACACACACACAAATGCTTTTTTTTTTTTTTTTTTTTGAGCTGAAACCCAATCCACTTAGGCAGTAAGAAAGAAAGTACCGCGGACCTCACTTGTGCCCGCTGCGACAGAGCAATACGGTAACTGCAGGAGATTACGGTACTAGCTGGGCTACAGCCCGAGTTACGTCAGCGAGAGCTGCAAAGTTCCTAGCCCGTTCTTCTCTAGTGTAGAGGGGCTGAATATTGAAAGGGTGATTGTGGAGTTGTTGGTGACTGTCGGGTTTTTTTTATTATTATATTATTTTCACTTTATTTTTAAATATCCAGGTATAGTGGTAACCAAGGAATTTGAAGGCATCGGTGGTAGAGGGGTGAGTCAGCGGGTGGAAGAGGACTAGGATTTGGTTCCTCGGAGAGACGGTCCCCTCTTCCCACGCCAAAGAGGCGGCAGGCGGCTCCGGGAACTGAAGCCCGCCCGCTCCTCCCCAGCGCGGGAGCGGCGGCAGCCTGTGCAGGCGTGCGGCAGGGCCGGGTGGGCGAGGCAGACTCCCCTGGCCTGCAGGTGAGTCGGAATCCCCTCTACCCCAAAGCCTCCCGCTTTTGTCGCCCGATTTACACCAGCACCGCTCCCCACCCGGTTTCCCTCCTGTATTCTGGGAAGTTATCTTCTAGTTAACAAGTGTCTCTGGCCCTCTAGGTATTGTCCCGAAGTAGGAGAGGACGGGTTTCTGCAGTGGCAAGCTTTTACCATCACCTGTGACGGCCTGAACTCGTGGTTTTCACGGTAGCCTTTGCCGGGGATTCCCGCCTCAGAACTCAACCCCTTAAGGCAAACTGGGCACGTCCCCCCGCCTCGCACTCGCGTCCCAAGTCCCTATGGTCGGCTCGCAGTGAAGGAAACCCGGTTTTCTCACGTAGATTATGGTCCCCATCCCAGAAAATCCGAGCGTCCTCTGCCCGCTGGCACGCGGGCTTGATTTTTACGCCTACAAAAATCCGCATTGACTGCCTCTTGCAAAGCCCCCTCTGCAGAGTAATGCGCTCCCCACCCCGTTCCCCAGCAGTCCGGGTGTGGCTCCCGACTGGAGCCTCTGGGGCGGCCAATCCTGCGGCTTGGAAACCCAGCCAGGACCGACCTGACCTGGGTCCCGGTCAGCCCTCGGGATCCGCTCGGTTTTGCTGCGGACCTGGCTTCCAGGCCCGCGTGGTTGGTGAACCCGCTAGCATCCCGCATCCCGGAGTGCGAATTCCTGGGGCGTGAGCGTGAACGTGCGCGTGGCTCTGGCCCTGCGCTTTCCGGGTAGCAGAGGTTCTCTCTCCCAGGCCGCCCCCTCCAGGTGACTGCGTTGCAACCTGTTCAAAAGACTAAGGGGTAGATCCTCTGGATTCCACCGGCTTTGGCTGAGCGCTACGCACGCCAGCCGCAGTCGCGCCTACCGGCTTAGGGATTTTTTTTTCCCCCGCTGTAGTGGCGCTCCGGGTCCAGTCTCCGGGCACTACAGCTTGGATTGCTATTGATGGGGGTTGTTCGGGGGGTTGGGGCGGGTTGTTGTTTTGTTTGCTCCCTCCTCCCACTTTGGATCTTGAACTTGGCCAGAGGCAGCCAAGCAAAGCTAGAGAGGGCAGGTTCCCGGCTGGGGACTGGGGGAGGAGGAGGGGCGTGCGGTCCACTCCAGTGTCATCTCGGTTTGGGCCGGGCAAGGCGGCTTCTGGCGGGGCTGCCAACTGGTGTCCGCAGTGCCTCGCTCCGCAGGGCGCCTGAATCACGGTCCACCTTTGATCTTTCAGGAGGGCGCAGGAAAAGAAGCACCGATGCGGCCACGGTCTCAGCAAACGTTTCACCCCTTTTCTCCCGGCCTGCGTGCCTAGAAGCTGGAGCTAGCAGGAGCCTACGGTGGGCCAGGAAACCCAAGGATAACTGAGGGCCGTGAGCAACGACCAGATGCAAAGGGCCCCTGTCTTTGAGCATCGACGGCTGATCTATACTTGCCTGTGGTTTGGGGGAAGAGTGGAGCTGGAATTTTCAATTCCAAATTATGTGCAGAATGCCCAGTTTTCTCCCCACTAGGACGGATCAGACGATACAGAAAAGAGGACTCTGGTAATTCTGGTTTTGCATTTTGCAAGGTTTCTCCTCGAGCTTTACGTCAAACGTCAGGTAGGGAGGGAGTTGGGGTCCTGGCCAGCGCAGTGAGTGGAGAGGTTCTCTGACAGCCTCGCGCGCCCCTGGCCATGTTGCCTTTACTGCCCTATGACTTAGCGTGGCCCTCCCAGGGTTCCCAGGGCTGGCCGGGGTTGTTCCCCACCCGCGCATTCTCCCTCACCCCCAGCCAAACTCAACTGGCAGGGCTCCGCCGAAGCGAGACCTTTTGACTCCAGCTCCTTCACTCCCGCCTCCGTCCCCCGCCCGAGGGTGGCCCTAGAGAGCCGGATCTCGCCGGCCGGGCTGGGACCATGGTGTTTCTCTCCGGAAATGCTTCCGACAGCTCCAACTGCACCCACCCGCCGGCACCAGTGAACATTTCCAAGGCCATTCTGCTCGGGGTGATCTTAGGGGGACTCATCATTTTCGGGGTGCTGGGGAACATCCTAGTGATCCTCTCCGTGGCCTGTCACCGGCATCTGCACTCGGTCACTCACTATTACATCGTCAACCTGGCTGTGGCCGATCTGCTGCTCACCTCCACGGTCCTGCCCTTCTCCGCCATCTTCGAGATCTTGGGCTACTGGGCCTTTGGCAGGGTCTTCTGCAATATCTGGGCTGCAGTGGACGTCCTGTGCTGCACTGCGTCCATCATGGGCCTTTGCATCATCTCCATTGACCGCTACATCGGCGTGAGCTACCCGCTGCGCTACCCGACCATCGTCACCCAGAGGAGGGGCGTCAGGGCTCTGCTCTGCGTCTGGGCGCTTTCCCTGGTCATCTCCATCGGGCCCCTGTTTGGCTGGAGGCAGCCGGCCCCCGATGATGAGACGATCTGCCAGATCAACGAGGAGCCCGGCTACGTGCTCTTCTCGGCGCTGGGTTCTTTCTACGTGCCGCTGGCCATCATCCTGGTCATGTACTGCCGGGTCTACGTGGTGGCCAAGAGGGAGAGCAGGGGCCTCAAGTCCGGCCTCAAGACCGACAAGTCCGACTCGGAGCAAGTGACGCTTCGAATACACCGGAAAAATGTCGCGGCAGGAGGCGGCGGAATGAGCAGCGCCAAGAACAAGACGCACTTTTCGGTGAGGCTCCTCAAGTTTTCCCGGGAGAAGAAAGCGGCCAAAACGCTGGGCATCGTGGTCGGCTGCTTCGTGCTGTGCTGGCTGCCCTTCTTCCTGGTGATGCCCATCGGTAAGTGTTCAGGACGCCTGGGCGTGGGGTTCAGTGGCCTTCACCCTCTTCCTCTTCTGGACCCAAGATCACAGTCCCTAGTGGAAGAGGGGTCTGGGTCTCTGTCAGCAAGGGCATTTGGGAAGGCTTTCTGGTAGAAGCTGAACATTCATTCTCTTTCTACTCCAATCTCGTTTACCCTGGGTCCCAGGGCACTTTTCAACTACTGTAAAGTGGCTTCCAACCGGTGCAGATTAATTGGTCTCCATAATAAGAATGTCAACTTCCTTAATGCCTTTAAGTATGTGTTTAATTTAAATCTGTCCGCCCTCTTTGGTGTCTGGGAGTCTCCAAGGAGTACTTAGGCTGACTGTCAAGACAGGGAGTGCAAATTCTCTCTGCCTGAAAATAAGCACCATGCTTATTTTAGACAAATGTGCCATTGTATTATTGCATTAGGTTTTCATAGGGGTTATAATGGTCTGCTTATTATGTTGTATAGGTGTGCTAATTTTATTTTCTGGATTAAATATGAAAGGAAAGATGGGAAACTTCTAACAACAAAAATGGTTTTATGTCTAAACCATCTTAAACCTTAAGGAGTGTTTTTCAATAATTGAAAATCGTAACGTTTTCAATAAGTAAATACTTCTACCTTTATTTTGATATTTTATTTTGATAGCAAATATTAAACCAGACACCATTTATATCCAAAATCATCTGGGAAGTTGGAGATGACATTGTTTGAAAATAACAGCATAATATTTCAAGCCCATTTTTTTTTTGCAGATGATAAATTAGCTATTGTCAAAACTAATTAGCTCATTATAAGTATCAGCAAGCTGGTCCACTTGGAATAGTCATCTATCTTTGAAAGGCCTTCAGTGACATCCCAAAATGGTTGTTTGCTATTTTTAGTTGGTGAGTCAAATATAGACCCACACTTTGCTTATCTACTAACTCTAACAAACAAACAGTCATGGTAAAAAATTAATTAAAATTTGTTTCAAGTGCTTCAGAGCCAAGTTTAAATGGCATGGACCTAAAGTATTTAATTTGCACCCTGAGTAAAAGCAGCAGCTATTATTTTTTGAATGCCAACCACATTCCAGATAATTTACCAGACTCTCTATTTCACCAGTCCTTTCAACATCTATTAACCTGAAATCACAAGTGGGGGCAGGGATTCTTCTGGCTCTAATACCAAAGTCACCAGCCACATGTAGCTACTTAAATGTGAGTTAATGATAAATAATGTCAAGATTAAGCACTTCCATCCCACTAGGCATTTTTCAAGTACACAATAGCTACCTGTGGCCAGTGGCTACTGTTTTAGTAGGAGAGATATAAACTATTTCTATTATCAGACAGGGCTTCTGGAGAGGCCCTTCCTGGTCCACCACCTGGCAATCTATTGTGCCCACCTTGTCATCATTACTTGCTCTGCTCCTGGAAGTGCACCTCGGCTTTGTGTTTATGAAAATGACACCCCTTACCTGAGCCACTGCCAGTTTTCCTACCTTCCCACATCCCACCTCTTCCTGCCTTCTGGATTTCTGCACATTTATTCATGCATTTGCTCAGTGGACAAGTATTTATTGAACACTTATTTTGGATAATCAAGGATGAACAGGACAGAAAAAGCCTTGCCCATGATATTCTTGCATTCTTTGGGAGGAGATAGAAACAAACAAATAAATATACATTTAAACGTCAAGGATTAACAAACACTATCCAAAAGTTGAGAGAATAAGACAACAGTGAGTGGCAAGGATGACGGTCAGGAAAGTTCTACTGAAGAGGTGATATTTGAGCAGAGCCCTGGCTGATATGAACAGCAAGCCTTGCGAAATCTGGGACAGAGAGCTCCCAGGAAAAGGAACAACCAATACAGCAATGGGAAGGAACTGGACCTGTTCAAGGAAGAGCACGAGGACCAGGAGGGCTGGCTGGACTACGGACAGCAAAGGGCCAGACGAGTTCAAAAAGAGGTTGGGGAATAGGTGAAATCAAAGGCAAGTGGGTCTTCTGGCCCAAAGTAAAATTTGCATATTATTCTAATTCTGTGGAAAGACACTGGGGGGGGGGGTTAGCAAGTGAGTGGCTAGTCTCATTTTATATTTTTAAAGGATTGTTATATTGGTTGGAGAATGAGATTCAGAGTGGGGCAAGAGGGGATTTAGGGAGACCAAAAGTGGAGGGGAGAGAGGGCCTGAGGCCTTAGATTCAGCTGGGGCAGGTGGAGGTGGCCAGGAGCGATCATGTCGAGCACTTACTTCAGAGGTCAAGCTAAGAAATTTGGACATAGAGTATGACATAAAGTAATGAGTTATTCAGGATTGTGGCCTGGATAAATAGGTAAATGGTAGCACATTTTACCGAGATTGGGAAAGCCTGAGAATGGGAGGGCCTGGTGGAAGTGGGCATTCAGAGCATTGATTCTAAACACACTGCTGGGAAATATCCGTTAACATCTGAGTGGAGATATAGATATATTAATTTGGAGCTTATAGGAGAAGGCGAGATTAAAATCTGGGACGTGCAGAGGTATACAAAGAAGCAGGAGAGCTCTGCCAAGAGAGAGGAACTGAGAAAAAGAGAAAGGTAAGAAGTGAGCCTTGGGGGTCAGGAGAAGGAGGACCAGCCTGCAAAAGCAATGGAGGAGAGACCCAGGAGACAGCAGGAAAATGGGGGGAGTGTGATGGGTCTGCAGCAGGAAGGAAATGGAATAGTCAACTGTGTCCCACAGAGCTGCAGGGCCCAGCAAGGGGGGCAGTAAGGACCAGGGATGGGCTTGGCAATGGGAGGTCCTCAGGGATGGAAGGGATTCACGTGAGGCTAACAGCTTCCCTGGAAGGATAGCAACTAAAGGCCGACCGTTCTTTCTAGAAGGAATGAGAGATGGAGTGCAGCAGGAAAAAGTGACAACCCTTTGGAGGTTTCTTCCTAGAGTAGTAGAGCGAGGAAAGGGTGTGCAACTGGAAGGCTCCAGAGAGTTTCAAAGGCGGGAAATGTGGCAGGCATCGTGGTGACATTTCAATGAGAACAATGGACTAGAGAGACTCTGGGTGACATAGGCCAGTGATAGGATTCTGTGCCCCAGGGAGGTTGGGAAGTGTCAGGAAGCCTTGGGGATGAGCACCAGGTGGATATGGAGGGAGAGAGGAAGGTGTCTCCCAAGTGTTTTCACAGCCTCCATGAAACAAGAAGCAAGATCATCGGCTCAAAGTGAGGCAGTGGTAGTCTGAGGAGCAAATGAAGATGTGGACTCTTGGGGTGGGAGAGAAAATAGATTACAGAAATTGAATGACAGGAGGTCCCGAGGGCCAGTGTGGGATTTATGTCATGAACCTAAAGTAGAACATTCAAGAGTCTGCTCTCCCCCCACCCCCCAGTGAAGCAGCCATGGCTAGAGGACATGACCACGATAGACTGTGAGTTCCAGGGATCCAGTGAAGAGCCAGGTCCCTTCATGGACACGGGCTGGGTCAGATTAGGGAACATGCAGAGTCAGATGACAGAAGGAGCCCCGGGATGACCGGTGACCTGACGTTTGGGGTTGTGCTGGTGACTGGGCTCTGACGGGAAGTGATACACCGTGGCCTGGGTTCTGGTGACCCCAGGGGAAGGTAGACTTTCTGGTCTCACTGCAGACTCCCTCATGGGTCTGTGCTCTCAGGGTGCTAAGATGTTGGGTTACAGGAGAAAAACAGTTAAAAATCTGACTGGGCTGCTCAGGGGCACAAAGGATCCCTAAGTCTCACCAATCTGGGGTCTGCAAATTCCTCTACCACCCAACAAGGGAGAGGGAGACCATTTGGCAGTTTAATAAGTAATGGGCACAGAACTAAAATTAAAGGATGAATAGAGCACACTTCATCCCCCCCGCAGGCCCTGCAGGACAGTTGAGGAGACTCTCTGTGAACCATTAGCATAGGTCTGGAAGATGGGCCCTCACAGCGGTGTTATTACCAGGAGGTAAAGAATAGAGCTGTTATCTGCACCCAGAAGTCACTACAGAAGGTCCCAGAAGTAGTGCCGTGGACTGAGCATGTTCTTAAAGACCATACTACTTCTGTTGGCCATCTGCAAAATGTTATCTGTTTTTATTAACAACCTTAAAGCACATTTTTCATGCAAAATGTGATCAGAAAAATAAATACGCCATTATGTTATCATACCCAAGGGACGAGAGCTCTTAAGTAGACAAATGCTCTCTTGGGAAAAAGAGGTTATCAGCCTGCATGAGGCTGCCAGAGAGCCAAGGGATCCAAACTAACCAGGACAGGGACCAGCGTGGTGTGCGGGCTACAAGGTGATGCGCCCTCATGCGATGGGAACTGACCAGGAAAATCAAGAGAGAGGTTCGCTTCCTGGACTCCACAGTGTGGGGTGGGTGGAGCCTGACTGGCCTGTTCCGAGGCCCAATCTTGCCAATCTTGCTTCCTTTTTCATCCCAAATGTTTGGTTGAAATTCAGACCCCTTCATCAGAGGAATGCGGCATTTGAGGTTGTTATCCATCATTGATTCCTTGGGGAGAATGCTTGGAAAAAGCAGCTTGGTCCACAGTGGGATGACTAGAGGGAACAGGAGGGTGTTAGCCTTCATCCAGGGACCCAGCTCCACTGCAGCTGCGTCATCTTCGCCTGTTTTATCCCCTTAGCTAGAGCCCACCAGTTCCAGAGGCCACATCCCAAATGGAAAAGTAGGGCCCTGAGATTTAAACCTAGGCTTTCTTTTCCATAAAACAGGATATCCTATGCAGGCCAGCTTCCTCCCATAGCACCCAGCACAGAGCAAATGAAACACGTGTCAGTCTTACCAGGATTCATAAGAATCACAGACCACTACTGACAGATGTCCACATGCAGATGTTTCCAGGAGAGGTGACTCTCCTTGGAGGTATGAGAAAGAAAGGATAGAAGAAAGGAGGGACTGAGGAGCCCCTTCTATTGAAGACATGGTTAGGACTCTGAATTCTGATCATGTTATCTGATGTAAATACAAAAGCCAGCATTATTCTTGGACCTAAGGAATTGCTCTAAACCAAAGGGAGCAGTGACAGGTTGTATGTGGCCTCTGTGGACAGAGAGTATTTGAGAATTCTGTTTTTGAAAAAGACAGGAGGCAGGGTGTCAGTGGTAGGGAGGGAGAATGTCTTCTGGGATGGGAGGTATGAGGAAGACAGAACCCACGAGGTGTTTATCCTTGAGAAGAAACCACAGGCAGAGGTTTCAGCAAAATTTCATTGAGCATCTACTATGTGCCAAGCACTTAGAGAATCACTGAGGATAATAACAAGAAATCTCTTCCCGAATGGGGCTCAAAATCGGAACAGTTAAATATCTAGCAGTTTCAGATGGTGAGATATGAATCATGACAAGAGAGAAGAACTGGTTCCTACAATGACACACAAATTTTCTATAATGTTGCTGATTCCTTGGTGATGCCCAAGGTCATCAGGAGTTAACTATTGCTTCACCCCAGGCGCACTGGGTTCTGCCCTCTAAATCTCACAGAAAAGCTTGGCCTCGGAGAGAAAATGATGTGAAGAGAATCTAATAGCCATTAGGATTTAATTTAAGATAAGAAAGCAATTTTCCATTACTCTTACTATATCACAAAGCATCCCAAAATGTAGGGGTAAAAAGGATCTTGAGGCTTATGATTTCCGTGAGCCAGGCATAAGTCAGCACCCAGCTTGTCAGGCAGTCAGGACTGGCTGGCACTCACGGTGGCCTCTCTCCCTCCAGTGGTCTCAACCAGCTTTCTTATAGGGTGACAGTCCTCTCCAAAGACTGCCAGACCTTTGAAGAGCTGATCCCCATCTAGCCCAGCATCGTAGCTGCCTCATCCTGCAGTCAGAGCCAGTCACGGGATCAGCCCCAGTTCCAGGGGAAGAGAAGCCGACCCACCTCTTGATGGGGGAGCAGCAGGTAGATACACACACTGGGGACTGTCATGGTCGTGGTGTGGACCATCTTCACGAGTGTGTCAGATAACCTTCTGTTTTCATCCGCCAGTTATGTTGCGACATCCCCACGTCTGGGCTTAATGCAATGAATTGGCTAATAAAAGACAGGGTTCCTGCCTTCCTGAAGCTTCTGATCTCTAGAGGGAAGAAGAGGGCCACATGACCCAATCCCAGACTGTGTACAGTGCCATAAAGGGGCTCAACACGGTGCCTCAAAAACCTCCACTGTGGCTAAGGGTGGTCCTGCACAGGGAGGGCACAAAGGCTTTCTGGAAAGAAGACCTTTGGGCCAAGATCTGCAGAATGAGCAGGTGTGTGTTGGTTCAGAGGGGGAAAGGGAGGACTCATTGTGCAAAGACTCTGGCAGAGGCGGCCTGAAGCCCGTGGAGATCTTCTAGAAGGTCACGGTGGCCTCAGCTGAGAGACCAGGAGATCACTGGTGTCAAAAAAAGCTGGAAAGAGACTAAACAAGACCACAAGACTTGATAGCCATGTTACAAGTTGTTTACAAGATGACCAGCGAGCAGAGCGGACACGATCAAGTTTCTATTTCAAACCATCAAAGGCTTAGTGAGAAGATCATGGCTAGACCAGCCAGGAGACCTCGGCACGGGCCAGGGTGAGGGGTGTCCTGCCAAGTGTGATCTGGTTAAAATGCCTGTTTCCCCGGTTGCCGCAGAGCCCTGCCACGCCCCCTTCTCGGGGCTTCAGGGGTTAGATTTGGGAGAACATGTTTCTCGTGATCACAAGTATTGTAACTGGGCTTGGCTTTGAATTAATTTTGGCTGTCTCCACCAGAAAAAATCTGTTGATGAGAATTTACCCCCATACTGCAAGGAACGCGCCGCAGAAGACGCTAACAAGGAGTTCTAACAAGGCTTTGGACAAGAGCCAACTTGCAAATCAGGCCATAGCCAGGGAAGTCCTGAACTTAGTAGCGATCCCTCCTTAGTCATTTAACAAGGAAGTCATGTTCTGCCACCTCTGGGTTTCATGGTGGGCAGGAGGACACTTTTCGAAGTCATTTCATCTGACAAGTAGTTCCCTCTATTTTAACCTTCCTATTTCCTTGGCCAATTTGACACTTGTGTAGCGGCTTTTCATTTTCAGCCAGGTGTTGCTGTGGACATTTCTTTCTATGTTTTTATTCATCATTTTTATTTCTCCTTTTATGAAATTGCCTGCTTGTGCTTTGGGGCCACTTTTTTTATACGGTGATTTTTTACTTTTGTACTCTCTCTTTTTTTTTTTTTACTGTATGTTTATTTTATCCATTGAAGATATTAATCACTTAGTTATCAAAAATGCTGAGTAGCCCATGTTCTGAGGCTCTTTTCAGATATGCTGAGGAAATATAGCTTCTTTATTTTCCAAAAACCCACATGACTCTTATAAATTTCCACAGAAACACACACACACACACACGCACGCACGCACACACACACACAGTGAAATCCAACAAGCTCTGTCAGATCTGATCATTTATGCATCGTTTTACATTCTCAGTCTCCTTCAGATTACTTGGTGTCCTGGTCCACTCTGGCTGCTATAAGAGAATAGCACCCGCTGAATGGCCCATAAAAACCAGAGATGTACTTCAAATCTTTCTGGACCCTGGGAATTCCAAGATCAAGGCCCTGTTATCTAGTAAAGAACCACTTTTTAGTTCACAGATGGCACCTTCTAGCTCTGTCCACAGTCAAAGCAATTCTCTGAGGCCTTTTTCCTAATCCTTCTCCAAAGACTGCACCTCCTGATATCATCACATTGACAGTGAAATTATCATTGTATACATTTGGAGGGATGCACACACTCAGACCAGAGCATTTCAGAACTGCCCTCTAAGATATTAATCAGGCCCAAGGGCTTACATAAATTCAGGGTAGTCAGGAAGGGACAGGAAGTTAGGATTTGAATTAGTCAGATTTCTGTCACTATAACAAAATGCCTGAGGCAATTAATGTACAAAGAGAAAAAGGTTTATTTTGGCTCATGGTTCTGGAGGTTACAGCCCAAGATCATGTGGCTGCATTGTTTTGAGCCTTTGGCTAAAGAATGGTACATCTTTGCTGCAGCGGGTAGCAGAGCAAAGCTTTTACTTCATGAGCCAGGAAACCAAGAGGGATACTGAGAGACCAGGGCCCCACAATCTCCTTCAAAGACACCCCCTCACAAATCAAAGAACCAAAGAACCGCTCATAAGGCACCACCTCCTAAAGATCCATAGCACCTTTCACTTGGGGAGCCAAGCCTTGGACACATGAACCTTTGGGGGACATTCAACATTCAAAACGTTATCAGGGCCCTTGGCCCTAATTGTGTCATATTGTGTTTTTGTTTTGTTTGTTTTTGTTCTTTGTTTTAGTGTCTTGCACTAGAGAGGTTGGTCACTAATGCTAGTCTCCAGCCCTTGTCCCCTGATGACTCTGAGGCTCCTGGCCTATGGGCCATTCACCTGGTGGCCTCGCCCCACAGCCATCACTGCAAGAACAGACTCTCGAGCTTGACTATGACTCCACTGGTTCCTGGCGTGGGTGACCCTTGCTCTTTTGCTATTGGTCATGGAGTAACTGTGCCCCTGTCATCCCATAAACATCTCTGGCAGCCTCCTGAGCCAATTCTCAGCCATCCTGGTCTTGGGACACGGAGGCTGGTTGGTTCCTTCCACATCCTGTGGGTGCTGGCCCCACCCTGCTGACTGTCACTTACCAGGTGCAGAAAACACTTCTGCTCCCACCTTCATTTCCAGACATCCTTGAATGCTCCCACCGACCTTGTGGAGAGGAGAACTCAGAACGAATGTCCCCCTGCCTTGCCACCACCTTCCTCCTTTTCCCTATAGTTCCGTATAGGGGAGGCATGTTGACTCCCGGGACCCCGCCCGCCATTTTTTGGTTTTGTTTTTCTAAATGGGACATGGCTCTGAATCTTGGCCCCTCCTTCCTGGGTGGCACCCACCGTCCATGGACCAGTGATGGCAGTGACTGCTGGCTGGGAGAGAAAGAGGTTATAAAGGAGAATGGAGATGAGGAATTAAGATGTTCTCACCCATGTACACATTTAGCTACGACTTTTTCCCACTGGCATCTCATTGTTTTCGTAGTTTTCACAAATATACAGCCATATACAATTTTATGTCTTGAACGTTTTAATCTGTTCCTTCATGGAAGCGCCTTAGGGGTACTCAGAGAGACCTTCCCTGGTGGAGGTCGGATACCCCATCTCCTCCGCGTTCTTCTCGACCATCATTTGTGTTCTACCTGGAAGTTTTTGTTTGTATCTGTGTGGTTGTTGTCTCACTGTATTAACTTTGAAAAGGATAGCCAGATAGTCTGAAAAGATTACTGAGTAGTTCATCATTTCCTGTCTTATTTGGGAAACTATATTTGTTATGTTAAAAAGAGCATGGAGTCTATTTTATATTTCTCTTCCATTTATCTCTTTCTCTAACACTGATGCCACATTATTTTAATGGCTGTGGTTTCATAATCCATTTTCATACTTTGGGGCTTAAGACTCCTGGATGGATATTCATTTTGAAAATGGTCTTGCCTCTGTGTGTTCGTGCACATCTATCTATTCTCTCATGAAATCTCAGGACTCACTGGGTTGTCCTGGTTGCTTCCCAGACTACTGATGAACTGTCCGACCTTGCACTTGGCCACCATCTCCTGAAACACTGATCAATACAATGACCATGAGAACATTAGAGACGACACCCACTATTGTTTTTAGATAAACACACTTCATCACCTCAAGGAAGTATCTTTCTGTAATTTACACACTATACGGATCCAAATTTAAAATGAATTTTAATCTATTTGCCATTGAGAATGCAATTTTATAAAAAGTGAATTTTTCATTTTATCAAATGCTGCTTTTGATACTCATCAGTATAATCTTTTTTCATTGACGTGGATGTGATCAATTTTATTTCTTACGATTAACCTGTGTATTCTTGGATTAAATTCTACCTGATTCGGTGGCATTATTCTTTTTTATGTGAATGTACAACCCTGAGTTTTTTTTTCTGGTTGGCACTTACATTTCTATGTGAAGTGAGTCTGTTATTCTGTTTTGCTGGGATGCTTTTGTCACGTTGTGATACCAGGTTTATGTTAACTTTAGAAAGCAAATTGTTTTTAAAAATGAAAAACAATTTTTCATTTTTTTCTACAATCTGTAACAGTTTAAATAGTGTAAGAATTATGTGTTCCTGGCAGGTTTGAAAACTTGCTCATAAAACACTTGGGCACGGCTCCTTTTATGGATGCAATTCTTTGAGACTGGTTTCTATTTCTTCTGTGGGATAGTGATCTATTTTGATTGTCAGATTTGATAATTTTTATTTTCTTATTTTCCTTCTCCTTGGGGTTCAACATTTTAGCTGGGATTTATACGTGAAGTTCTGCTTTCTTTTATTTTCTTGTTATCTCATTTCCCACATCTCATACTTGTAATTTCGTTTTGTCTTCATTTGAGGCTTCTTGGAAGACTGTCAATTTTGATAGTTTTTTCTTAAAAAAAAAATCAAGTTCTAGATTTACGAATTATTTTCATCTACTTGCCAACACACTAATTTGATCTCCAGAAAATTCTCTCTTTTATTTTCTGGTTGTGCCTTGTTTGTCAATATTAGTTTGAATGGAATGTTTAGTTTCTGTATTTTAATTCTTTCCTATCTGAGGTTAAACACGGCCAAAGCTGTATACTTTCCGCTAAGCAGACTTGACTTCTTTCCCCTGTGTTTTGCTAGGCAGTGTTTCCATACAGCGGGCCTGTGACTCTACTTTTAATATTTCCTTTGCTCTGTGTAGACAGGAACGGAGTCCTTGTGTGTTGTTTGTTAATTTGAAAATAATTGGTATTTTTATCTCCTACTTTCTTAAAATTAATTTCTAATTTACTTCATTATTTCAGAGAGTATGAACTAAACAATTTCTAGCTATGGAAATAATGGGAGGTTTTCTTTAGGACTTATCATAAGATCAATAATTTATAGGTGTAATAGATTTATGTTTAATAGCCTTCTATTAATCATTTTAATAGCAGTGTTTTCCAGATCTTCTCTATCCATTTTTCTTATTTTGATCCTCTATCCATCATCTACTTTATTTATAAAATATTGAGAGAGGTATGAAAACCTTCCCGTTGCTACTGAGTTTCTTCCAATTATTTCTGTATTTTTAGCAGATTGCTGTATGTATCTTGAAGCTGTTGCTTGATAAAATTCAATCAATAATATCTTCTTTTAAAGATCATCATTTATCCTATTAATTACTTTCCATGACATGTACGTTTTTAAAGACACAAATGCTGTCATCTTTAATCTATTTGTTTGCATTTTCCAATGTACTTTCACCATTCTTTCACATTTCCACTGCACATCTTGTATCAAGTGGATTTTCATTTTCCATGTTCCTGATCTGGGTATCTGTGTCTTAATGAGGATTTAACCAACTTTCACTTACTGTGGCAGATCATTTGGTTTGTTTCTGTGTTGTGCTTTCTGGCTTTGTTGTTGTTGTTGTTGTTGTTGTTTTTGTTTTTTCATTTTCTTTGTTAAAGCAGGACATTTTTCCTGACTGTGTTTTGGAAAGCCTGGCCCCTGTTTTGGATTTGAGGAGGGGTCACCTTTGAATTTCAAAAAGCATGTTTTAGCCTTCGTTTCTCTTGCCATCCCCTTGCCCCCTGTGCACATGTGAGACGTTAGGGGTAGCACACTTCAATTCTCTCTTCACCCTGAAACCCACATATTTGGGCAAATAAAATTTTGCATCGTCAATCTAGATTATTTATAGGAGGTTTTAGTGTCGCCTACTGTTCTTTTGTATCTTCTTCATTTGGTCTGGTAACATTAATCGTCTTCTTATCCTACACTGTGACTTACTACTGTGCTCTGGAGGGTGCTTCACCTGCCACATGGCACGGGGGTGGGTAAAGCCAGGCCTGTTTTTATAGACGCATTTTTCTTGGAACACACTAGTGCTTGTGTTCCCAGCTCCGTGGGTGCTGCTAAGGTGCTGCCGCAACTGGAGTCATCACCAGCAACTGCACAGCCACAAACCTGAAAATGTCTGTTATTATATTAAAGGCTATCTAGCACTAAAACAAATTTTAAAAAAAATCAATAATGCAGGAGCGAGGGGCTGGGGTTGTGGCTCAGCGGTAGAGCGCTCGCCTAGCACATTGGAGGCCCTGGATTCCATCCTCAGCACCACATACAGTAAATAAATAAAATAAAGGTATTGTGTCCAATTACACCTAAAAAAATAAATATTAAATAAAAAAGACATAAGAAACCCATTTTCTCAGCCCTTGCTGTCCTGAGCCTCAGCATGTGAAAGAACACCTATCTGGCCTAGAAGCCACTTGGGTACTTTGTACTTCTCTGCACCCCACATCTCGCTCTGCTGACTTGTGGCATCTAGGGTCGGATCACCGAGTTGAGGCCAACCTGGTTATTGTTTTTGTTAGGAATCTGCTTTACTGATTCATTTTCCAGACAAGATACTGATAGAATTTTTCCTTATTCAAAAACAAACAAAAATCACTGATTCTGGGGTCACCGTGCATTGCTATTGCCCCCCACCACCGGCAGCCTTTCGCCCTGAAGCCAATGGTCGCCTCCGTGGCGGTCACGTGCTCCGCTTTGCTCCTCCATCTCCCTCCACCCGCTTTCTCTTGCTTTTCTCCTATTCTCATCACCTTTGCACTGTTTTCTCCCGGTCTCCTTCCTGATTTCTCAAGTGCATGTTCTAGTTTGTGTCTCCGGGGCTCGCAGCCTTCACTCTCCTCCCCACTCCCTCCGCCCCTCCCAGTTGGGGGCACGTGGTTCTGTTCTCAGTGTCCCCTTCGCCCCTTCCTCCAGCCCAGTTGCTCCCTCAGCCTTGCTCCAGCCCCACCGCCGTCGTCCACATCACACTTTTCAGGGTGGACACTTGCTTCGATTCCCCAGATCCACCTCCTCTACTGAACCTTGTCAGAGAAATGGTGATTTTCCTCTTTCTGTTCCACCTCATAGAAGATGACCTAGTATTAAAATTTGAAATGGGCTTTGGTTCAGACTGCCTGGGTTTCTGTTCAAGTCCTCCAGACTCAGACAAAGGGGAGAAGGAAAAAGTTCTCTTGGTTGCAGTTTGAATTTGCTGGAGCACAGCACAGATCATCCACAGGGAGCCGTGGAGGGCATAGAAGTAAAGGGCTTTCACTTCTCCCCGTTTGCTTGGCCTGGTGCAGTGACCTCTCCTCCAGGGACTCTCTGGCCCCTGGGAGCTGCCCCAGCAAGCCTTGCCTCGTCTGCTGACCTTGCCTGGGAAAGCAGAGTGCCTGTTCCAGCCTTCAGGGACCTTAGCCGAGTACCCTCCTCAGACCCTGGCGTATCCTTGAGGGTTGTCTTTGGAGAGCTGCCCCAGCCGCCAGTCTCCGGCGCCTGTCACTCCAACCCCTGGGGCACGTTACTGAGAAGCCACTGGGAGCCATCTCACCTTTACCCCCTTTTCCTGAGGTGAACCCCGGACTCATCAGACTGTTGCTCAGGGTCCAAGCCAAACTAATTACCAGACACGTCTCAGGAGATTCTGGCTAAAGGAGACTGGTTTTCCCTAGGGATTTAAATAGATATACACCTCAGATGTATGAAGACAGGAGAGGGACCTACAAGTTCAGTGGGTTCTAAAGTCGCTTTGCCCGCACAGCCTCCTCTCACAGTGGCATCACAGTGTGAAAGTAAATGAGATTGGCTGGAAGGGGGAGCTTGGGGGTGTGTGGATGACAGAGCAGGCCTGTCATCCCCCAGCCTTGGCCTGTTGACCTGTTTAGAGGACACGGTGGGGCCAGTCAGGAGCAGAGGCCCAGCTGGACTTTGTTTTGTGGATTCCCAAGAAGCTTGGGAGAAACCGTGTCAGAGGTTTGGAGAGTCTCCTCCTAGGAAAAACAAGACAAATGGTTCTGGGGGACATGCGCTGTGATGGGTGGTGTCTTAGCCTGGACTACCTTAGCACCCAGAGATGGGGGGACTGAAAGCATACCCATATTCCCCGCAGTTCTGGGGGCTGGAAATCCAAGATCCGAGTGCCTGTGTGATATCTTTCGTGGTTCACAGGTGACCACCTTCCCACTGTGTCCTCACATGGCTGGGACAGAGAGAGCATTGTCCCTTCATCTCCTTATAGGAACACTTATCCCATTATGGGGGCTCCATCCTCATGACCTCATCTAGTCCTGAATACCTCCCAGAGGCACCACCTCTTAATACCATCACATTGGGACTTCAGCTATGAGTTTGGGGGCACAAACATCTGTCTACATGGGTGGTGCTCGCATGCTCTTGAATTCAATTCCCAGAACAGGCCTGTGAGATGAAGCTGCAATGTGGCCATGGAGATGAGGAAGCTGAGGCTCACCAGTGACAGAGTGACATCCTGCTGGAGCTCCTGGACCAGGGCACAGGGAACTGGCCACGAGTTCAAAGCCGAGGGTCTCCCCTTCTGCTCCTTCCCCTGCACTCTCGTCCCCTCCCCTGCGGGAAGAGGGGCTTGCTCTGGGGCTGTGGCTCTCAAACTTAGCTTTGTGACCCTTTGTGCAAAGGAGATCTCGTTGCAAATCCCAAGACATAAAGTGGATAAAAGTGGCACCACACCAGGGTCAGTGGCCAGGGAACCCCAAGTCCTGGACACTCAATACTCCTCTCCTGATGGCTGCTGCCACCGAGGGGGACCGGAGCACAGGCTGCTCTCTGTGCTCAGTGTCTGATTCCAGACTCAGTATATGGCATGCAAAGTTCTGTATGGAGCAGGGTTTGCATTTTCAAACGAGAAGGAGGCAGAGTTGACCAAGGGCACATGGGCTGTCATTGTTCTGGAATGCCGGCAGAGCAGTAGTCTTTGCCCAAAAAGGGTTTGAAAAGGGAACATTTTGCACACTCACTATTTTTTTTTTAAAATGTGCTATCCGCATTTAGCCTATTGCCAGGGCATTTCGTTGCCACTTAGAAACCTGCTGTTTACAAGTTGATGGTGGACTCTTGTCCCTCGTATGAGAAGTGTTCTTGAAGTTTACCTGCTGTTCTGCAATGCAGTCCCCTCCCCTCAGCTTCTCTGTTATTAGGAAATGACTAACGGAGGATCTCAAATGAATTTTTTAAGGGAAACTGCAGAAGAGGATGAAGTCCCAGAATAACAAACCATTCCTAAAGAGGTCTGAGCAGTTGTTCTCCCCCAGGGGCAATTTTGAACCTGGGTGACACTTGGCAATGTCACCTTTGGGATGGGAGATGCCCCTGGCATCTGGGGGCTGGACCAGGAATGCTGCTCAACACCCTGCAGTGCACAGGTTGCCCCCAAAGCCCAGAACTAGCCATCCCCAAGAGGAAACAGCACCAAGACTGATAAACTCTGCAGATTTCTAAAAGTCATCAAAACACCTTACATACACCATTTTAAAGCAGAACATAAATTTTGTTATCATTTTAATTATTTTACTATGTTTCCAACGTCTTGGCTAGTGTTCAAGAAGAAAAAAAAAACAACAAAAAAACCCAAAGACCCTGAAGTCTCCAGACGCCTGAGGGTCCCCAATGATTGCTTTCCATTGTTTTCTTTTATTGTCTTGAAATGCATGTAACATATAATTCTCACTTTAAACCATTTTAAATTGTTCAACTCGGTAGCATTTAGTACACCGACAATGTTGTGCAACCTTCACCACGAAATAGCTCTGAAACAGTTCCATCGCCACCAAATAAGACTCTGTCCCATTAGCAGTCACTCCCTCCCCAAGCCCTGGCAACCACCCACCTGCTTTTATCAGGCACCTTTGCTGCGTGTAAAGGGGATCCTACCCTGTGGCCTTGGCGCAGGTCTTTGACTCTCCAGAGTCACCACATGGTGGCATGCCTCAGGGCTTTGTTCTTTTTTGCGGTTGAATAAAAATACTTCCTTGTGGGCATTTTATTTATCCATTCATCAGTCGATGGAGTTTGGGGTGGTTTCTATCTTCTGGCTAATTAGGAAGAGTACTGCTGTGAATATTCATGTACAAATTTTTAACACCTGTTTTCAACTCTTCCCCATATCTCCACCTAGCAGGGAATTGCCGAGGCACTGGGTACTTCTCTGTTTAACTTATTGAAATGGCCCCCGCTGTTTTCCACAGCAGACCCCCAACTACAGGCCCACCAGGGGTGTGTGAGGGTTCCGGTTTCTCTGCTGCTTGTCATTTTCTCTTTTCTTCTTAGCTTCATCCTTCTGATGTGAAGGAGCATCTTGGGGTGGTTTTGCTTTGCATTTCCCTAATGGCCTGTGATGGTCCTCATCTTCCTATGTGCTTACTGTGCAATTGTGTAGATTCCTCTAATGATACCTATTTTAAGCCCTTTGTCCATTTTTGATTGGGTTGTTTATCTTTTTGTTGTTGAATTTCAGGAGTTATTTATATATTCAGATATTAGACCCTTATCAGTTATGTGACTTGCAAACATTTTTGTCCTGTGGTTTGTCTTTTCATTTCATTTTCTTTCCACATTTTCCATTGGTGCATCCCAGTTATACATAATGCTGGGATTTGTCGTCACATATTTATACATGCACAATATAGTTTGGCCAGTATCAATCCCCAGTACCTCCCTGCTCCGACCCTTTCCTCTACTGATCTCCCTTTGATTTTCATGAGATTCCCCCCATCACATACCTTTCTTTTCCTTTTTCTTCCTGTCTTCTGCATATGAAAGAAAACAGGAACCCTTGACCTTCTTAGGTTGGTTTAGTTCACTTGACATAATGGTCTCTAATTAAGTCCATTTTCCTACAAAAGATATCATCACTTTTTTTAATGTCTGAATAAAACTCATTTTTGTGTATATACCCCATTTTCCTTATCCAGTTATCCTTTTACTTTCTTGATAGTTTCATTCAATGCACACCTCTAATTTTCATGAGATCCAATTTACCTACTTTTTAAATTGTTGCTTTTATTTTGGATCATAGCTGATAAATCATTGCCTAATCCAATGTCAGAAAGACTTATTCCTCTGCTTCGTTCTAAAGGTTTTATAGTTTTATCTCCTACAGGAAGTCTTTGATCCATTTTGAGTTAATTTTTACGTATGGTATGGGGTTCAGCTCCAACCTCATTGTTTAGTATGTGGAACACCTGTTGCCAAAGCCCCCTTCGGTGAGGAAACTATTCTTTTCCCCTTTGAATGATCTGGACCTCTTTGTGGAAATTCAGTTGACCATAGGTTCGTGAGTTCACGTCTGGACTTTCAATTCTATTCCATTGCATATTCCATATGTCTCTTATCCTCAGGCCAGTACCACATGGTCTGACTGCTGTAGTTTTACAGTAAGCTTTGAAATTGTCACCCTCTATTTTTTTTTATATATTTCTAAAAGCTGAATGGAAGTTTTCAACGTGACTACACCATTTTTTTTTGTAGAAAATTATGTCTAATAGTTCAAGAACACAATTTCTTTGTAATTCCTAATTTTAAAACCTTGGAAGATAGAAAGTTCCACATCAATTTATTATGTGCTAATCATTTTAAAATGTTTAAGGAAATGGAAATGCTAATCGATCTGATCATTACACATTGTATATACATATCAAATTATCACAGCATGCCCCATATGTACATCCAATTGAAATAACAATAATTAATTTGAAGTATAACAATAATTTGGGGCCAAAACCAGAATGGATGAAGACTTATCTGGAAGTGAATCCAAACTCATGGGTCTCTTAGTAGATTTTAAATTCCTTCATCATGTTGCAGAAACATTTATATTTTTAATCATGGGATGTACCCCACTTCTGGTGTCCCACAGTATGTGACCCACATTACTTTTATAAGATCTGAAAAATCCTGAATTCCAAAACACTTTTGACTCCAGAAGTTTTGGAAAAAGAATGGAGCATGGTTATCTCATGATGCTCAAGACTCTTGACCGTTTTTTATCTTTGATTAGAATAATACAAAGACAAACAATAAGCATGATTTTTTTATGCAACTAACATTTCTGGCACAACTGACCTGCGTTAGCCAATGCACTAGAACGTTCATCACGACTGTGATTGCAGATACTCCCCCTCCTCCTGCTTAGTCTACTTCATGAAATGTTCTAGTTTAGTCAGTTCCTTTGGTTTAAACATTGCCCTTCTGGATTATCCTTTAAAGTAAAAAAGTCCCTGCCATCCATGAGGTGTGCCATCTATCTCTGGGACATCCAATCATATGTCAAGCCTATTATTCAAGTGTTATTTTGTTTAACTCCAAAGTTTCCCTATAAGATTTCAAGGTGATATTTTTATTCCCCCAAATGAGGCTCATAGTTTATGAGGTTTATCCAGTGCCCCCAAGCTAATAAGTGACAGAAGTTCTCTCCATAATTTTTCTCTACATGACAAATAAGGCATTAGCCATGACCACCATTTCCAGGAGAAAACAGAAAATCGTACATGTTCTGCTCCAGCCCTGTCCTGATTAGCTCTTACAGTGTCTAGGAAGAAGGGGGAAAGAATTAAAGTTGGGAAAACCCAGGATGACCCGGGAACTCTGGAGAGTAGGGAGTAACTCATTAACCACGAATCTAATGTTCACTGAGCTCTCGGGCCTCTTCAAGACCTGTTCTTATCCCAAACTTGCTGATTAATCAAGACATGTTTATGAAGTGCTGAGCACCTAGCTGAGTCTCATGCAGGACACTGAAGAAGACCCACTGCCTTCCTCTCTAATACGAGAGAAAAGGTTAGCCCCCCAGAGACAATAGTCACGGGTCAGTTACGTTCGTTATAAATGCCCTAGAAATTCAGAGGTGAGATGTGTCAGGCAGGGCTTAGATCATCATGGAAATCTCCACGGAGGGAGTGAAACTGCAGCTGGGTCTTCACAGGCAGGTTCTGTAAGGCCATTGGAAGCGCCAAGGCAGGAGTGAACACAGCCTGTTCATGTTCCTAAGGTGGGAAATCATGTGTGTGTGTGTGTGTGTGTGTGTGTGTGTGTGTGTGTGTGTTGGGCAGGGGGATGTGTGTAGAGAGATCATGGAAGACAATATTGACTGGTTTGGTAGGACATTACCTTTAATGTCTTTTAGAAAATCAGACAAAAGATTTTGGCCTTATGAAAGTGGGCATCGACTGGGGCTTCGGGGTAGGTAAGTGTAATAGTGGAGCCATGTTGGAATGAGATTAAACAGCAGAGATGGCAAGAGGCATGGAAGTGAGAGACTCGGACTGATGGTTTGAAGGAAAAGCTGAAAAGGGTGTGGCAGTGAGATGTAGGAGGAACTGAGAGAGCAAAAACATTTCCAAATAGGTCAGTGAGTGTCAGAGGCCAGGTATGGGGGCTCAGAGGGGAATTAATAAAAGACGGTGTTGGAATATGGGGTGTGGCATGGGTGCTGGTACTATAGGCAGAGATGTTGGGTGAGGAACTCCTTCCCCAGGCCTTTTGTCTTTATCATATTCAGCCTGAAATCATGGTGTTTAAGTGAAGCTATCTAGAACAGTGGTGTAAAATATGGTAGCCTCTAGCCACATGTGGCAAGTAATTAAACTAGAATTAAAGTTAGATAACATTAGAAATCTAGTTCCTCCCCCAGGCTAACCACATTCCAACTGCTCCACAGCTAACCTGGGCTGGTGGCTACCATGTTGGAAAACATAGGCACAGGATATCTCCATCCTCTCAAGATGCTCTATTGGACAAGACGGGTCTAGAGATCAGTAGCTAATGGCAGCATTTTGGTGAGGGGAGAGCTCATGAGCCAATTTCCTGGATCATCTCTTAAGGAGGAGAGTCAAAGGCTGAACCTTAGGACATGAATGAAATAGGAAAGAAAAGACGCAAGAACAAGCAAAATTTACCTAAGATGTGGGGAAAGTTGAAAACTCAGCATAACATAAATTCCCATCAAAGAAACGAGGAGGAGGAGGAGGAGGAGGAGGAGGAGGAGGAGGAGGAGGATTATTTCAGGGAGGAGGGAGTGGTACCAGATGCAGATGGGAAGGCAGAAAGAGAACTGGAGAAACCATTGTGTTTAGTGGCTTTAGGTCAGATGCTGATGCCATGTCCCAACAGGTGTAGACTCTGAGGCCTGGGAAGAGTTCCAGTGAAGTGTTAGGAACACAGGCTGGTCCCAGAAGATGTGGGGAGGAGAGGAGAGGGTGTGAGCGGAGCCAGCTGCTGTGAGCAGCAGAGAGAGAAGTGAAAGAGATTGGACAGTCACCACTGAGGGCTTCACCATCAAATTGGAGTTTTTTTTTCCCAAGACAGGGGAGATGGATACAGAAGAAGGGATCTTCCAGGCGTTGGTTGAGAGGATGGAATGCAGAGGGTATTAGTGGGAATGGCTGCCTTCGTTTCGCAGGGAAAACATGGCTCTACAAGGTCCAGTGGCACATCGCTGAAGAGAGATTCTGTATGTCCCACTGTGTCCATCGGAAGGGAATTAGAGCCACAGGCCTTGAATTTGCTAATATTACATCCATCCCGGGGTTTTTGGGCAATCGTGTTTCATAAGGGTCAGGAAGTAGGTCGGGAGGAGACGCTGGGCTTCTGGCCCTTAGGGTAGAAGGAGCAGCTCCGTGAAGTTGGGGCTGCCATTCTCGGAGACTGAAATAGTCCCTTGAAGCGAGACAATGTCTCAGCTGGTTGTCTGGCTTTTGCTCCCGTGTTCCCCACACATCTTCCCCTAGATTCTTCCTTTTGATTGATCTGCTTTGGGCTGTTAGTTTCTTATGGGCAGATACTCGTTGCTTTGTGTGCACTATTTTGTTTAATCCTGGAGAGCTTTTGGAGTAATGGCGGTTTTTATTTTTATTTTTTTCTGTCATTTCAAAAATGTAGAAACTGTGGCAGAGGATGCTTAAGTAACTTGCCCAGGGTCAAGGCAACCAGTAAGCAGCAGAGTAGGAGTTGAATCTGGTTCTGTCCGGCACCAAATCTCATATCCTTAATGTCCTCTGGACTCTGTGACCAGCATGCTAAGGCAACCAGTCTATTCCTGCTATCATGAGTAGCTTGGCCTCAACTCTGATCATGTCCACATAAGGATGTGTTTGCTCTCTATAGCCATAATTCTCTTCTCATTACTGAGAGGTGGAAAAATGGTTGTGGAGAATAGCACAAATAACACCTCCCGGTGTCAACCCAGCCCCCATGGGGGACAAAACGCTTAGCAACTCTTTCAAAGTAACCAAGACAAAACTTGACCTTTAAGCACTTTCTCCATTTAGAGTTAAATTTGTCTTCAGCAAATATGGTTTGAATAAATCAGTCCTCCTGTTTTAGCTATTTAACTAGGAAGGTAACATTTCCAATCTGATTTAATTTTTTTTCTTTTATCAAATTCTGAAGGGCAAGGGGGGCGGGGGGAAGGAATACTAAAGTTCAGAATAGAAAGGAAACTTCCCAAGAAGTTCATTCTTATAAACTGTTTCCACAGTCATCTTAAATATCACTTTTACTTTCCAACTCCAGTCTCGGGTTTCCATGGTAACTGCCTTTACCCCGGCTCATTTGTATCATGTTCTTTGTACAGAAGCCATTGGCAAGACCCGGCTGTGTCACAAAGTTCAGGTGTCAATATCAAATGGATTATCTGGGACAAATACCAGAAAGAAATATAGTGCACTCCCACACACTAACTTCCCGAACCCTAGCCCTCTGCTACTGCCGACCAAGTGCCCAGGGCTTCCTGGAGCTGGCTGTCCTCTCCAAGTCAACCCACTAGCTGCATCCAACCACGACCTCTCTATATGTGCCACTGTGTCCATCGGAAGGGAATCAGAGCCACAGGCCTTGAATTTACTAACATTACGTACATCCCGGGTTGTTGGGCAATCGTGTTTCATAAGGGTCAGGAGGTAGGTTTGACAGCCCAGCCAAATCCCACTTGAGAAACCGAATTCTGCCTTCTGTGATACACAGAGGCTTCCAGATGGAAGTGATCTCCAAGGTCAGCGCAAATCTTGGTACATAGGGTCTCATTTAGAAAGCATGGCCAGAGTCTGTTCTGCCCTTGACCAAGGCAGAGCTGGCCTGCCTGTGAGAGCCTCCCCCACAGGCCTCTTGCACCTCTCGTGTCCATGTCCACCATGCTTCACCAGCCCCGATCCTATTTTCTAGTCTCAGTGAGGGAACAGAGGAAGAAACATGGCCCTTCCCATCAAACCATTTCCATTTTCATAAAATGAATCCCACTTCTTCTTCTGTGAAGCCACCCCAAATGGGCTTTGATCTCAAAATATTTGTAATTCAAGAACCATATTGAGAGCTCAGTGGGGGCCAGACACCCACAGACTTCAAGGTCAAGCCCAATAAAGAACAGTGATGGTTGCAAGGGTCCCGTCAAAGGAGGTCCAGTCAACTCTGGAGTCAGGGTGTCAAGCCATCCAACAGCAGTGACGTGGCTAGCACAGCCCACCACCTGCTAGTATAATAGCAGGCAGGGTTCAGCATTGGGTGTGAGCTTTAGGTAAACACAGGTCTGTCTCAATATCTGCTTCAGGAAAGGTCTTGAGAGTGAAACCTGGTCTTCATTACACTGGGTTCAAATTCCAACTTTTCCTCCTGCCCAAACCCAGGGGACTGAGTGGAGGGCACATGGGTAGTTTGTGTGAAGAAGTGACCCTGTGCAGACAGCGGGGAGGACTTCTTCTGTGTGACCAGGCAAGGGAGGAGTGGAAGAGTGAAGCCACAGGAAGGGACTTTAATGAGCACTTCCGTCTGCTTCCTTCCGTGGGTAGCAACAGCGTCCACTTTTTAACCATGCCTTCAAACTTTGAGTTTCCCTGGCTCTCCCTCCCTCTGTGCCCTTGGGAAGCATCCTTCTAGAAGCCCAGGTCTCCATTCTTCCTGAGCAGAATGATGGGGCTGGCTGAGGCCGTCCGCTCTAAAGCTCCGAGTTGCATTCCTCAGGCGTGACCTGCACGGGTCTCCATCCGCTTTGAGTCCTCAAGGCTGAAGCCCAGCCATGAGTACTGAGTAAATATTTGTTAAATTAAATTAGAAAGAATCAAAGTCCAGTGGCACATCGCTGAAGAGATTCTGGCCAGCTGCTTTACTTAACAAGAGCACAGACCAAGGGCTTGGGTTTTCTCCCTTTCGCTGAGACCCACGAGGTGGTTTTGGCAACTTGGATCCAAGTCCAAGTTGGCATCTTCAGATGTTGATTCCGACCAATCCTCGAGCTGGGCTTTGTTAAATATCTGAACATAAAAAGGGAAAATAAACATATTCTCCAAAGTACTTAAATGAAGTCTTATAAACTAAAGAAAGTCTTCAAGCAGCTTTTTGGTGCCTTAAAAAAGAAAAAAAAGGCATGGTGTGAAACATCTGTATGATTAAATGCCGCTCTGGTTTGTACTCAATTACTTGGCTTAATTTTATGCAGCTTGGAGAAGCAAGAGTCTTGTGATCCGTGTAGACAGCCAACTGGAACAACTCAGGCCAAAAACAAAAAACAAAAAACTGAGTCGATTGTGTGTTGTCCTGCTTACAGTCACTTAAAGACAACTCTTTCTCTGTCTTCTTCAGTGCTTTGTAAGGATGACAGTAATGTATGGAGGTGGGAAGTCACTAAAGGTGGCACCATTCTGAGCAGCACGTGGAGCCCCCGAGTCCTCTCTGAACCTGTTAGCTCGCCAGGTGCCATGGGAATAGCCACCGCAGAATGGTCTCTTAGAGCAAATCCCTTTTTGCTGTACTGTCCCTCACCCCCAGTGAAGACCCTGGTCAGACCTCAGACTCTTTCCTCCTGTGGCTGGTGTGGATTTAATATGACTCCGACCACTTCTTTTATCTGTGTTTCTTCATGTTCTGCATCGTGCCTGAAGCTGTTTTCATTTCATCTAAAAACAGGCATCAAAAATGAATTAAAAATCTTTTAAGAAGGAGCTGGACGGGTAGGTATAAGCAGATCCTGGTAGAGGAAGATGAACTCTATTTACATCTTTTTTTCTATTCAAGTGGACAACCATTTCTGAGTGCTCAAGTGCCAGCTGCTTTGCATCTATCTTTGTTTAGTAACAGCAGGGTACGGGACCACTACCCTGTGTGGGAGCAGCAAGGCTGGGATTCCAACCAGGACCCTTGGATTCTGGAACCCAGGCCTTCCCATACCATGACCCTTTCCTGGGATGACTGAGGCTGCTCCCTGGCCCTCCTCCTGGCTCTTTGGAGCTGCATTCAACTGCCACACAACCTTAGGTGACCTGAGCACACACCTTCACTCACCACCCACTCGAACACCACTGCTGGCCCCTGCTACAGAACACAGGGAAGAGCATCCCCCTCTGAACGATGACAGGAGGCTTTGCTGGAAATCTCAGAGATCTGTTTGTAGTTTACATTCACAAACATGGCTTACCAGAGGCTACAAGGTGCTCTTCTACATGTGACCTGAAATTTGGGAAAAGAGGTTCAGAAAAGCGCTTTGGTTACTGAGATGCAGCCTAAATGATTCACCACTTCTCTCTTTCTCAAAGAGTTGAAGGAAAGTTTTTAGTGACCTGGTTTCAATGTAATATTTGCTTATTGTTCTTGAGAAATATCCGTGCTTTCTAAGTGGTGGATCATTTGCAATTTTTCTCCTAAAACAGAGATGAGTATAAGAATAACGTCATTAGCCCAGGGGCTCTGGGCCACTTGGTGAGTTTTCTCTTCAAGGATGTGGGATAATGAAAGGCAGGAAGGGGCTCTAGAGCACTTGCTGTGCTGCTACTCTCCCAGCTGTGAGTTAGACTCCCTGAGCCGTGGATGGATAGCAGCTCCAGGCCACCCCACATACATACCTCCATTAAGGATGGAAAGAACCAGGGATCGTGCGTCAGCACATCAGGGGCATGGTGGAGGTGTCCCTGAGCGTCAGTGCAAAGACCTGCAAAGACCCACCCGAGAAACGTCATTTGTAATCAGCTGTCAGTACCTCAGAGAAAAATGACTTGAGGACCATACAGAGCGCAGTGTTGTAAAAAGGGGAGATTGTCTTGTCACATGGGGCGCAGAAGCCAGTCTCTGCAAAGAGTTATAGAACGGTGCGGTCGGTCGACAAGTGCCGCCAAAGAACCTAAGTGTTTAGAGACATTTATGGCAGCAGGACAGAGTAACTTTCTGTCTGTTGAATTTTATAATAACAGCTGGAGCTCGTGTTTTCTTAGCAGCTGTTTTTCCTTTTTTTGATTTCTTTTTTACGATTTATTTTTCTTCCGTTTAAAATAAGTGCCTTGTGGATTTGAAAACGTGGCTCCACATACAGATGCTGTGAGCAGCTCCAGTATGTGAGGCGTCAGGAGTCCAGGGGACAAGTGAAAAATTAATATTGGAGCCTGCACGTTTTGCCTGTCCAGGGGAAAGGCTGTCAGGAAGTGTCCAGCATTCCAAGTGGATGGGCCGCTTCTTCCCAGATGTTTGGTGTCCTGGAGACCCAGTCAGAGGATCTGCTTGGACTCCATGCCTTGGAGACTGAATATCGATAAAAGGAATACAAGTCCCAGGCCTAGAACTCCCACTGCTTTTCCTAAGATGATGCCCAAAGACCATGGGGATGCTGGCTGTTCTGAGATGATGGGCCTGGGGAGGGACCGCCCTGGGACAAAATAGCATCCACGAGAGGCCATAGTCAACTGGGAGAAAAGAGGATGCTAATGTCCACATCCAGAAATGTCAGAAGTGACTGAATAATCAGCAGAAACCCTGATTTGTGTTTTGGTAGCAATATTTATGAGTTTATTCTACTTTAAAATACATTTTAATAACTAATCAGTTAATGTTCACTCTCCCCCACCCACTCCACCTCGCTCTTCATCCATATTCATTACTCTAGATGAAAGGAAGAATAATTTTGTTTAGTTTTGAATAAATTCTTAGTTGGAATTCTATTAATTTATATATTAAGATGGATAAAATTGAAGCCCTCACAACATTAAGACTCCCATCCAAGAATGTATCACTCTACAGTCAATTTTTGTAGCTTTCTCTATTCATTCCATGTATTTCTCATTAAATGTATCCCTAGAGTGCCACAGTCTGGCTGGGCACACAATCACGAGCCACCACACAGCTTGTAGATTCAAACAGCAACTCTTTATTCCCGAACTCACACCAGCCTTCTACAATCACGTTCTGGGGAAATCCACGTTCTCTGCCCAAATCCACGTTCTCTGCCCAAATCCCCCTCCACTGGGCTTCTCTCTCCAAAAATATACTGTCTAAATCCCGTGAGAACTCAAGGGGAACTCAGGCAGCAGGATACGCCCTATTCCCAGCAGGAATAATCTTAAACCTTAAACCTGGAACCTAAACTGGGAACGCCCTAAACAAGATTATCTTAAAACCGGGAACACCCTAATCTGCCTTGGTCCTTGAGCAAGGTTAAGTACATTCAATGTCACTGCAACATGGGGTACGCTGGCAAGGAAATTGTCATACTTACTTGGCTAATGGCTCCCAGCATCTCCCCCCTTCTGATTAATTAAACAACAAGCAATGTGGCTTAAGGACCGTGCCTGGTAGGTTGTCCAATTCAACATATGGTTCTTACCCGTCATCGGAAAACTGACCTTTAGGCGTCAGCCTCCTGTCTTAGGTTGATACCACTGCAATTGAATCATACCCGTCACTGACTACCGGTCCAGCATACAGCCATACTTGTGGATAGGTCTATGCACCAGTGGGGGGGTGAGGTTCTTTGCCTCACCTCTGTTGGCCCCCAAATTTGGCCTTGGTGCCAGTGGGGGAGTGAGGTTAATGTGGCTTATGGACCGTGCCTGGTAGGTTGTCCAATTCAACATATGGTTCTTACCCGTCATCGGAAAACTGACCTTTAGGCGTCAGCCTCCTGTCTTAGGTTGATACCACTGCAATTGGATCATACCCGTCACTGACTACCGGTCCAGCATAAGCCATTGGCCCCCAAATTTTAGACCATCACTAGCAGAAGGGAGGAGGATACAGAAATGCCACGACACCAAGCCAATTGACGGCTCCTTGGGAAAAATTGCATCACTGGTGACACCATCAGCAAAGATATGTCAGCACTACCACAATTCGCTGCACCAAATGATAGTTACATAGTCCAGGCAAGTTCTGCAAGCAGTTCAAAGCAGAGGAATCTATCAATATGTCCATTTCCTCCCAAAATCTGTCTCCTCCCAAAGTAAGTTGACTCTTTGATTGAGCATTACTTGTTGAGTTCTTCACCGGCACTGGGATGGAGATAGGAATTCTGGCAATGATGCTAAAAAGACATTATCCTGAAAAGAATTATTAAATATAATGAAAAGGAAAGGTGAAAGTAAACAAACAGATCTGTTAACCTACTTTAAAAACAATGCTTAACAGCTTTTTACCTAATTTAAATTAGTAAACAAACAGATCTGTTAACCACCTTTAAAAACAATCCTTAACAGCTGTTTACCTAATTTAAATTAAACCATTTAAATCACGTGAATAAAAAAAATAATAATAATTTGGATCCATTTTTTCATGAGCGCTCCTCATATAAGAAATATGGACATACGCACATACAGACATACAACACAAAACACAAGAGTGTACACAAACGTACAACACATAAGAAAATAGTAAAGGCCTTGTAGCTTTACCTAGGTGAAATCTCCATTGCAATGTTTAAAAACTCCACAGTTAAAAAATAAAACTGATCAGAAAAACATTAACCTAGGTTTGTATGAGCTCAAAAAATAAAAATAGAACCTTATGATGTGGAAAAAATGCAATAATAAAATAGCTATTGAAAAAAGCATCCTGGTTAATCACTGTCACAGATGTAAGAATGGCCAAGCTGGAGTTCTGGATATCAGCTGTTATGGATTTGAGTCAAATCATCTTCTTTTCGATCTGTAGAAACTGTTTTAGTTAATCTCTCTGGAATCCAAATGGGCTGCTGTTCTCCCTGTGGAAAAACACAAACAGACCCCCGACTCCAGACAATCACTGGGTCAGGACCTTTCCATTGTCCTGTTAGAATATCATTCCAAAGTACTTTAGGCTTATGTACATTTTTTGGATACATATGCCTTTCCGCAGCACTAAGTCCTGATGAATCCAAATTTAAAAAGTTTAGAGTAAAAAGCGTTATTTTAAGTTTATCTTTGGGGGATATATACCCCCTTCCAATTCCCTCTTTTTGCTTTAATAAGTATGTTTTAATAGTTTGATGAGCTCTTTCAACTATGCCTTGTCCCTGTGGATTGTATGGGATTCCTGTTATATGAGTAATACCAAATGATGAGCAAAATTGTTTAAAAGAGGTAGAGGTATAGCCAGGACCATTATCGGTTTTTAACTGTTTAGGAACGCCCACAGTGGCAAAATTTTGTAAGCAATGAGCTATAACATCTTTAGTTTTTTCTCCGGCATGAAGGGAGCCCATCAAAAATCCAGAAGAAGTATCGACTGTAACATGTAAATATTTTAATTTTCCAAATTCTGGCAAGTGTGTGACGTCCATCTGCCAAATATGGTTAGGTATCAGTCCTCTAGGATTGACTCCAAGATTAACTTGTGGTAAAAATGTCACACAATTTTGACATTGTTTTATTATATGTCTGGCTTGTTCCTTAGTTATTTTAAAACGCTTTTGTAAAGTATTAGCATTAACATGAAACCTTTTATGAAAATTTGTAGCTTCTTCAAATGTAGAGAAAATATGTATGTCATGTGTAGTTTTATCTGCTAAATCATTGCCTAAACTAAGGGCTCCAGGCAATCCTGTATGTGCCCTAATATGTCCTATAAAGAATGGATCTTTTCTGTCCCAGATTAGACTTTGTATAGTGGAAAACAAAGAGAAAACAGTAGAAGAAGGGGAAATCCTACCAGCATCTTCAAGAGATACTATAGCATTAACTACATACTGACTATCAGAAAATAAATTAAATACAGAATCTTTAAACATCACAAAAGCTTGTAAAACTGCATTAAGCTCTACCTTTTGAGCTGATTGTTTGGGTACTACAAATGTAAAAGTTTGATCAGGGGTAACTACTGCTGCTGTACCATTATTTGACCCATCAGTGAATATATTTGGAGCATTCATGATAGGTGTTTTTCTTGTCATTTTAGGAAAAACTACAGGATGCTTAGACCAAAAAGACAACAAAGGATTAGATGGTAAATGATTATCAAATGAAACATTAGATTTACACATGATTATTGCCCAAGTATTTAACTCATTAGCTAACTCACCAATTTGATCCATAGTATATGGAGTAATAATTTTATTGGGAGAAATTCCAAACACTCCCTTCGCTGCTTTTATTCCTTTGAGTATTAATTGTCCTACAGCCTCAGGATACCTAGTAAGAATAGTGTTAGGAGAATAAGATAAATGTATCCACAATAATGGACCTTCTTGCCAAAATACTCCTGTAGGAATATTTTTTGTTGGTAGTACAATAAATAATAAAGGCAAACTTATATCAATTCTATCCAAATGTATGTTTTCCATATATGTTTCAATAATTTTTAATGCCTTTCTTGCTTTAGGAGTTAACATGCGGGGTGAATTTGGATCTGATGGACCTTTTAGAATATCAAATAAAGGTCCCAACTCTCCTGTTGGTATACCTAGATAAGGCCTTATCCAATTTATGTCTCCCAATAACTTTTGAAAGTCGTTAAGTGATTTGAGTTGATCTACTCGTATTTGAATTTTTGGTGGACGGACCATGGTTGAGGACAATAGAACTCCTAAATAATTAATTGGAAAATTTAATTGTACTTTATCTATTGCTATCTCTAGATTATAATTTTTTAATAAGTTTGTAAGTGTGGCATAACATTCCAGCAATATGTTTTTATCTTTATGTGCCAATAATACATCATCCATATAGTGAAATATTTGTAGTTCAGGATTTTGATTTCTAAGTGGCTGGATTGCTTTGTTAACATATATTTGACACATAGTTGGACTGTTAGCCATCCCTTGAGGGAGTACTTTCCATTCATATCTCTGATCAGGACCTTCATGATTTAATGCAGGGATAGTAAATGCAAAACGTGGACTATCCTCGGGATGAATTGGAATTGAAAAAAAACAATCTTTAATATCTATAGCTAAAACATGCCAGGTTTTTGGCAAAGCAGACAATTGAGGAATCCCTGATTGAGCAGGTCCCATAACAACCATCTCATTATTAATGGCTCTTAAATCTTGCAATAATCTCCATTTACCAGATTTCTTTTTGATGACAAAAATGGGAGTATTATGGGGAGATATGGAAGGTTGTATATGTCCTTCCGTTAATTGTTGTTTGACCAGATCATGGGCTACTTGTATCTTTTCTTTAGTCAGGGGCCACTGAGGAACCCACACTGGTCTTTCTGATTTCCAAGTAATTTTGATTGTCTCAGTGGCCCTTTCTGAAAATCCAACCCATGTCTGTCTGTTCCTTGATCTATTTGTACTGGTGCTGCTATACCTTGCCCTTGTTTTCCTAATCTTTTTTCTTTCCTAAAGCCTTGTCTAGCCCTAGTAGTGGGCGCATTAGGATTGATATTATTTGTTAACGTCAAACCTAATTGATCTAGGACATCTCGTCCCCATAAATTTATAGGAAGATGATCCAATACATATGGCTGTATAGTTCCTTCACATCCTTCAGGATCCTTCCAATCTAATATCATAGAACTTCTATGGGGATTAGTCGCCACTCCTAGGCCTCGAAGCGTTTGAGTGGCTTGTTGTAATGGCCAATGTTTTGGCCATTCTTGACGAGATATGATGCTAAGGTCAGCTCCTGTGTCCAGTAGCCCATTAAACTCATGACCTTGAATATTTAGTTTTAGCATTGGGCGAGAATCTAAATTTAAAGACAACATAGCCCAATCTACACCTGTGGAGCCTAATCCCCTGGAACCTCTTTCTACACTATGACTAGGAAATTTATTATGTAGGCTGGGTATTATTAACAACTGTGCTATTCTATCTCCAGGTGAAATTACTGATATACCTCTTGGAGAACTAGCTATAATTTTTATTTCACCTACATAATCGGGATCAATTACCCCAGGACTTATCATAAGTCCTTTTAATGTAGATGAACTACGTCCCAGTAATAAGCCTACTGTTCCTTGGGGAAGAGGTCCTTTTACTCCTGTGGGAATGATTTGAACTCCCATCTCTGGAGTTAATACTGCTCTGGCAGAGGCACAGATGTCCAACCCTGCGCTCCCTCGGGTTTGTCTGATGAGGGATTTAATGGACAATGTGTCCTGGGCACTACCCTGATGGTGTTGCTGGGATCCTCCACTGCCCCGTATATTTGTGGTTGTGGGCCCCGGAGCATTGGGCCCCCCTGTCCGTTTTTTGGCAATGGAGCCTGATGCCTTTCTCCACGATATCTTGGATAAATACCTGGTCTTTGTCCGTTTTTTGATAAGGGAGTACCTTCTATGGTGGTTTGAGAACGGCATTCATTAGCCCAATGTCTCCCTCTACGGCATCGTGGGCAAATACCTGGTATTCTATTCCTTTGATACCTACTTTTGTTAAACCCTCCTCCTATGGGGCAATTCCTTTTAAAATGTCCTGTTTGTTCACAATCATAGCATGTTTTTGGCCTGGCATCTAAAGCCTGTTGTACTGCAGCTGCCAAGACTTGCCCTTGTTCATTAATATCTCTACATAATTTAATATATGTGTTTAAATCTTCATGTCTCCATGGTCTAATAACCTCTCTGCAGCAACGATTTGCTTGGTCATAAGCCAGTTGTTTTATTAATGGCATTGCTTGTTCTGTATCCCCAAAAATTTTGGCAGCCGTTTGAATTAGCCTATCTACAAAGTCAGCGTAAGGTTCATTAACTCTCTGTATTACCTTAGATAGCTGACCTTGTAAATCTCCATGTCCTTGTAAAGTCTTCCATGCCCTAACTGCGTCTGCAGCAATTTGTGCATATATAGCAGGATCATATTCAATTTGTTGCCGTTGACCCTCATAAGGTCCTTTTCCTAACAACATATCTAGATTTCTTTGCGGGTAACCGGCTGCTGCATTTCGCCTAGCTGTCTCCGTGCAAAATTCCTCATTGGCAACCTTCCATAACAAATATTGTCCTCCATTTAGTACAGATTTACACATGCTAGCCCAATCTGCTGGCGTCATGTCCAAGTTAGTAATGGACTCAACCATGCTTACCGTGAAGGGAGCTTGTGGCCCGTAGGTTGTTACAGCCTCCTTCAACTGCTTCACTGTTTTAAAATCTAAAGCACGGTGAATTCGCTGCCCTCCTGCCTGTTCAAGTACAGGGCATGCTAATCTTTGAGGTCCTGTCTCAGGATCCCATTTATCAACTACGGGGTTTGAGGGCCACTCAGCTGTCTCCATCGGTGGGGCTGTTGGTTGAATTACGCCCTCTTGTGATAAAACGGAGTTACTAAAAGCCTCCTGTTGTGGCCTTTTTCCTAACAACCCCTTTTCCTTTAAATTTTCTTCCTCTGTCTGACTAGCTCGAGAGACCTTCTCTTTTGCTTGATCTAAAATGTCTTTCTCCATGGTCTGAACCTCTAACAATTTACTTAACATCTTTTCGGTTTGTTTTTTACTAATTTCTAATCTACTATAAAGATAACGCAACCCAATAAGATAGCACAAAACAAAGCCGAAACTGAATGAAACAAAAACGGAATAAAAAATCGTTGTATCAATTTTCTCTTCCTCAGGGCCGACAAACTTCAAACCTTTAGTCAACCATTTTTTCCAGTTTGCCTGAGAAATTTCTAGGGATAGGCAGCTTGAAACAAAAACAAGATAAATCAAAACAATAACACATTGTTTTTTGAGTTGGTCACCCATTCTTTCGCTCTTCCTCAGGGCGAGCAATTTCACTTACCTCCAAGCTTCAGAAGTTCCCCGCACGGGCCACCAAATGCCACAGTCTGGCTGGGCACACAATCACGAGCCACCACACAGCTTGTAGATTCAAACAGCAACTCTTTATTCCCGAACTCACACCAGCCTTCTACAATCACGTTCTGGGGAAATCCACGTTCTCTGCCCAAATCCACGTTCTCTGCCCAAATCCCCCTCCACTGGGCTTCTCTCTCCAAAAATATACTGTCTAAATCCCGTGAGAACTCAAGGGGAACTCAGGCAGCAGGATACGCCCTATTCCCAGCAGGAATAATCTTAAACCTTAAACCTGGAACCTAAACTGGGAACGCCCTAAACAAGATTATCTTAAAACCGGGAACACCCTAATCTGCCTTGGTCCTTGAGCAAGGTTAAGTACATTCAATGTCACTGCAACATGGGGTACGCTGGCAAGGAAATTGTCATACTTACTTGGCTAATGGCTCCCAGCACTAGAGTATTTTATATTTTTATGGCTGCTGTGAGTGGAACTCTGTTCTCTGTTACATTCAAATTCTAATTCTTGCTAGTATGTAAGAAAGATTTTAATATATTAATGTTTAGATGGATACCTTCATGCTTTCTTCTTATATTAGTGAGCACTTTTCTCCAACTAGTTCTTCTGGATTATCCAAGTGTATAAAAATCATTTACACTTCCTAACTCTTCTTTTTCCTTGGCTAATAACTTTAGCTGTTATTTCCAGAACAACTCTAAAGAGATTACAGCGTCCAGCTGGACTGTGACGGGGGCTGGGATACTCTTGCGCTCTTGGCTATATTAACAGGAGCCGGTCACCTGAAGCCATGTGCCCGCCTCCTCTTCCTCTCCATTGTTCCTCACACACTTCCTGAGAGGAATAAAATCTCACTCTGAAAGACATTCTTGGAGAGATGTTGAGTTGTGGGTGTCCTTTCTGCCCTGCCTTGGTCACAGGTGCAAGGAGAGGGTGAGGCATGAGAGGCTGATTGTATGTCTAACCGTGAGGTTTCATATCTTGGTGGCAGGAGATGTCAGCACTAGGGCTTCTTGCTTAACCCTGGGCCAGAGCAATGACCTTAATCTTATAGCACCCTGGGCATGGCCCTGCCTCCCAGGGACAGAGTAGGGTGCCCTTTCTGAGCTCCTTACTTTGTATTTTCTTCCTGGCTCCTATCTGAACCCATATTCAGGTTATCCCTGACAGGCAGAAGGGAGAGAAAATTTATCCCTTGGTTCTATTTCCAACCCATTCAAAAATAGCAAGCCGGCGGAGTTCTCAGGGGCTGACATGTGTCCAGATGGGAGACTGCGTGCCTGGTCTCCCTGTGACAAGGTCAGGGGAGCCACAGGCCTGTGTTACCACCCGCCCTGCTCAGCCGGGGTTTTGCCTGTGTTTCCCATTGGAATGGAGACTAGTTAGAACTGTCAGTGTTGCAAGAAAATCCTACCCTTCTCTTCTGCTTATTCTTTTGCTTTGTATAGTTATACACACACACACACACACACGTACACACCTGTGACTGTGCCAATATACACACAGGCAACATGCTCCCAGACAGCAGCGCCTGCTGTGATATGGTGCCTGCCCCACCCCCTCCAGGGGTGGGAGTGCTAATGGCTGGCCCTCACAGCTGAGTGTCACCGCCTGGGGACTGCCCTCTGTTGATGGGAGCCGCCTCCTTTCTAAGAGCAGGAAATACAAGGACAGGCCACCTCCTGATTCATGGCCACTCCATTGACTTGGGCTAAGGCTTTTTCCTGTCTGCATTACAGCCCAGCTGTGGCTCTCACAGGTGTGATGCTGGGGCCATTCCGATAAGCCTTCTGCAGGCTCACCTCCTGGAGTCTACCTCCTGGGCTTATCGTCTATATACTCTGCTTGAGTTTTTAGAGTGTCATCATTTTTCTTTTTCTTTTTTTCCAGCTCCTCCCATCTCTTTTCCTGTACACACTCTGATGGCCTATGTACATTGAGCTTTTATTTCCACGGGAGAGACCCCTAAGATAGGGACGGCTGGTCCGAAGCGTGTGCATGCTTCCAATTACAGAAGATGTTTCCAGATCACTGTCCCAGGAGTCTGTGACCCATTCCTCCAGCCAGTGCAGGAGGGAGCCTGTTGCTTACTCCACCTTGAGCTTTCCACCTGCAGATCCCTCCTGAAGGTCAAGGGCAATGCAGGCCAGACGCTTCCCAACTGCATCAGTTAGGAAATGAAAGGTGGGTTTGGTGAGGGAGGAGGAAGACGATGGACTTGAGGAAAGCCCCTCGGCTCTGCGGTGGCTTCTTCCTCTACCTGGATGAGAGAGGTGGGGTGGAGCCGACCAGTTGCCATCTCCCAGGGACAGGCATGAGCCAGCCTGAGCACAAGGTTCCCTGAGCAGGGAGCCCAGAGCACAGGGACCGTGGCTGCTGCTGACAGGCCAAAGGACGGTGAAGATGGGCAGCAGAGAGCAGAGATAGAAGGAGGAGCAGGGGACGCAGGGAGCCACATACAGTAGGACTCACAGGGCTCTCACTTCCCTGCGAGTGAAACTGCACTCTTCTTGTCTCTGGGGGGGAAAAGGAGGAGAAAATTTCTAGGTTGCTCACTTGCCCAGGCTGGAATGGAGGAAAACTGAGACTGTTAAATTTAGGAAAATCCATTTAGGATACCTGAGTACAGATGCACCTCCTCCAACATCCAAGACATTGCACGTGACCTGGAGCTTCCCAACTTTTCAAGCCGGTCATCCTCGGTGAAGGGGTGCTGTTGGAGGCTGGTCTCGGGGCAGGCCCAGAAGGGTTTGCTACCAGCCTGCCTGCTTGTGCCCTGGGCATGGTGTGACAGGCCATCTCTGCTTCAGTGTCCCTGGCATCTCCTGTCCCCTTGGCAAGTGAAATGAAACTGACCCTGTGGGTTGCTTTTATGGCACAGAATCATTATCTGTAATAAGCATTTCTCAACTCAATTTATTTCTACCAATTGTTTTAAATCTTTCTTATTAGCTTCATCAGGCAGGCTATTATCTTAATCTTCTTATCATCCATGTGAGAGTTTGACAGGTCATAGGGGCACCTGCCTTCTCCGCCAAGGAGACATGATTAGGTTACAGCTCCAGAGGCTTGGAATCCTGAGCCCCAGCCCCCAATTTATCTCCCGAGCATCTTTCTTTCTTTGTACCCAGGATTGAACCCAGGGATTGCTTAACCCACATCCCCAGCCCTTTTGTATATTTTATTTAGAGACAGGTTTTCACTAAGTTGCTTAGGGCCTTGTTAAGATGTTGAGGCTGGCTTTGAACTGAGGATCCTTCTGCCTCAGCCTCCAAGCCCCTGGGATTACAGACGTGCACCATCACGCCCGGTTACCCAAGTGTGTGTGTGTGTGTGTGTGTGTGCATTTTAACTATGAAAGTCCTTGGTTTCCTGAAGTCCAAGGAGTAAGTGAATCTGTGCAAACAGATTCAAACTAATACCTTGGGCTTTCACCAATGGTTTAACCTTGTGTAAATCAGTAAATAAAGAGTTGAAAGAGAGAGAGAGACCCCTCCAATCTTGGCCTCATCTGGGCAGCCACTACAACAACCTGGGCCTTCTCTGAAAGGTTGTAGAAACAATTGGTAAATTCTGAAGGAGTTAACCCAAAGTCTAGTGGGAACACTTAACACTCTGATATAACTCAGATCTTTCTTTTCCTGGGATCATCTCAGGGTAGGAAAGCAATTTGGGTATTGGCAGCAGAGATGACTATGGTCAGAACAGCTTATTTCTTGGTTAATTCCATAAATAAATCATCATATCTCAATACTCTTGTCATAGCCACAACGGATGAGAAGGTCCAGCTACACTGTCTCCCCAGCCAAATCATCTTTGGTCCTAGTTTCTGTGAACTTTTCTCTTTCTTGTGCTAAGATAATGTTGCCTGGTTCCGGGGTGTCATCATTTCAGATCATTTAGCTTTGGTCCAAATATGTGTCATTCTCACAGAAACAAGGGAGTCCTGAGGACGGAATCTGGGTCCTAGATACTGCAAAAGCCAATTGGCTGAGAGCCAGCTCTTATCATACCATAGTCACATCTCTCCCCTTTCTTCCACATGAAAGCATCCAGAGCATCCAGGGTTCAAAGTGGGTGCAGATGGAACAGTCAGCAAGCATCTTTTGCAGATAGCTGTCTGTGTGTCCATCCAGACCTCTACTTTCTCTGCAGGGGAGCTGCTCAGGAACAGGATCTTGTTCTCTGGCACAGACAGCTCTTGGATGTGCAGACTGGCAGCTCTCACGCTATGATGAGCATCAGAATCCCCTAGGAATTATGCAGATTTCCAGTTCCCCACCCCACAACCCTGACTCTGGGGCTGGGTCAGCTGGGTCATGGCTTATTGTGACACTGGTTACAAACCTGAGTCTGTTGGAGGCTCAGGACAGTGGTCACTCTCACGTATGCCTGGTGCTGTCTTCAAATACCCTACGCTCCTTCTCCCAGAAATAGCCAATCCACCTCATCCCCCACCCACTTTCAGCAAAATGGGAGCCACATCTCCCAAATGAGTCAGCCCCTACTTGGCTCATCTGCACCTAAGCCAAGGACTTTCTGCGTTTTCTTTGCAGACACTAATTGGAGGTGTGTGAGGTTGTAAGTGATGTGCTAAGGAACTGTGTGTCTTTTCCCAGATTTTGTTTTTTTGTTAAGCTGTCCTGAACCTCCTCACTCTGCCTCTCTTCTCATCTTTATAATGAACTCCAGTGCCAGGAGGGCTGCGCATTTTCAGATGTGGAATCAGGGTTGTGGACCTTCCAACTGCATTTCTAGGACCTGTGCTGAAACATTTGATCACATCATCTTTTGTTTGTTTTCTGTTTTTCCTTTTTCCATGTATCTGATCACTTGTCTTTTTCTTAATCATTTTTTTTCTCATGGATAAATTTTTATACAAGTTTAATAGCCAAAGAACATTTCATTAGAATGAACTGCTTTATTCAAAATATGGGCTAAATGGGCATCTTGGCAAGCCTCTCAAGGAGCACCAGTGTCTCCCTCTCACTTTTTAGTAAGTTCCTCAGGAATTTTCTGATTTTCTGATTGCTCATTTGCCAGAGCAATCCTGTGTTACAGATCCTTCCAGGAGGCACTAGAGTTCACCCTGGTTGGTGCCCATTTTTTAATGAGCCCTGCATTCCCCCGTCTCTGTGCATCTTGCATCAAGCAGGATTGATCCAGACTCTGACTCTGCCAGTGTAGGCAGGCTGCCCATGGCTGTACCAGTCACAGTAGAGGATGGTTCCATCCCTGCTCAGGTGATAGCTGGAGATACCACTGTCCCTTGTGTGTTTCCTAGCAATCATTCCGCTAGTGTGGCTCTGCCATATTGAGATGTGACACTTCTGAGGCATTATTGTATGCCAGACAATGACGACCTCGCACATGCTAAGTACCATCAGCATTCAGACAATAAAGCAGACGGAGCACATCCAAGATTGAGCAGTTTGGCTCATGGAGCTGTCATTTGGGAAGGGCAGAATTGGAATCAGGCCCTGGGCTCTTACCCAGGATGTCCTGCAAGTGGTTATCAAGTGCCCCCTTGAAATGGCCATAGGCATGATTATTTTCAGTGGTCAGGTCAATTGAATTTCAGATCATTGACCACAAAGCCTTGAGAGCATTAAAATACTGAATGTAGAGAAGATTCTGCAGGAAGTGTGATCCTCTGAAGTCTAGAGGATTTTGTCCTTTTATGGTAATGCCAGTGTCACAGGAAAAAAAAAATAACAGAAACAAAAGTCAGTCTTCAGAACCCCAAGCCTTTGCCCTGTGTCCTTCCATGCTCCCTCTGTCCCCAGCAGACAGAGCCTGCCCTGGAGACATGAAGCTCACTGGGGCCAAGTGTTGAGGCCTGATGAGGGACTTCCATGCCTCTCCTTCCAGGCAGGCCGTGTTTTGACTTAGAGGGTTAGGAGTGGAGGAAGGGAGCAGCCTTCTTGAGCTTAGCACCAAATCTGCCTCTAATGAGCACGGGGGCTTCCCCACCACACCCGAGCAGCGGGTGTTTGTTTAGACACTGATCTTCTTCCTCAGCAGAAAGGAGACAGCTTGGGGCTGGAGACACAGCTCAGGGGAGAACACTCACCTGTCAAGCACGAGGCCCCAACTTCCATCCTCAGCACCACACAAGTCAAAACAGGAAAGAGACAGCCTGGCGACAGGCCCACCCAGGGCAGTTTTTAATACTCACCAAGAAGAACTGTTCCTTGTCATTTTATTTTACAGATGAGAAGGCAGAGTCTCCATGCTATGGTCTGAATGTTGGTGTCCTCCCCGAATCCACATCACCAAAGTGATAGAGTTAGCAGGTGGGCTCTTTGACTAGGTCCCAGTCTGTTATTCTGCTTGGGCACCCTGAATAGACTGACAACCAGAGAGATGAGCCACGTGTCTAACGTCACCGCTGGTGAATGACAGAGCCCACATCTGCCTGACTCCCAAACATTCCCATTAAACCTCAACACTTTCCCCAAACGAGTTCTGGCTGCAGTGAGACCTGAACGTTCTAGCAGTTCTTAGAAACCCAAGTGTTCCACAGGCGTGAGTCATGGTTGTATTAAGTCACAAGATAGAAAGATGAGTATTTATTTAGTGCTTGCCATGTGCCGGATGCTGTGGTAAGCTCCGTGCATTAATCATCTAGTCTCATCTTCAAGTACCAGGAGGGGGATTCAGTTCTTGCACACTGCTTTCAAGATGAGGAAACTGAGGTTTGGTGAGTCACGAACTTGTCAGTCATGCACAGCTCTGTCACCCGTGTGTATAGAGCCCTCGCTGCGGGCAAGGCGCAGGGCAACATGCCGGGGAGCTGCCAAAGGGCCCACGAGCTGGCTGGCTGTCTGGGAAGGCCGATGTGCACACCCCAAGAAGCAAGGCAAGCCAGGTAGCAGGAGCTGCAGGAGGACCTGGGGCTGATCAGGCCAGAGGGAGATGGCCACAGCAGATGAGCAGCCACCTTCGGACCACAGAGCTTTAAAGCCTCTTGGAAATGCTTTTATTTCTTGAAGATCAGAATAAAAGTAAATTTTCAGGTCAAGGAAAATGTTCTGATACACAACCTAGCCATCTTTAACCACCTGAGTTGTGAAATATAACCCCACTGTCCTGCGTGGCAGAGGGCCATGAAGACGAGCGGCTGGAACCATGAAGCCACGTGTGACCCTGCCGTGGCTCCTGGATGTGGGTCAGCCCAGAGGGGAAGGAGCAGAGCCACAGGGGAAGGAGGCTGGGTCCCTGGAAGTGGCACACGGAGAGCTGCCTACTTATCAGAAACCCAACTACAAAATGGAAATCGATTCAAGAGATCACGCATGTGGCGCCCGTCAATGGCTCTAGCATGCCTCTCGTCATTTTCCTAGGAAAGAGGAAAGACAGGTTCTGAGGGAAATCACAGAAAGAAATTCAACTGAGCATTGACAGACAGGACGCGCTGGCTCAGCAGGGGCACGCCTGCCAGCTGGTGGGTGATGGATCTGTCCTCAGGAAGAGCAGAGGAGTGCTCTGGGGCCACAGCGTGCCCCTGGCGTGGCCAGGGCCCAGCTCAGTGCCCAGAATCCTGGAGGAACTCAGGAAGCACTTGCCCTTGGGCAAACCTCAGCCAGCAGCACCTGAAAGCACGTTTTCTGTTTTAAATGGGTGTTGAATAGGTCACTAACTTTGTGCCCAGTCTTGCACCAAGACACCCGTGCAGAATACCCGAGAGACGGAAGATCGCGCCCTCCCTCAAGAATCACAAAATCAGGGTGGGAAGTTCAAATTAACCTGCATGAGAGATACAGCTTGCAGGAATTATGAGCTAGACTTTGGTGCATTCTACAGAAGCAGCAGGAGCTCAGTGAGGGGCTGAAGTTGCTAAGGAAGAGTTTAGGGGACCTTTGACCTGGGACTTAGGTAGAAGTGGGATGTAAGTAGGAGGAAGTAGGCAATTTTTGACAAGAAGGGATGAGGGAGCCCAGGATGACCAGGGGAAATACTCATGGTCACTTGGTAGGAAATGCATGATCTCTTAAGAAATGTAGGGAATCACCTTCCTCCCCCTCTCCCTCCTCCCTCCCCCTCTCCCTCCCCCTCTTCCTCCTCCTCTCTCTCCTCCTCCCTCCCCATTGTGTAGAACACCTGTTCCCCTTTGATAAACGATTGGCTGAAGGCAGAGAGGAGAAGAGAGGGGAAAGCTTCAGTCAGAAAGAAGAAAACAGGCTTGGGAATGAGGAGCAGCGCTCTGTAGCAACCCCTGTGAAGGAGTCCCCGTAAAACCTTGAAGAGGGAGCTCTCCCCTGGCCCCCTCCCAGCACAGCCCTGGGGACTGACTTTGGACTCCCCGAAGGTCCAGCCGCACTCAGGGAGAGGTGTGGGTGAGGTTCTTGCATTCAGAAGGATGAGATGCTGACAGGGGGGCTGCCACTTGTCACTTGTCCAGTATTGAAGGTGCTGTGCCTTCTTAGGAGCAGCTACCAACGTGGCTGAACTCCCATGCTGGATGGGAAGTGGCAGCCACCCTGCTCCACATGAAGAAGCCGAAAGCTCTGGTGGACTGGACAGCCTTCCTGCCTTTTCTTCCAGGAATAAAGATGGGCTCATTTAACATGATTTCTACCTGTTCTCCTGCGATTAGTGTTTAAGTGACTGTCTCTGGGTATTAGTCACTCCAAGGAAATGAAATGATGCCATGGTAATTGGCCATGTGGTTCTTGTCGATTCCCTGGGGATTTCGCTTGGCTCAGAAATCATTTTTTCACATAGACCCTGTCTGCACTCTTTATTTAGCTAATTAGAGAGCTTAAGGGAGCGGCTGGCCCTGGAGGTGGTGGGAGGCAATGGGAGGGGCAGCATATTAAAACTGGAGGGGCACTTGATTGAAATGAAATACTGGGTTCTGGTCCAGACTATTGAAATTTCTCTTCTATTAGGTTCTGATTTTGCACAGCTGTGTTACATACATTATCTCATGTAATCCTCCCCAAGACCCTACGTTGAGGGCATTAGGATCCTCTTTTCATGGATAAGAAAATGAAGTTCAGAGAGGTTGACTCACCCTGTTTCCAGTTGGGCAGCACAGGGATGGGACCAGCTCCCTGGTCTTAATTCTGGGTTCTGCTGTCCATCACTGGCTTCTACCTGCCTCACACACCTGTGTTGCCCGGACCACACCACTTCACCTCTGTCCTTGCTGCTTTGTTCATGATCTGTCCAGGTGCTGGCTGCTCTTCTGAGACTCCAAGTGCCTTTCCTTCTGAACAGGTGGAAATGATAGGCATCCTGTCTCCCTCTCCTTCTTTTTGCTTCATACCTCTTTTGATCTGTATTTCTTTGCCACAGTCCGGCTGCAGCAAACTAACCGGGGGATGACGAGCAACTTGTGTACATTGACACAGCAGGAGTGGGAGCCGTTTATTGTAGGACAGGAGGGGTATTTATACATTCCACACAGCTTATCTTAATTAACATAAACTAGATACAGCAGTCAACCAATAAGGAATCTCCACACTTAATGGCTCGCTGGCGTTACTTCACAAACCACTCCCTCTGGCAAAATGCCAGGTACCATCCTGACTTGTTTACAGACCCTAACATTTCCCCCTTTTGTTTAATTTAAATAATGACCATAGCGGTTTTTACACAAACACCATAAGTAATTTGCTACAAGCAGAAAAATGCCACCATACCAAGCCAATTGATGGCTCCATGCAAGAAGCCCTTGGAAAAATTATACCAGCAATGACACCGTTAGCAAATATACCGAGTTACAATTTGTTGTAGATTACAGTTTGTTGTCTCAGTCCAGGTAAAGCAGTGTCTTAATAGATTAACTCACAGTCCAGGTAAATCACAGTCCAGGTAAGTTCACAGGCAGCTAGCTTAAATCACAGTCCAGGTAAGTTCTGCAGGCAGCTAGCTTGATCTGAAGTCTCGTCCGGTTCTCAGCAACACTGGAAATTCTTCCATTTTCGTCTTCACTGGCACTGGGACAAAGGTAGGAACTCCGGCAGTGATGCTAAAGAAAATCCTGTAGTATTCCAGCAGGCGCTAAGAAAACAACCTTCTGAACAATTCAGTACATTATCTCAAGGTTTTTTTTACATTTGAAATAAGCCTTAATAGTGCTCATTACTCATTAGCTTCCAGGTGTGGGAGAATCATTGTAGTTACTGGCCTTGGAAATGATCAAACTTCAGGGACGAGGGCCGTCTTCCGCCTGCAGCGTCCTGGGCAGCCCCAGATGGCCCTGGGACTGCCACTGGGCACAGGGAGCAAGAGCCTGCGAGACTGTGCCTCCGGGTCAGGTTTGGATTTGGGCTCTCGAAGTGGCGTCCCGCTCCCCGGGCAGGGGGGCGGGGAAGAGCCCGCTGCCACCTCTTGGAAAGTCCTTGCTGCGCCATGACTGGCTCACGCACGTGGCAGCCGCCGATTCACGCACCCTCCGCACCCTCCGGTAACGAAAAGTATTCAGTAATAGCCTTTTGCTGCAACTTTTTTCCTGATAATCCTTCCTCCTCTGAACTTTTTTCTTTCTGACTAGAGTTCCTGGGCTTCCATCAACACATGCCCTAACTGCTCTTGGTTCCACTGGGGTGCCTCCTTCCCTTAGTAATTTACTTAACACCCCTTCCATATTTTCGTCACAAAGACAATACAATACACTGAGATAAAACAAGACACAAACATACTGTATCAATCTTTTCCATTTTCTCAAAATGGCCATTTTTCCTCTCTCCCTATCTGCCTAGGGACGAGCAGATTTGCTCCTGTCCTATCTAGGGACAGGCAGCTTTTTTTCGTCACTTACCCCCGAGTGTCCCGGGGCTCCCGGTATGGGCCACCATCTGCCGCAGCCCGGCTGGCTGGGCAAAATAGCCAGGGGGTGACGAACAACTTGTGTGCATTGATACAGCAGGAGTGGGAGCCGTTTATTGTAGGACAGGAGGAGTATATATACATTCCACACAGCTTATCTTAATTAACATAAACTAGATACAGCAGTCAACCAATAAGGAATCTCCACACTTAATGGCTCGCTGGTGTTACTTCACAAACCACTCCCTCTGGCATTTTGCCAGGCGCCATCCTGACTTGTTTACAGACCCTAACATTTCTTCTCCTCCCTCCCACATCCAAACTAAGGCTGGTGCAGCAGGTTAAGCAAGGAGGCAGGCAAGGAGAAACAGTTTGGTGCTTTAGGTACTGTTTTCTAGTTCTAGGCAATGCTCTCTTCCACACGAGCTCAGGGCCGTGTGGCACGGGACAACAGGTTTCCACTTTTGCCGCTATCTCATTTTATTGTGGAGCTTTGACTAAGCCACGGTCTTTTTCTCCAACTATAACATGCACCAGAGAGGGGTTGGTCTCTTGAAGTCACAAAAACATACAACTGTCCAGGTGTCTATGATGGAATTATGGTCCTGGTGGGGCTCTTAAGCCATCTAGTCCTAATGGCCTACTTTATAGGAAGAAGGGAGGTGAGCTTCCTGGTGCCACATAGATCCTTGGTGGCATGAATAGGTCAAGAGCGCAGGCAGTCTGACTTCAATCCCAGTGCTCCTGGGGCCACTCCATTTCCCCCACTTCTGGGATGGAGGGAAGGTTCTTTTTCATCGTGGAATTTATACTCTTTATAGGGAAATAATGAAACTCCTCCACCTCCCCTGGCCAACTGAGAGGAACCAGAGATAGGGCTCACCAGGGACCCATTTCTCACGCCTGAACACATCCCCATTGGTGATCTATCTGGATAATGAATTATGTAAAGTAAGCCTCACTGCCCGTGCCCAGCCCCTAGCCACCTAGTCCCCGTGTCAGAGCCCAGAGGGTGACAGTGTGGAAAGCAAGCATCTCGAATGTGCGTGGCAGCAAGGGCTATACTGGGCCGGCCACTTTGCCTCCTGACACCATCTCCCACATCTCATTCACTTATTGTTAGCATTGATTTTTCTATTTATACCTAAAACAAAAAATGGTGGTTCACAATTGGTGTGTGCTGAGGGCAGTTTCTTGGCCTGTACCCTAAACATTCTTGAGGATTTTTTATTGATTATTTCATTAGTCAGAGTTCTCTAGAGGAACAGAACCAACAGAAGATATAGATAGATATGTGATTATAAAAAGAAGATTTATAAGATTGGCTTACACAACCAGAAGCTGGATAGTGGCCGTCTGCAGGCTGCAGAGCTGGAAGAACCAGTAGCTGCGCAGTCCAAGATGCTGAAGCCCCAGAACAAGAGGGATCAACGGTGCTACCCCAGGCCCCACCAAAGGCTTCTGGAAACTTCATTCTGGAAATCATTATTCTTAAAACAATACAGGGTAACAACGATTTATATAGCATGTACATTGTATTAGGTATTATAAATAACCCAGATATGGCTTAAAGTAAACAGGAGAATGTGCATAGGTTATGTGCAAATACCACAACCCGCTGTCTAAGGAACTTCAGCATCTATAAATTCAGCATCTTGCATTTGGCATCCTGATAGGCTGTTGTAGTCAGCATTGTTTTACTTCTGTGGCCAAAAAACCTGACAAGAATCTTAGAGGAGGAAAAGTTTATTTGGAGGCTTATGGTTTCAGAGGTCTCAGTCCATAGACAGCTGGCTGTATTCCTCAGGGCTTGGGGTGAGGCAAGACATCATGGTGGAAGGGTGTGGTGGAGGGAAGCAGCTCAAGACCCCACACCAGGAAGTGAGCTCTGCTCAACAAGCCCAAAATATAAACCCCAAGGAAAAAATAAACACAAAAAATAAACCCAATGACCCACCTCCTCCAGCCACACCCTACCTGCTTACACTTACTACTCAGTTAATCCCTATCAGGGAATTAATACACAGATTGGGTTAAAGATCTCATAATTCAATTATTTCACCTCTAAACCTTCATGTATTGTCCCACACATGAGCTTTTGGGAGACACCTAATATCTAAATCATAATATAGCCCCCCCACAGATATTCAAACATTACTATACTAAGATAATAATAAAGGTGTTACAATTATCTAACAAATATTTTAAATAATCTATCGGAAGATGCCTCGATGAGCAATCACAAACATGCTCGAAACAACTGAAAAAATTAAAAGTCCCAGGGAAAACAATGTCTCAGTCCAAAGACAAAAGATATCAAGAAGAACAAAATGAAATTGTTAGAACCCCAGAATATAACAACTGAAACAAGCCAGCAAACACAAAATCCCTCAGTGGATGGATTCGTAAGCAGAATGGGGGAAACAAGAAAGAACTAGTGAGCAGGAAGACAGAACAAGAGCAATGGTCCAACCCAAACAGCAGAGAAAAAAATAGATCTAAACCAAGCGAACACAGCTTCAGGGACCTGTAGAGCCATGAAATATCTAACATTGCATTGCCACAGTTATGGGGAAAAGAAAGAAAGAAGGTTGGCCTGAAAGAGCACTCAAGGAATAATGGCTGACATTTTTCCAAACTTGGCAAAAGCCAGACATACAGATTCAAGAAGCTGAGTAAATCCCAAGTGGGATAAACACAAAGAAACCCACACCCAAACACATCACAGTCAGACTTCTGAAAACTAAAGACATAGGAAAGAAGTCCTGATACAAGCCGGAGATAAACGGTGCATTGCCTATGAGGAAAGCCACCCCAGCGGCAGCAGATGTCTTATCAGAAACCAAAGATGCCAGAAAAAATGTCACCACATTTTTCAAGTTCTGAAAGAAAAGAACTGTCAACCTAGAATTCTATACCCAGTGAAAATGTGCCTGAGGGATGGCAGAGTCAAGATATTATCAGACCATGACAAACAAAGATAATTTGTCACCTGCAGACCTACCCTAAAAGAATAGCTAAGGGAAGTTCCCCAAACAGGAAAAAGAATGATAATGGAGCATCAGAAAGTAAGAAATAACATGATATACAAGAATATGATTACATACTGTAGACTTTCCCCCTCCTGAGTATTCTCTGACATATGTTTGGTGATTGTAGCAAAAATTATAATGCTGCCTAATTTGTTTTCAATGTATATAGAGGAAGTATTTAAGACAAAATTATAAATACATGACAGTAAAAAATGGTAATTTATACTTCATACTTTATACTTCACTCAGATAGGTAAATGTCAATACCTGTATATATTGATAAGTTATGTATGTATGATGTACTACCTATAACCAACCACCAAAAAAAGTACATAAGGAGATGCACTCACAAATCTTGTGGATCAGTGAAAATGGAATTAGGAAAAAAAGATTCAAAATATCATAGGAAGGCAAGAGAAACATACAGAGTAAAAGAGAAATAGAAAACAAAAACAAAATAACAGACTTAAGTCCTCTCATATCAATAATTACAATAAATGTAGATGGTCTAGATACATCAATTAAAAGATGGAAATTGGCAGAGTGAATTTTTAAAACATTAAAAAACTTTATAAGCCATTATTCTGGTAAAAGGTCCACAAGAAGACATTGTGATCCATAAGAAATTAATCTCAAATGTAGTGATGTATGTTAATTGAAAGTAAATGACAGGAAAATATAGCATGCAAACATTAATAAAAAGAAATCAAGAATACTATAACAATATCAAATAAAATAGACTTGACAATATGGAAATCATTCTGGTAAAAAGAGGACATTGTGATCCACAAGAGGACATTGTGATCCTAAATGCATGTAAAGAACCGAAAGGAAAAATAGAAAAATCCATAGTTATACATTGATATTTTGACTTCCTTCTCCCCCGACAATTAATACAACATTTTCACATCAAATCAGGAAACATATAGAAGAACTCAACCACACTATCAACTGACAAGATCTAACATTTAAAGAACTTCCTACAGAAAGACAATAGGATATACACTCTTCTCAAGCCCCCATAGAATAAATTTCATCATGAACTTCACTTTGGACTATGAAAATACACATAAACAAATTTTTAAAAAAAACTTTAGAATTTTATATGTGGCCTCTGACCAAAATGGAATCCAACAAGAAATTAGTAACATACAGATAACAGAAAAAAATACTTTGAAACTAACCAACACATTTCTAAGTAATCCATGGGACGCTGAGGAAATCTCAATAGAAATAAAATGTTTATCAAAATGAATGAAAGTACAGCATATCAAAATTTGTGGAATACAGCTAACAAGGCAGCAATAGCAATTTTTCATACTAAAAGCTTACATTTTCCAAAAGGAAAAGCTTCAAATAAATAAACTAAAATAAACCAAAGTTAATAAGGAAGAAGATGGAAAAAAATAAAAACAGAAATAATTAAAATTGAAAAGAGAAGACCAATGACAGAAAGGACTGGTTCTTTTAAAAGATCAGTAAAACTGACAAATATCTAGCAAATCTCAGAGAAAGAGAGAAGACATAAATTTCAAACATCAGGAATGGGGTAGGCTATTATGACATACTGCAGATATCAAAAGGCAAAGGAATACTACAAGCAACTCTACACACATCGGTTTAATAAATGAAATGGACTAATGTCTTGGAAAGTGCTAACTACCACAACTCACTCAAATAGGTAATTTAAATAACTCTATAACCAACTTTTAAGGAACTTGAATTCATAACTTAAAATCAGCCAAATAAAAAATCTCTGAGCACAGATGGTTTTACTGAAGCATTCAATCAAAAGAAGGATTAACCACAATTCCATTCTATAATCTTTAAGAAATTAGAAGATAGAATACCTTCTAATTTATTCTGACACTTGTGTTACACTGACACTATAATCAAAGGTGGTTAAAAACAAAGATAACTGTGTAATATTACCACATAAATTTAGTGCAAAAATCCTTAACAAAATAATAGCAAATAGAATTCAGCTATACATAAAAAGATTTCTTTATCATTTCCAAAAGGATTCATTTCAAGGATTCAAGTCTTGTTTATTATTTGAAAAAAGGTGTGATTCATCATAAACTAAAGAAGTAAAATCACATGATTGTATCAACTGATATAGAAAATCATTTGACAAAATTCAACAGAGTCATGAAAACTCTCAGAAACTAGGAATAGTTGGGGTATTTCTCAAACTTGATACAGAACATCTACAATAAACTACAGACTGTTAAATGTAATGGTGAAGGAACAAATGCTTTTCCCTGGTATCATAACAAAGCAGGCTGTGTAATCTCACTACCTTTATTTAACATATTGTTGGGAGTTTTAGCCAATACAGTAAGGTGAGGGGAGAAAAAGAAAAGAAAAGACAAACACATCAGAAAGGAAGAAATAAAAGTATTATTTTATATAAAATATATGTTGAAAATTCCAAGGAGTGAATATATATATTATATATGTATTTGTATATTTATAAATTATATGTAATTTATATATAAGTTATATATATATTTATATTTTATATATACTTATATATTATATAATATATACACACACACACAAACACACACACATATTTAAAAACTTCTAGAACTGGTGCATTTGGCAAGCCCTCAGGACACAAGGTAAACCAAGCAATCAATTCTATATTTATGGAATACATGGACAGAAAAATTTTGAATGTAATACCACTAACAATTGCTCTCAAATGAAACAGGAATCAATCTAATAATATTTGTACAGAATTCATAGACTGAGCACTCCAAGATGTTTATGACAGAAATCAAAGATCTAAATAAATGGAGAGACACATTGTGTTCATGGGCACAACACAGTAAAGATGTCAGTTCTCCCCAAATTGAAATATAGTATAACAATCCCTATCAAAATCCTAGCAGTATTTTTATACTTATAGATTATATGACTGTTCTAAAATGTATATGGAAAGGCAAAGGAAGTAGAATAGCTGAAACAATTTGGGAAAGAAGCTTAAATAAGGAGGATCATTACTGAATTCCAAGACTGATTATATAGTGACAGCAATCAAGACTTGAGGATTGACAAGATAGACACACAGCTGGATGGAACAAATAGAAACTCAGAAACAGACCCAAACAAATATGTGCAGCTGATTTTTGACACAAGGTGCAAAAGCAACTCAATGAAGGAAAGATAATTTTTTTCAACAAATGGTACAAGACCAATTGAGCATCCATAAGAAACCGAACCTTTATCTAAACCTCATGCCTTACCCAAAAATTAACTTGCAATAAATCACAGATTTAAATTCAAAGCACAAAACCACAAAGCTCTTGTTTTAAAAGAAAAAGAGAAAAACCTCTGGTATCCAGGGCTAAGCAAGAACTGATACCAAACTACTATTCACAAAAGAAAAATTAATACAGTGGGCTTTATGTAAATGAAAAACAATTTTTTTGCTCTTCAAAAGACCCTGCTAAACAGGATGGAAAGTAAGCTACTGACTGGAAGAAAATATTTGCAAGTCATATATCCGACAGAGGACTGTTGCTAGAATGTCTATAAAACTCTCAAAATTCAATATTAAAAAATCAAAACAAGCCAATTAGAACAGGACCAAAAGACATGTACAACCATTTCACTGAAGAGGATAAACAGATGGCAAATAAGCACAGAAAAATATGTTCAGCATCATTAGCATTTAGGAAAATGCAAATTAAAACCACAATTTGATATCATTGCACAACTAGTAGAAGGTTAAAATAAAAAATAGTGACAAACCAAATGCTGGGGAGGATGCAGAAAAACTGAATCACTTGTTGGCAGTGTAAAATGGTACAGGCGCCTTGCAAAAGTTTGGCAATTTCTTAAAAACCTGCCATACAACAGTAATTACATTCCTGGGCATATTATCCCAGAGAAGTGAAAATTTATCTTCATACAAAAACCTATACAGGAATATTTACAGAAGCTTTATTTCTAATATCCTCAAACCAGAAAGTACTCAGATATTTTTGAGTAAATGAACAGTGAAGCAAATGTGATACATTGCTATAAGCACTATAAAGGAATGAGCTATTGATATATTCTCTAGAAGAATCTCCAGAGAAAGTCTATTTTGACTGGTATAAGAAGTATAGTCACCCTTGCTCTCTTTTTCATTACTCCATAATACTTCAAAACAGTATTCTGAATTTGACGATACCTGTACTTACAAGAGGGGTTTGCACTTTCATATGTTTTCCTGTAACTAATTAGTGTCCTTTCATTTCAACCTGAAGAACTCCCTTAGCATTTCTTGTAAGGTAAGCCCGGTGCTAAACTCCTACAACTTAGGTTTGCCTGGGAAAATCTCTGTTCTTGTTTGGCGGTTGGTTTTTGTTATTGTTTGTTTGCTTGCTTGTTTGTTTACTTTCAGCACTTTTAATCAGTCATCTCACTCTTCTCCTGAACTGCAAGGTTTTTGCTGAGAAATATGCTGAGAGCCTTATGGGATTCCCCTAGCATGTAAAGAGGCGCTTTTCTCTTTCTGCTTTTAAAATTCTTTTTGTCTTTGACTTTTGGTAATTTGATTATAATGTGTCTCCCTTTTTATGTGATCATTTTTGGGATCATCCCTTTTAAGAATCTCTGAACCTCTCAAATGGGTTCTGGGGTTTATTTTCCCTAGGGCAGTGCCCTGGGGTGTGGAAGGTTGAGTTCCTTTCTCTCAGTCCTGCTGAGTTGAGCCAGCTGTCAGATTAGCTCCTGCACAATCTACAAGGCCTGCATGCACTGTCTGTGCATGGCCACCAACTATGAAGGGAAGGAGCACACAGAGTGGCAGGGTTCAGATTGGTAGTGGGGAGGAAAACTGGTGATATGTCCAGTGAGATTGTTAATAGGCCTCATGGTGAAGGTCACAAGACAGTTAGTAGAAACTATGATCCTTTGTTCAATTCTTGACTCCAGTTGCTGTGAGTCCCTGCCCTTTTTCTCTGCTCCTAGCTGCCACCAGATTGTACAGCTGTGCTGGTCCCTGCGGTGTTCAGGTTGGGTGAAGAGTAGTCCCTTGGGCAGTGTCCTGCAGGGCTGGGGACGCCAGCTACTCATTACACTGTCGCTTTCCTCCACTGCAGAAAGCACAGGCTGAAGAGGTCTTTCTTGGCCCTGAGCTGACATAGGTAAAGTGAAACTGTTCTTCAGTGTTTCTATTCCCAGATTTTTTTTTTTTTGCTCCAATAGGAACAGGGTAGCAGGAACTCTCCTATTGGACTCCTAAGTTCCCACAAAGCTACTTTCTTCTGTGGATGATGTTATAACTGGTGATTCTGTGGGAGTGAGATGAGAAATTAATACTTCTGTTCCACTACCTTATTGATAACACTCCATAATTACATTTAAGAGCTTTCTGAAAAACTTAAGCAACTTTTTAGAATAAAACAGATGAGCAAATTGATCGTCTTTCCTAACCTTTATTACTTAAATAATTCTAATAGCTATTTCAAAAGATAATTGTGAAAAATTAAATAACAGAATAGACATGCTAACCCAGTGCTTGGCACATGGTAAGAGATTAATAAAGGTAGGTTTTTATTATAATGACAAGTTCCCTTTGGGCATTTTATTGAGGTATAATTTATTTACAGTAAGATTTATTCTTTTTATTATTCAGTTCTATAAATTTTGACAAACATATACATACCAGTCATGTAACCCTGCCACCAAAGAGGTATAGAAAACTCTGTCACTCTAAAACTTCCTTCATGTACTGCTATAGTTAACCCGTCTCCTCACCCCCCATCTCTGGCAACCACTGATCCACTTTCCTCCTGTACAGTGTTGCTATTGCAAGAATATCATAAATGGAATTATCATCATCTACCTTTTTGGATCCTCTTCCAGTTAGCACACTGGCTTTGGAATTCACTATTTTTTTTTCATGAATCCGTATAAAATAAGATACTGGGGCTGCCTGGAATTTATTCTTATGTACTACATGAAATTGGGAGTAAATTCACCTTCCATTCATTCAGGTAACAAGTTTACCAGTACCACCTACTAAGGTGTCTTTCTTTCCCCATTAATCTGTAGTGGAACTTCTGTCATACATTAATATTCCATACGTGGAACTGTTTCTGGGGTCTGTATTCTTTTCTCTTGATCTATGTATCTATTCCTAAGTCGATATAACATCAGCTTTTTCATATCTTTTATATTATTTTGTGGATTATCTAAAAATATTTTATGTCCATGAGAAAATTAAGCAGAAAGTACAAAGATACCTCCGGCCACTATACATGCAGGTACATCCATACTTTTCCTCATTATCAACATCCTCTACCAGAGAGGTATATTCGATACAACTGATGAGCCTACCTTGTTACCTCATTGCCAGCAAAGTCCATAGTTTATATGTGGCTTCACATTGCTGTTGGACATTCCATGGGTTTAGACCAATGCTTGATGTCAGGGACCCACCACTATAGTATCATACAGAGCGGATTCACTGCCTGTAAAATTCTGTGTTCCAACGATTCATCCCTCCCTCCTCACTAACCACAGGCAACTATTTATCTTTTCACAGTCTTCTTAGTGTTCTCTATTCCAGAATGTTGTATAGCTGAAATCCTACCTTATTTAGCCTTCTGAGGTTGAACTCTTTTCCTTAGTAATATGCATTTAAGATCCCTCCATGTCTCTTCCTGGCCACTTATCTCACTTCTTTTTAGCGCTGAATAGCATTCCATTGCCTGAGAGTAACACAGTTTAATATTTATCAAGTCACACACTGAAGGACATCTTGTTTGCTTCCAGGTTTGGGCAGTTATGAATAAAGCTGCTAAAAATATTCATGTGCAGGTTTTTGTGTGAACATAACTATTCCTCTCCTCTGAATAAACAACAAGGAGCACAAATGCTGGATAGAGTGTGGTCAGAGTGTGTTATTTTTGTACAAAATCACCAAGCTGTCTTCCAGGGGGGCGGTGCCATTTAGCGTCCCCACCAGCAATGAAATGAGACTTTTCATTGCGGCAGGTCCTCACCCTCTGTAGGACTAGAACACGGTTTATCTATCTGTTTGACAGGCAACGGACATAAATGTTGTTTCCTCTTTGGGGGATTATTACAAACAATGCAATTTATTTTCCATCTGTGTATTTGTAGTGATCCATTTTAAAATCAGAATGTTTGCTTTCTTATTGTGCCCTGGCTTATTGTGTGAAAGCTTTAAAATGCCTTGATATTTAGAGAGTTGAGTCCTTCTATCTTACTTCTGATCTAAGTTTTTCTGGGGCCTAATGGAAGGAGTTTAGGGCTGGAGGATCCACCTGATGAGAGGGTTAATGTCGTGATCAATGCACCTGAGACTGTGGATCTCTGCTCTTGCCATCTCCTTCTGTGCATCCGTGGAGTGATGTGGCCCAAAGGCCTTTGCCAGGTGTGGACCTTATGGCCCTGAATTTCCCAACCTCCAGACTGTAGTAAATAAATCAGTGGAATAAAAAACGCTCCACTGTGGAGTGTTCAGCTACATCGTCACAAAACCAACCAAGACAACTATTGTAATCTTTACTTGTTGGATGTGAGGTGCCCGGAGCAGGATGTGGGTGTTCTCTGTGTTCTGATGACACCTTGGGTCTCAGGGAGGAGTCGAGGTTCTCAATGATCCTGCCTGTCCCCAGCCTTTAGATCTGAACGCCTCCTCATTCCCTTTCCCAGCTTCTGTGGGCTTCCCCAAGTCCTTAAAGATGACAGGGCTGTGGCCCTCCCCATAGCAGCTTAAGACCTGCCATCCGTGGGAACTAGAGGAAAGACAGACAGGCACGTGTGTCTTTCCTGCAGGGGCTCCTGCCCCACTAGGCCGACCTGAGGAAGGGTGTCTTCTAGGGATTCTGTCCTGAGTCACTGCTTCTTGGTTTAGCCTTTCTGGAGATGCAGATGGGTACCAAATGGCACCCCTCCCTCCAGCCAGCCGTCTCACAGGGGCTTAGAGCAGCGACCGTGGCTAACGAGTGGGCTTGAATTTCACTTCTCAGCCTTCCTGCCCCGTTTCCCTTTCTTCTAACTCTTTCTGCCCGGCCAGTGGACCTCTCAATAAAGCATGAGCTCTTAATCCTTGCCTTAGTCTCTGTTTTATAGGGAATAGAAACAGTTACTTTGCTCATTCATTTTCAGCTCTCATGAAAGTATTTCATATAAAATTTTCAAGGGCCGCTTTGGTTTCCCTCTCGGCCAGTTTTGCTGTTTTATTTTTGCTCTTGTTCCATTCTCACAGAGGCCTTCCTCTTCCACAGCCGTGCCCAGGCTGAGATGGACCAGGTTGCTCTTCATGGAAGCCTTGTCCTTGGAGGGCTCCAGCCCACACGCAGGGGTCTCAGTTTTTACTCCCCAATCTGACCCAAGCCCAAGGCTTCATCTTTGGTCTTTGGTCCTAACATGGCTCATGCGGCTCATAGCTCAGTTGCCCACAAGGCAGCTTGGGCTCAGCGTTCCTTTAATACCTTGGTTTTCAACTACTTCTAATTGCTGATCCCTGGAGAGTTTTCTATCTTGCAAGTTTCTACCATGTGTAAGGAGCTGGTCAAAGCTTACCCATTATGCCTGTGTTCTGTTGCAGATTTTTCAGTATTCTAAGTTGCCCCTATTTCCAAAAATAGAAATCTGCACATAATCTTTAAGTGTCTATGTAAGGGTATTATTTTACTCTTTTACCATGTAATTTAGTCTGGTATATATCGGTGAGAATTTGATAATTGAAATCTTTGACACTTTGGTCCAACTCTCTAGATAATTTTGACCAATAAAAGAAATGCATGTCTTTCTAAATTAGTAAAATGTGTTAAATACAGAAGGTTGATATCAAGGAAGGAGGCTGCTCAACAGGGAATTCAGATTTTAAAATTGTCTTATAATCTGCAAATGAAATTCACCCTTAATTTAGATTTCACTTCATCTTGTCAATGATGAAGTGAAATGTCAATTAAAAATTCAGTCAAGAGAGAAAAGAATAGGGACGTATTTTAATTTTGGAAGACTGTTTAAATGATAAGGACAATTGTTATATAAAAATGATACAAATTAAGTACTAAAAATCTAAACTCTGAAAAGTATAAAGAGAAAGTAAACATCTTACAAATCCCATCATCCAGGAGAACAATGATCATCATTTGAGACCACACAAACCTAAACTTCTCTAGAAGGACAAGAGATACGTGAACGAATAGATAGAGAGTAAAAAAAAAATACAAGTCAGAGTTATGCATACTTTATAAACAGAATTATTAAATTTAAATTTAGAGTATTTAACAGAAAGGAATCACTTGATCAGGAAGTGTTTTTTATTTATTTTTTTGTTTGGTTTTGCACCATAAGAGATAGAAATCTTTAAAAATGCTTTTTAAAGCAAAGAAACAAGATCATGATAATCATTAAGCACCCTCTTTTTGTTAGGATTGGCCAGATTCAGATTTTTTGTTATAGTCTAATTTTAAATTTTGGCAAGTAATTTATTGTTTTAAAAATGTTGTATCAGCCAAACAAAGCACATCTGTGGGCTCTAATCTGAGGCTCAACTGGACTTGCTTTGGGGATCATGTCACTTGTAGAGAAATCCTTCTCCTGCTCCAAGTCAGAGAGGGAAAAAAAAAAATGTCAGCTCTGGACATGGTGCTCATTTTATCCAGGGTTTTGAGTTCAGTCTTAGAAGGCTTTTACTGATGAAGCTACCTTTTGTTTTCAATATCCTCTTTTCCTAGTGGTTGCCAAATTTTGATAGCAATGGAGAATAAAATTATGAGAAGAATAAAAGAATGCCAATTTATCAGACTCATTTGCTGGTTCCTCTCCAAGGTAACATTGTTACCTGTCACAAATGAGCTGGCTGTGTGGCTTGGGTAAGTTGCATACCACTGGAAAGGATCACACATTTCCCAAAGTGAAATACTAGCCTGGGATCCAAGCCAAGAATCTGAGGCATGGTTGGATGGATGGATGATGGACAGGTGAATGACAGTTGGTCTGACATATGAATGGATACCAGCGTAGTTAAGTTCCCTTTCAGCCACAGGGTTCCCTTCAAGTGGGGTCTTCATGAATTCCCTTCTTTGTGAAGAAGCAGCTCAATGAGGCAGAAAGTTTGGGGAGGGTTTGGGGAAAGAAAGACAAAAGATGCCAATTAGTTGCTTTGTCTTTTTTACGTTTTTCTTTAAGAGATTGGCCCCATGATGTCATCTAAAATAATTTTACCTCCTCCTTGGTGACTTGGGTTCTTTTGCTTACCATGGAAATAACAGAAGGAAGCAAATCATTGTCACTTTGTGCCCTTACGGAGAAACTGAGCAGCTTTCACTGTTCTGAACTCTAACTGGAAAATTTTAGTATGTTTTACTATTTAAGCAAGTATAATCCTTCACCCTGTCTTTTAGCTAGCAGTTGGCAAGATAAGTATGGCTGCAATTAATGCTAAGAATTTGTGGATAGACTACAGCCGAACTTAGAATCATAGGTATAACTAATGCTTTTGGTAGCTTTAAAAATCAGATGAACTCTAAAAGGGAAACCCCCTTTTCAAAGTATGAAGAGCTGACTTCACAAGAAAAAATGTTTATGGCATCATTTTCTGGTACTGAAAAGGTCTCTTCCCTCGGAAACTCTCCTGATCCTTACTGACTTCTAAAATTTGTCCATCAAAAAATAGATCCCTTTGTTTCCTGTAAATATGCATGCTTCACCAGCAAAGCAATGCCATTATTATGTGGTCCCTTTGTTTTATTTCTGAACTATCTGGGGTCCAGTAGGATACATACTTGTCAAAAATACTTGCAAAACCTGCCATCCAGGGAACCAAGGTGCATTGGCCATATGCGATTCTACAGGAGTGGGCCTGTCAGGGCTGGAAGGTGGACCCAAAGAAATGGCTCCGGTTTCTTCTAAAGCCTCTCTGTCATTTCATGAACAACTAGTTAATTTTCTATAAGCAAAGTCACTGTATATCTTGAAGCTAGAACATTTAGAGTTACCTCACCAGAGTAACATAGTAATGGGAAGTTATTCAGAGTTCCCTTCTTATTTGGGTTGTTTTAGATTATTACATAAGTAATCCATTACCTTTAACTGAGCTTCTTGGAAATGCCCCCCCACACCACCACCATCTCATTTCATAGCACACTGCTGGAAGGTTCCAGCAGATGGTTCCATTCAGGATACACGTGCAGCCTCTCTCCCGGGTGAAACAGAACAGCTGTGTTGGGCTTGTTGCCTGTCACCAGCTCCGTAGATGGAGCAAGGGAAAAACCCTACAATCATGACTGTGCTCAGTAGACACTGCAGTGGGAATTCAGAAGTGCAGCATGAAGTTAACCCAAAGTAGAATTTGCCTGGATTCCCAGAACTTGCATGGCGATCCTTTTGTAAAAACTGCTCTGGTGCTTGTGATGATCACAACTGGTCAAGATCTTGGCATCTTTGCTTTGACCTTGAAGCCTATTAAGGAACTATTGGTTAGTGAGAAAGACTTGTGCAAGCCGAGGAGCTCCCTTAAGGGCAAGGCAGGAAGTCATGGGCAGCCAGTTTCAAGGGAAGACCTTCCTCTTGGAGGCAGAGTTCCACTGTGACAAATGCTGCAAGCTGAGAGAAAGAACAGGGCATAATAATATAATCCATTAACAATCTAGGGATCTAAGGCCTAAATTGCTTGAGGGACTGTGCCAAAATTACACAGCAAGCCATTTAGAGAGATAGGCAACGTCCAAGATTGTCGCTGTTGTCTTCCTGTGAGCAGATGGTATTGTTTTGCATTTTTGAGACTAAACCAATGGCCATGACACTCTTACAGTCCCCCTACCCCTGCTTCAAGGGAAGAGACCATTCCAAAATAGCACATTGCCCAGTGTATAACAGGAGGAGCAGCTTGATACATGTTTATTTAATGAAGTAGATGTGCACTATCTATCTATATACTCTACCAAAGCGTACGTGATCTTGTGCTTTTATAAATGGCTATGGTATCTGTTATTATGTGGGTCCTTCCTATTCATCAATAAAGCTGTGACCTCCTTGGGCAGGATGGCATGGCTCACTGGCCCATAGAAAGGGTGGTTCCCCACGTTGAGTCTCCTAGAAGACTGTGTTGAGGCTCATGGAAGCTGATGATTCTGGTTCCGTTCCTCCATGGAGAAAGTACCTTCTTTGGGACCTCAGTGATTTTAGGATGATCAGATAGCACTTCTCAGAGGTGCTGGGCCTGGAGATGGTGGGATTCCAGTTTGGGGCCAGAGTGGCTTAAGAGGAAGAGGGAAAATACTTTGGCAGAGAGAATGGCATAACACACATCATGAAAGCTGAAAGGCATATTAGAACAGTAGTCCAAATTGGCTTTGGCGTAAAATTCATTTGAGGGAGTGGAAAGATTAGAAATGCCCATTGGAATTACAATACAGAGACCAATCCAGCATTGTCTCATGGGCATGTGCCTTGTGCTCGATGTCAGGCAGGAGCTCAGGAGAGAAGGGAGAGGCGCTCACACAACAGCAGGGAGGTATCCACATCGGATTACAAAGAGCAACATGAACTTTCTTCATTCACACTGGGATAACCCTGATGTCAGAAAAATGACCCACTAAATGTTAGAGTCTGTAAACAAGTCTGGATGGCGCCTAGGCAAAATGCCAGAGGTAGTGGTTTGTGAAGTAACGCCAGTGAGCCATTAAGTGTGGAGATTCCTTATTGGTTGACTGCTGTATCTAGTTTATGCTAATTAGATAAGCTGTGTGGAATGTATAAATACCGCTCCTGTCCTGCAATAAATGGCTCCTACTCCTGCTGTATCAATCTACACAAGTTGTTCGTCACCCCCTGGTTATTTTGCTGCAGCCGGACTGTGGCAACTAAAGTCATGGGCTTTTGTGCCCAGAGCTTTCTCCATGGTTATAGAGCCCAAATAAGTGGAAGGTAAAAACAGATAAATAATTTGCTGTATTTAAAAATGTGCAGGTGTGAATTAGCCAGAGTGACAATACTAATACAAAGACACATGCTAAAATGCTGTTAAAAAAACAATGCCCCACGGAGGTAAAGGTCAAGGAAGGGAAGAAATCACAGTCTGTCGTCTTAGTGGGTAGGAGAGCAAGCCGGACCTCTCGGTGTGCACCTTTTTATTGGGCAAGAACAAAAAGCAGAGGAGAACAGGAAGGAAAAGGGGTGTCACTTTTAGAGATAGCTGGGATGTTTGCAAGAGGACAGATTCGTGACACCAGGCAGGCAGCTAGAAGCAGGGCAGGAGAGAAGCCAGCAAGAGGGCTTGGGCATCCACACAGAAGTGACCAGTGAGGTCCCAAGAGCAGCCGAGCCACTAAGGACAAAAAGGCAACAGCAAATACATTTAAAAGCCAAGTTCAAAAACTCCTCAGAATTACTAGTTTTTCATTTCCACAGGGCATCTAACAGGAAAGATAGGGAGTAACCTAGTTATGCAGCAGTTGGGGCTGGTTAAATGAACTGTGTTAAGTACACACAAGAGAAGACTATGCCCAACTACCAGCAAGGTTGAAGATCTTTATATATTGCTGGGGGAAAGAGGGCCAGGCTGCATTAGTGAAAAAAAAGCAAGATGTAGATTATATCCAGATGTTGCTTTTGCACTGAAAATGTAAGCAAGTGAGAATGCATAAACATTCCACTTCTTATACTCTTGTATTTCTATAAAATAAATCAGTGGAAGTATCAACAAGAAACTAAAGTGAGATTATCTGTAGGGATTGGAAAGGAACCAAAGAGATGGAATCAAGCGTAAAACATCTCAGAGTACGTGTAGTTACATGGTTCTAATTGTTTGATCTTTTTTATTAAAGCATTAGTTGTGCATAGTATTGAGGCTCGTTTTGACAGAATCATACAAGCTTGGAATACAGTTTGCTTCCCTTCATGCCCAAGGCTTCCTCTTGTCCTGCCCCCTCACTCCCCCCATTCCCCTTCCTCTACTCTACTGGTCTTCCATTTATTTATTTATTTATTTGATTGATGCTTTATAGAGACCCACAAGGTGAAACTCACTATGGTCTGTGCAGATCTGTGCATAGCATAAGTTGGTCCGTTTCATTCGGTAGTTTCCTGCCCTTCCTCCCTCCCTCTGTCTCTTCCTCTGCTCCACCGATCTCCCTTCTATTTTTACAGGATTCCCCACTTTTCCCCCTTTATTTTGCTCAGGCTTCCACCCATGAGAGAGAACATTTGATCCTTGGATTTCAGGGTCTGGCTCATCTCACTCAGCACGCGGGTCCCCAGTTCCGTCCATTTACCAGCGAGTGCCGTCACTTCCTTCTCCTTCGTGGCTGAGCGAAACTCCACTGGACATATTCCCATTTTCTTCATCCATTCATCTGTGGGTTTTTAAACCAGGTCAATGTGCTGGTGACTCAAAATGTGAACTGAGGAAGATAAGGAAGTGCACATTGCTTAGCTCCGTGTGACTGGAGAGCTTGGCTCTGTTTCCAGAGAGGAGCAGGGGCGAGGGCGGGAGGTGCATCTCGTGAGGCTCACACCTCGGAGAGGAGGAGGGGCAGAACCTACAGGAGAGAAGCAACTGAGGCCTGCCCTTTGGCCTCCCTGTCTGTCTGTCTGTCTGTCTGTCTCTCTCTCTCTCTCTTTCTCTCTTTCTCTCCCCCAATCCTCCTCAATCCCTCTACTGTCTTTTCCGGAACATTCTAAATATGTTCCTTCCAGAACAGCTTCTCAGATACGTGACATCACTGTAGTCAAATTCACCAGGGGGCTCCCTCCGGTCTGGTCAGACGGAAGCAGAGTGACGTCGCTCTTCCCAGCTCCACGGTGCTCGCCCTTGCATTTCTTTGATTTCCTTGACTGGTATCTGTGCCACCTGTGTGCCTCGATGCCCTCCTTCATTCTTGACCCTGCACCGTTCCTTAAGTGGATAAAGAAGGGGAGACGTGGAGTGCTGAGTGGCACCCCAGGGCCAAGCCCATCCTTAGGAGACGATGCTTCATGGGAAGGGGTTGGGTGTGTGACCACCCCGGGGACAAGTACTTACTTGCTGTGGAAAGTATTGCCAGGCTCTTGCTCCGTCATAGAACCTCGATAAGCCAAGGGTCTCTGGAATTGTAGGAGGCCCCCATGTCTCTGCGGTGTTGTCCCCCACGTGACTTGGGCAGTGCCGCCAAAGCCAAAGCAAGCCAGGCTGGCCTCAGCCAGCGAGTCCTCCAACCCTCCTCTTCCCCTGTGGCTCCCAGACACTGGCCCCTGCCACCACTCTGGTAGCAAGGTGACGTCTCTTCTGTTTCTTGGATGACCTCCTCAAGCAGTCTGGGATGCTGCTGTGCTTTCTGAAGATTTTTGAATGGTATTTCTCCTTTTCCAAGACTTTCCCTCGGGCCACTTCCTGCAGGAACCAAGGCCCTTGGGCTCCTGTTCCATCCTTTAGGTATGTGGCCACTTCATGTAACGACTGAGCTCTTAATGAAGCCTGGGTAAAGAGGCGCGGGGGCCCTGGGACTGTCAGGGGCTCTGCTGTCAATCATATCCCATTTCGTGTCTGACCCCGTGTGAGGCATGACATCTCCCCACTCATGACTGACGACCCTTCTTGGTGATGAGTTCCTATCTGGGTTCCCATAGGCCATCTGGAGAGGAGCCTGGACACCAGAGACTTCCTATTTTTATCAGGCTCTGGCACGGCATTACATTCCCTTAAAACTGAGCCAGAAGTCACAGAAAACTAGAATCGTGCTCTTTTTTCCCACCTACAGCCAATATGAACCAGACAAGGGGCTGTCGCTCCCACGTTGTCTCTCAACCATGAGGCAAGAGCAAACAGAAAGCAGTTTTCCACTAGAAAAGCAAAACACTTGGGGGGCTCCACCGTTTCTGGGGTCATTCCACCTAGCCCGGAGGCTGGAGGGGGACGATCTCCACGCATACACAGTCAGCAGGCTGAATGACAGTGACACACAGCCAGGGCAGTGAACAGGGCAGTGACAGTTCCCCGCAGGGGGTCTTGTTGGAGAGGGGGAGAGCACAGGTGGGGTGGAACAGGACATGAGAGGAATGGTCTCTCTTCCATCAGAGGAAGAAAATCTTTAGATGGAGTTTCCAGGTTGTTCTCCGAACAGTGAGGACATGGTGACCACGGTAAGGCACTGGGTGCAGAGGAGGGGAACTCAGGTGTGGGAGGTCACATCCACTTTGCCTTACTAGTTGCATGGCCTCCGCAGGTTTCTTAGCCTCTTGGCCTGTTTCCCAAGCTGCAATAGCATAGAGGTATTAGTAGCCTCCTAACACTTTTGTAAAATTAAATGAGATAATATATGGACAGCAGTTTAGAACTCTAGCCACACAGTGACCACACAAGAAGTACCAAGTCTTGCTTTACTTAGAATTTTGGTCTTCCAAATTCTCTACAGCAATGTGATAACCCAATCCAGAGGTGATTTGTCTTATCTTTAAAGTGGACATAATTCTCACCTTGTAGATTCTCATCAGTAAATATGGATTTGGTGTTAATTTATTGTCCAGCCCATGACACTCTGAAGAACAAAGAAAGCACTATTAATAATTATGCCAAGATGACCACCATAAATCGAGACCACCCAAAGCAAACCAGAAAGATGACTGTAAATGGAAAAATTAGTTGGGCGATCACAATGAGAAACCACCTAACTGATCTTTTAGGACTGGATTCCTAGCCTAGAATGAGCATTTGGATCACCAGTAGCATTAGAAAAGAAATTTCATGCCCTTGCCCCAAACTTGTAGAACCAACATTGATGGAACATGAGGTGTGTGTGTGTGTGTGTGTGTGTGTGTGTCTACAAAGCCAATTTCAACACAAAGTCATGGCTGCCTCACTGGTGAGCTATGAAATTCCAATTTCATGGCTTCTCGCTCGTTGTTAATATCAAGCCATAAGAATAAATTAAATTTCTATCAGATCTTGTCATTGCAGTTCTTTTCACATGTCATGTCACTGATCTCTACCACAGCCATCCTCTGGAGCCCCAGAAGTTCTGCCAACGAGACACAGAGATGGTCAGTGCATTCTGGAACTAGACCCCAAACCTCCAGTTTAGAGGTTTTCCATTTAATGTGATCATTTGTTTGTTAAGCAAACTGGTATCTGTTACAATGATTCAGAACACAACTCTGAGGCCCAGGGAACCCACGGATTGTGGCCTCCTGTCCCCAAACACTGATCTGTTTTCTGTTGCTGCATTGTGGCTTTTGTGACTTCCAGAATCACGCCCAAATGGGGCTGTGAGCCGTGGCCTCTTTTTTGCCCCCTTTCTTTAATTCCCCCTAATGATCTAGGGACTTGTCTATGCGGTACACATAAATAAATCGTCCTCTTTTTTTCCAGAGTGTAACATGCATATTCTAATTTTGAATATGTTCACCTATCGATGAACAGTTGGACCATTTCCATTTGGGGACAGTTACGAATACTGTTCCTGTGAACGTTCATATGCACGTCTCTGTGTGGATGTGCTTTCATTTCTCTTGGGAAAGTATTGAGGAGAAAACCAGCTGGGTCTTATAATAGGTATATGTCTAACTTTTTGAAAAATTTCCAAAACGTTCTTCTGCAACGTGATTATAGTAGGCTTATAGAAGTGTCTTACTGTGTGATACTTCACATATTCCTGAGGACTAATGGTGCTGCTGTGGTCTGATGTTAAGTGTTCCCTGGAAGCCCCTCTATGACATATATACTGTGCCGCCATAGGGCCAAAGCAATGGAGCAGCCAATTGGTCATTGCCTGAAACCTCCAAAACTGTGAGCCAAAATGAACCTTCCTCCTCTTAAGTTAGTTAGATATTTTCTCAGGTTTTGCTGCAGTAACATAAAACTAACAAACACAGAAATTGAGCCTTGTTTTTGTGTACTTAAGGTCATTTGTTTATCTTCCTATTTCAAATGTGTATTCAAGTCTTCTACCTGTTCCTTGAACAGGATTTTTTTGTGACTGAGATGTGATATCTCTGCATACATTCTGGATACAAGTACTTTTTTTGATGTTTATATGGCCTATATTGTCTCACAGATTATTTTGTCCATTCACTTCCTTAATACTATCTTCTGATAAAGATAAAATTTTTGGTGAAATTTATTTACCTATTTCTATGTTTATTACTTTCTAAGTCCTGTATTTCCCTACTCTAAAATCACAAGAGAATTTTTCTGTTTTCCTCTAACAGCTTTATAATCCAAGCTTTTATATATATATATATATATATATATATATATATATATATATATATATATATGTTAATAATATATACCAAATTAATTTTTGATGTAAGACATCAGGCACAACTCACGGGTCATCCTACATATGGTATTCAATTATTCTCACACCGTTTGTTGAAAAGACTTTCTTTTCCCCCATATAATTCTTTGTACCTTTGTTGAAAAAATCAACTCACTCACATGTGTGGTCTGTTTCCTGGAGCCCAATCTCTTCTATTCATTCATTAGTCTATCCTTACATTATTGCAATATTTCTTTGATTACTATACCTTTTAATAAATCACAAAGTCAGAGAGCATACCTTCTTCAACTTTGTTCTTTTCCAAATTGCAATTCTAAATCATTTGAATTTCCATATAAATTGATTGATTCAAGTGTCCACTGTCTTCTTAAATCAATTTTGAAAATTTGCATATTTCAAAGAAATTTTCCGTTTCATCCACATTATTGTATCTATTGGCTAATAATCCAAAGTATGCACTTATTCTCCCTGTTTTAAGACAGATCCCAGAGGTCACACGTGTGAGGACTGGAGACCTTGTCACATAATCTGGGCTCGGCTGACACCCCAGATAAGCACATCTTAGAAGCAGGCTGCCTAGCCCCAGAAGCAATGGCAAAGCCTAAAACCAGGACTCAACAGGATCTCCTTGCAGGCACCTACCCTGTGCTTTTACAGCTAAATATTTGGCCAGGTTCAAGGGCACCTTTCTGCAGATTGCTGGGACTTCCCCGCATAGCCTCCTCCTCTCGGCATCTTGGCGTGCAAATTCCATCCATCTCAGTACCCCTGAGTAGCAGCCTGTTTCCTCGCCCAGAGTATGCTTTCTGCTTGGGTTCCACTTCCCTGCACCACAGCTGGAAAATGCTCCGAGGGAGAAAGTCAGGGTAGCACTGAGCTCATCTTGTGTGCTTCTTCCTCTAGAGATCAAAACCCCGTATGCTTACAAGTGGCAATTTTGCATAATACCCACTTCTATTATTATGCAATATATGGATATATATGCATCAGTGTGACATGGCTGGAACCCAGCCCTGAACTTTTAAGCAACTACTTACATTAGATAAACAAGTGCAGTGCAGCTGACCCTGATATTTTTTAACTAATTAAATTTCACATCCATTATTGAAATTTGGTACATAGGAGTCTCTATGTAAGGGGTATTGGGAAGCATATGAAGAAAGCAAAATATCTTCTATGAAAGATGTCCCTGGCCAGGAGGGAAAACAGAAAGAAGTGCAGCCAGCTATAACATGCCAGAGGCTGATAAATGCCATCAGAGGAAGATCAAAGTGTCACAGGAACACAGGGAGAAAATCTAATGTAGAAATGGGATTGGTGGCAGGTAAGTGAGTGTTTCAGAAAGTATCTTAAAGAAGAATTTTTTTCATCTGGGTATTGAAGAATGGTAAAGTACATATGCCCTCCCACCAAATGTACCGATTTGTAAACTTTACTATATTTTATTAGCTGTGTCTTTTTTTACAGGCCAGTACCATGCTAGCTCTATTTTTCACTAGGGTCCTGAGAGACAAATAAATGAGCTGACTTTCCCTGCGCACACATTAAATGACCTGTCAAGATAACTGAGCTATTATTTCTGCCTGGGAAAATAATTAGGGAATGAAAAATGTCCTTTGAACAAAAAGTAAATGAGAAGAAGCCAGAGGTAGGTGAGAGCTAACGGCGCTCATGCCTTGTGTAAGCAAAGGGATAAGTGTGTCTAGATCTGTTTGATGTATTGGGAGTCCTTTTTAAAACATGCTCTTTCTGCATGGGTTAAGGAAACTGTGCTTTTCTGTGTTGGAAAAATAATTGAAACTGAACTTGTTTTCCCTTTGTGAATCTCTTTAATGTCTGGCTACAGTAGACAGCTCAATTCTCCTCTCTGCCTCCACATTCAACCCGTTGCAGTAGGAGGCATCAGATCCTCTCTGGAGCATTCCACCACACTCTGGTGAGAGAACGAGAGCAAGAAAGGCAAACAGTGCCTCGCTTTATTACGACCGTGTTCTCCACCTTTCAGACCCTTTGGAGAACACTGAGAACCGATGCTCTGATAGGATTCTCTTCATTTCACACTTGATTCTGTTCTCGTCTCTGTAAATATTTGCTCCTGAGCGCATAAACCTCTCCAGTCGGTCCTGAACACAGCTGCCTCTCAAACAAGGCCATGTCCAAAGGCTTTCTGGGACCACACCTCACAGCCGCCCCGGTAATCACTGCACCCCATCCGAAGGCCGCACCTGACCTCCAGGCCTTCCCTATCCTCCCTTTCCAATTTAAGAACGTCTCTACCTAGGTCCCTGGCATGGTTCCCTGTGCCAAACGCCCTCCCCTCCCTAGTGCATGTGTAAGGGCATCTGTCCCTGAATCTTGCCTCCATGAAGCCGCCCTGCCCCAGGGACAGTCTCCTGTGGCCAGGTTCCTGGCATTATGTCCTCTGAGTGACTGTGGGACTTCTCCATTCATAAAGAAAGACTCAGGGTGTGTGGGGGGGTGTCCTTGTCTTCCCTGGATTCCTCACTCCACCCAGATTCTTTTGAGGCAAATTCCAGTTGAAATACAACTTCATCTGTAAACGTTTGGCTGGGGACCTCTCCACTGCGCTCTTCCCTGAGAAGGATGGCGGCCACAGGATTAGCCTCTCTGACCAAAAACCCACAACAAGCCCTCCTCATCAAATTCCAGTCAGCCGTCACCTTTCCCCGATTTCCTTCTAATGCTTTTAGGATTTTTTTTTTTTCATTGAGATCCAAATAAAGTCCATATACGATGATTTGCTTTGTATTTTCCAAGATTTTTTGTTTAATCAAGTTCCCCTCCAGCATGCTCTCTGTCCTTTTCCTTGGAGTTTTGGTCTTTATTTGAATGGGCAGGGTCTCCTCGTCTGGATTTCCTGCCTCATCTTCCTGGTATTGCTTAATATCTTCCTGTGTTTCCTGGAAGTCGGTCGTTGGCTTTGGAAGCCTTCATTCCTGTTTGTTGTGAAGCTAGTGCTTTCCTGGGCCACCCTGAAGCACGTAGGAATTATTGCTTTAAGATATTAAGTATGATAATCCTTGCTAGGTTCAGGAACGTGTAGCTGACATTCTAACTGGCGCTCTATCTTCCTTTGTTGTCTGGAAAAATCTATGAAGAGCTTGGGACTATAGATTTTCCTGAGCAAAACAGAATTAATGCTAGAGTCTTTACTCACTTATTTTCAAAATCATTAGCTGGTTATTTAAGTTCCCTCAAAGATAATCAATGAGGCTTTCTTGTTCCCCAGGCTTCAGTAAGAATTGACAGATTGAGACACATTGCTACTCCTTATCTCCATTTTTCACCCTGGGGGACTCCTCGCCCAGTCTCACTCATCTGCCTTGAGTGGCAGCTCTTCCAAGTTAGTTTTGAGCCCTGTCCTTGTGGCCCTGCAGTGTCCTGTGGCTGTCCTGCCTGCAGACTGGAGACCCTGTTCTTGAGCATTTCCCACCCTGACCTGGAATCAGACACCGCTTCCAGGAGTCTTGGTCCTTCTTAGTAGGAGACAGAATTTATGGGACACAGTCTAATGAGATGCTCATTGCAACTGCATTGATAATTGTCTCTCAGTCATTTTAAAAGTCAGATGAAGGAAAAAAAGGTTTTTTTTTTTTTAAGTTAAAGCACCCCTTTTATTTTCCTGGTAACAAAGCATTAGTATGTAGTTATACAAATAATAAGTTTTTTTCCATTGTGTGTGTCTCCTTTTCTCCTCTTTTTGCATCGACTTAATGTTCTAGAATATCGTTCTAGAAATTGTACTTTTGAACATGCTTCCTGTTGCTAACATTCTTTTTATTATATTTTTATTGGGTTTTTTTTTTTGGTTACACATGACATTAGGATTCATTTTGACATAATTTAAAAAGCGTGGAATATAATTGGTCAAGTTCCGTCCCCAGTCCTTCCCCTTTCCCTCCCTCCTCTCCCTCCCAGTCCCTTCCCTCTACTCTACTGATCTTTCTGCTATTTACTTTTAGATTTCTTTTTCTTTTTGGTTAGTGTCTTGTGGATGAACATGATGGCGAGACTCACTGTGGTACGTTCACGTCTGTACGTAGGAAAGTTAGGGCACATTCGCTCCTCTTTCTTCCCTTATTCTGTCTCTTCTCCCTTCCACTTCGTCCCCTTTATCCAGCCACCAGTCTTACTCCTTTTTTGATGGGAATCCCCTTACCCCCTTCTATTTTTCCTTCTTATTTTAGGCTAGCTTCCACATTTCAGAGAAAACATTCAACCCTGGGCTTTCTGAGTCTGGTTTATTTCACTTAGCATGATGCTCTCCAGTTCTGTACATTTACCAGAAAATGCCATCATTTCATTCTTCTTTATGGCTGAGTGATACTCCACTGTGCATAGATGGAAAGACCTCCCATGTTCTTGGATAGGCAGAATTTATGTTATTAAAATAGCCACGCTGGGGCTGAGGTTGTGGCTCAGTGGTAGAGCATTCGCCTAGCACATGCAAGGCCCTGGATTCGATCTTTAGCACCGCATAAAAATAAATAAATAAATAAAGGTATGAAAAAAATAGCCACACTACCAAAATCATTACACAGATGAATGACCTTCAAATGACCAATGACATTCCTTGCAGAACTAGAAAAAAAAATAGTTTGGAAAAATAAGAGACCTAGAATAACCAAGGCAATCCTGAGCAAAAAGAGTGATGCAGGAGTCATCACAATACCAGGCTTCAAACTATACTACAAAGCTACAGTAACAAAACCAGCATGGTACTGTTGATGGCATTCGTAATAATCAAGGTGTACAAGAAACCCATGTGCTCTCAAATTCCCCTTAAAGCAAGAGCTAAATCCTTCTCTGGGTGTTAGCAAACCAGCCCATGTGTCATATCAAAACTGCCTCCTTTTTTGAATGGACCGTAAATTAATAATGATTTTTTACATTTTAAATAATTGAAAACAAAATATGAAGAATAAATTTCATGACGTATAGAAGTGACATGGAATTCGAGTTTTCCTGTGCACAGGTGAAGTTTTCCTGGAACAAGCCACATGGTCATTTGCATGATGTCTGTGGCTACTTTCAAGCCGTGTAGTGGAGGAGACCCTGGGGTTTGCAGGGCCTGGAATCTTGGCTGTCTGGCTGTTTCTCAGTCTAGGCTTCAAGATGGTGCTGGCCTGGAGGTGAATCAGGAAGATTTCAGCATGCTCAAGGGCTCTGGAAATACATACACAGCCTGACTATAATCTGTTTGGATCCAACAACTTGTAAGGGTAAATTTTGTCCATTTTTGTGTCTTCAGTAATCATTATTATATGGAGTATCCTAGACATTAGTAACTCCATTTTAATTCTGGAACTACATCTTAACCCAAAACCAAAATTTATAAACTGCCAAGAAAAAGAAACTTAAGACACCCTGTTCCTATAGCCCCCACCCGAGGTCACTAAATAAAAAATCTGTTGTTACCCAGACACCTGCACCCAAGGTCATTTCCCGCTTGCTCTTTTCCCCTCTTTAACAAGACATATAAACTTCTATTGAAGGGACTCTGACTGCTGTGCCACGCAACTGGGCAGCCTGGCAGGCCTTCCCTGTCAATAACCTTTGCTTACTCAGCGTGGCACCAGGTCTCGAGAGATTTCTTTGAGCATTCTGTCCTAACAATTATGGCAATCAGATATTCTCCCTCTCTGAATAGAACTTGGCCAATGACTTCAGTGCTGCCCAGATTCTTCAGATTATCTGCAGGCGGTGTGTCGCTGAAGTTGCCTTTACTCTTCTCACCATTTGAAAGGACCTCCTTTGATTACTGGTGGACCAATTGCACTTTTTCTCCTACAACTGTGGTCGGGCTTCTCAGGGGCATGTCCAATCTGGGGTCTGTTCAATGAATCAAATTAAACGTGCCAGTTAGTTTCGTGGTTGTTTGCTTTCCAATTCTTTGATTTCTACTTTCTTTGTTTAAATTCTGTTGTTCTTTTTCCGCTTGTTCGATCAAACGTCCATTTCAGCTACTCCTGTCTTCCCTGTGTAACCAGGAGTATGTGTAGGCTCAGCAGAGAGCCAGCTTTGGCTTCCTGCAGGGCAGGAGTTGCGGGGGGGGGGGGGGGCTGTCATTTTCAATCTTTCCAAGTTGCCTGCATTGCAATTTTTATTTACTCTTCTACTGAAAAATTATTGATAGATATTTTTGTGTGCATCTTAGTCATTGTCTTTGTGAATAGTTATATCAATGTTTTCTAAAATCCTTCAAAATATACATACTTATACACATATGCATATATCTTTGATATCATTTGGTACATAAAATCCAACAACTATACTTCCTATTGGCAAGTGCACCATTTATCAAAATGAAATAATTGGTGTGGCCGTACATGAAAACCTAAGAGCTTGGTACCTAGCAAGCACTCGCCGTCATTCATTGTCATCATCATCACCATATAGTCATTATTTTTCATTGCTGGCACAAATGCAAGGATATTTGCCTTCTCCAAAGAGAAATTCGTAAACATGGATCCAAAAACTTGTATTTTACAACCCAGAATCCTTTTCTAGAATTTGTCTTGAGAAAATGTTCCAAAAGGTACCTCCAAATCTAGCCACACAATTGTTTACTTCATAGTTATTTTTAACAGAGAACACTTGGAAAGAACTAAAATGTTCAAATTAGCAAGAGCAGAAGAAATAAATTTTTTATAATTCATATGATGAAATGCTAAGATGTCCTGAAAAATTGTTCTCTGAAATAAAATTAAAATAGAAGAATGTTCATGATGTATTAAATGAAAAAAGCAGGTCCTAAAAGAAAGTACTATCAATGCAATCCCAGTTGTTTAACAGTGTGTTCTTATTTCTGAATTATAACATCTTGGCTGATTGTTATTTAGCGTGTATTTTTGTGCATGCACACACATGTTCCTGTGCACAGAGCGGGCACACCAATTGGAGATATTATAGATTTTACAGATTTGGCATGTATTAATTTGTAACTTAAACACAATAATTGTTTGATGCAGTGACTTTTTTCAAACTGTTTGGTGCCTGGACACAGATAAACTCATTCCCAAAAGAAAGCCACCATAAATTATTATATGAAAAAGTTTCAGCAATTTCTACCTTTTTTTGGGGGGGGGGGTACCAAGGATTGAACCACAGGGGATGCTTAACCACTGAGCCACATTCCCACATCCCCAACCCTTTTTATTTTTTTATTTTGTGACAGCATCTCACTAAGTTGCTTAGGGCCTAAGTTGCTGAGTCTGGCTTTGAACTTGTGATCCTCCTGCCTCAGCCTCCCAAGTTGTTGGGATTACAGGTGTGTGTACCACCACACCTGGCTGGTAGTTTCTTAATAATTGATTGAAGTGGCTTTGTGTCTATTGCCTAAATTAGAACCCAGTTTTTGCTGGTGGAAACTTAACAGCAAGCACTCAGCACTGTTAAACTACTACTCAGCAGCAGGAGGCAGCTGAGCAGATTTTCAGCAAGTGCAGGGGACAGGGAGCAGCATCCGGAGCCAGGCATGCGTGGGCTCAACCCTACCTAATCTTACAGGATGATTATTCTTTGGCAAAATTATTAAACTCCCTGGGTCTCATTCTGCACTTCTGTAAAGTGGAGATGCACAGTGCATGCCTTCTGGGGCCAAAATGGGGTGAGATAGTGAAGGGTGACCAGCATGCACTTAGTGTTTGGTAAGCTACATCCACTGTGAAGGTTGCTGTCCTTAGAGCCACCATCAGTGCCCTCACTGTGCTCTGAGGAACTCTTTCAGGTGTCATGGGATCGTGAAACTTTACTTTACAAACCTAAAATAAATTATGTCTGACTTCTGGGAGGCTTTCATCTTAAGGAGACAAAAATACGGACAGAGTTTCTGATGTGGCAGAAAGCTCAGGTGTCCTTTCAATAAATATGTGGCCTCAGTACTAGCCTGAAAGCAGCCCAACTCAGAAAAAAGGCTACCTTTCACCTAACTGAACTCAACCTAGTCTAGAAAGACTCTCAAATGGCCAAGACTATACATCAACTTTTTATAGGTGCAGTTAGGTATGACCCCAATACTCTGAATATAGGAAGTTCTCCCAAAGTGCACTAGTCACCCCTTATCTGCAGTTTTCGTTTCCATGGTTTCATTTACCTGTTGTCAGCCACAGTCGGAAAGTATCAAGTGGAAAATTCCGGAAATGGACAATGTACTAGTTTTTAATTGCATACCATTTTGCCTAGCGGCATGAAATCCCATGCCGCCCCACTCCATCCGCTAGGACGTGAATCCTTCCCTGTCTAGGTTCTTCATGCTGTATGTGCTACCCACCCTTTAGTCACTTAACAGTGTCTTGGTTATGAGGTCAACTGTCATGGTATCACAGGGCTTGTGTTCAAGTGACACTTATTTAATCATGGCTCATCTTTCTGTCACTGTGACAAATACCTGAAATAATCAAGTTAAAAGGAGGAGAGGAAAGATTTACTTTGCCTTATATCAGAGGTTTCAGTCCATGGTTGACTGACTCCATTGCTCTTGAGTCTGGGAAGGCAGAACCTCATGGTGAGCAGCACAAGGAGGAGCAAAGCTGCTCGCTTCATGGTGGCCAAGAAGCAAAGAGCGACAGAGGAGCCAGGTTCCCAGTGTCTCCTTGAGGGGCTCACCTCTATTGACTCAACTGTCCCCCTTTGGTGTTAGAGTCTGTAAACAAGTCTGGATGGCGCCTGGCAAAATGCCAGAGGGAGTGGTTTGTGAAGTAATGCAAGCAAGCCATTAAGTGTGGAGATTCCTTATTGGTTGACTGCTGTATCTAGTTTATGTTAATTAGATAAGCTGTGTGGAATGTATAAATACCTCTGTTGTCCTACAATAAACGGCTCCCACTCCTGCTGTATCGATCTACACAAGTTGTTTGTCACCACCACCACCCCCCCCCGTTATTTTGCTGCAGCCGGACTGTGGCACTTTGGGGGACACTTTTGATCTGTAAGAGTCCCAGGACAAAAGGGAAGCAGTTTGAATAAGTTTGAATCTGCCAAAGAAAAGCTCTGAAGTGCTTCCAGGAGTGGAAGGTCTTGACTTAATAAGGAAGGAAGAAGTTCACATCTGTGACTGCTAAAATCTACACTAAAAATGAATCTTCTCCCCATGAAATTGTGAAGAAGCAAAAGAAACTGTTCCTAGTTTTCCTGCTACACTTCACACTGCAAAAATTGCAGCCACGGTGTCCAATAAATGCTCAGTTAAGATGGAAAAGGCATTACCAAATGTGTGCATTATGTGTAGGGAGAAGCAGAGCCTTCAGAGCTGTCTGCAGTGTCAGGCATCCGCTGTAGCCTTGAAACATACCCCTGGTGGATAAGGGGGAACCTGTGTAGTCACAGATGGTCTGAAGGTCCAGATCCTGGCCTCTCAAAAGTATCCCTGAAAATTAGCAATAGGGTGGGCACTAATGAACCAGTGGGTACCCTGGGCACAGGTGCAGAGCTGGCAAATGTGAAGAAGAAAAGCAGTGATCCCAGTTTGGAGGTAGAACCTGCTCACAGCAGGCCCTATGCTTCCACAAGCTGGGAACAGAGACACAGAGACAATAGATAATAGGTGTGCCTCTGTCACTGACTACTAAGCAAACTACCCCATTGCCTTCCCAGGCAGCAAGGATAAGGAGTTGGAAGTCTGTCAGGAATGCACACTTGGATGCCACGCCCTAGAGGGTAACTGTTTCTGTCGCCATGTCTCCTTCCATTTCCCTATCTCCCCGCCCTCACCCTCGAGAGCTGAGGATTGCAGTTCTCTGGGTAGGCCTCGACTTTTGTAATGTTGTATTATAAATGACAGATGATACTTTCTCACCTAATACCTCTGTTTTTAGGCATGCTTTATTAATAGAATTTTGTTGAAGGGTTTTTTTTTTGTTGTTTTTTTTTTTATAGAATGTAGTGTACAAAGCTTATCCTGTGTCCAAACATGCCTTTTCAGAACACACTTGATTATTAATATTCAAGAATTTTATTTTTGTTTTAATGATTCGAATTATGCATGTCTCTACTTCCTTAAAAAAAAATAGTCCTCGGGACATGTGATTAATTTTTTTAGCCACTTGGATAAGCGTCTTTGCTTTGGACTCCAAGTACTGTAACACTATGCACCATATTCACCATAAAGCCAGCAAAGAAGGGACAGATTACATAAACAAGAGATTAAATACAAAGTGTGGATATCCATCCAGATATGAATCTGAGCTCAGCTACTCTCTTTGATTACTGGTGGACCAATTGCACTTTTTCTCCTACAACTGTGGTCTGGCTTCTCAGGGGCATGTCCAATCTGGGGTCTGTTCAATGAATCAAATTAAACGTGCCAGTTAGTTTCGTGGTTGTTTGCTTTCCAATTCTTTGATTTCTACTTTCTTTGTTTAAATTCTGTTGTTCTTTTTAATTAATGTTCTTTTCAATTAATGTTTTAATCTTTAATAAATGTTTATTAAACACCAACAATATTCCAGGCAGAATTTCCATCTTCATGAACTTCATGAAGAGAGACAGTGAAGAAATCACAACCCACATAATCTCATAAGAACAATGGTGATAGGTGCTTCAGAAAAACATGGGAGGCTTTGATGGTGTTGAACAAGTGAACTTCTCCTGGGCCAGAGTCTGGGGTGTGTGGATGGGTAGAGGGGATCAGAGATTCTTTATCCAAGGAAGTGGAATTTGAGCTAAGACCCGGACAGTGAGTAGGAGCTGGCACCACAAAGCAGATGAGGAGAGGAGAATACTCCAGGCAAGGAGAACAGCAGGGGTGAAGGTCCAGAACAGAGAATCTCCCACAGCTCAACAGGTCGGGGTGACCAGAGAAGGCAGCCCAGGGAGGGCAGGAGGATAGCATGGACAGAGGGCCTTGCCAGGGATTTTGGATTTCATGTAAGGGCACTGCAAGGTGTCGGAAGCACATGAGCACAGATGTCACCAAATCGGAATTGCAGTTCCCAAAGATCATCTGGGGGAAAGGGAGGGAGGGGCAGACCCTCCGGAGATCAGTAAGAAGGCTCCTGCAGGCAACAGGTCAAATGGCTTGGAGTCGGGAGGACAATGGAGTCAGACATGGAGAGACCTGAGCGATATTCAGAGGTATAATCTATTGGTGACATCAGGGAGGAAGTGCCAGGGTTTTTATAGCCAACAAGTGAATGAATTTTAAAGATCACTTATGAAGATGGGAAACCTTTCAGGCAAACAGATGAGTGCCTCACTTTGGACTTAAGACATTCCTGTGAGACACCCAGATGCACGTGCCTGAATAGGTCATGAGCTCAAACCATGATAAGGACTAAAGTCACATGTTTGATGGCTAAAGCCAGCTACAGATATTAGTCTTGAAGGTGTCCATGATTCAAGCTAAGTGTTCTGAGACCTCCCAAATAATTGGAGGACATTTTCCCTCTTGCAGTTGATACCTTCCATGTATTCATGAGTGGGACCCTTTCTAAACCTGGAGTCTGAAGACCCGAGTTTTTTCCTCTGATCCAGTTGCCAGTGTGCAGCCCCCAGGGGGCACCCCCCCACCCCCGTTCCGAGCATTCATGTCCTTGCCTACTTGTAGCCCAGTCGGCTTTACTCTTGGTGACTCAGGAATTTTAAAGGAGGATAATAAATACTTCCAACAACAATTTAGATCAAAGTGTGTGTAATGGATTCCAAACAGAGTACCCAGAAAATTTAGGAATTATGGAAATACACATCTAGATGAGTGCTGCTCTCGGAAACAAGAAAATCATGCTAAGTGAACTGTCATGTCCCACAGTATATCCGTATTCTTATAATACGCAGGCTTCTTAAAATGCTTCTGCTCTACAGTTTCTCTATTGCATTATTTTAAAAAGGAAGCAAAGACATTCAAAACAACCAAATTTTCCTCCTACAATAGTGTTTGCTTCTTAAAAACTCCAAAACATCAGGGTTAGAATCCCCCTAAGGAGAAGTTTAATACGATGTTTCGATGCCTCAGAGACAGGTTATCTGATGTACCGTACCCAGGGAGGCCAAGCTCTGTGGTAGCCCAAATCTCTCTTCCTACAGTTTTTAGCCATAGGTCAGAATTCTGTCACAGGACCCGAGGGCTGTCTGCTGGTTGATCTCCCTGACCCCACCGTCTCCCTCTTTAGTTATAAGTAAATTTTATTAAAATGTAAAACATTAGGAAAGCCAGCAACTTGCTAACACTTAACACCCATCCTGAGCCATTAAAGCAGGTGTGATTTCTAACTCATCAAAATCAAACCCGAAGCAATAACAACAAAAAGTATCATTATCTTCACATTGAAGTGCCAGGGTTGATCTGCATGTTTTTATAGCCAACAAGTGAATGAATTTTAAAAATCACTTACGAAGATGGGTTTCTTCTCCTCTCGTGGACATTGTTCTGTGAGAGAGAAACTAACAACCGCAGCTAGGTGAGAGGTCGGCTCCCATGATTCTTGAAGAATCAAAGCAGGTGCTGGAGTTGGTGAAGAACTCAACGGCTTCCTGACAGCACATCCAGAAGATGCTGTTTGTGGTCACCTGGTGCGTCCTCAACTAATCACTAATGGGAGCAGACACTGGGTGGGCGTTTCAGAGGGGAATCCATAGTGGGTATGTTAGTCAGCTCTCCATCACTGTGACAAACTACCTAAGAAAATCATCTTGGAGAAGAAAACATTTACTTTGCTCGTGGCCTTAGAAAGCCTAGTCCAAGCTGGGCTGGCTCCATTGTTCCCAGGCAGAACGTCATGGAGCATGTGGCCAAGCAAAGATGCTTGCCTCATGGCAGCCTGAAAGCAGAGAGAGAGAAAGGGGCAAGGACATGATGATAGAGTCCCCAAGGGCATGTCCCCAAGGGCCCACTCCCTCCACCTGGGCACTGTCTCCTACAGTTTTTACCACCACTTAATAGTCCATTCTTCTATGAATCCATCAGTGGATTAATCCATTGATGAGGTCAGAGCCCCCATGATTCAATCACTTCTTAAAATCCCTCCCCCTAAACACTGTTGCATGGGGGACCAAGCCTTCAACACATGCGCCTTTCAGGGGACATTCGAGATCCAAACCATCACAGTGGCAAACACCTTTCCCTTGGAAACAGGACTGTGGACTCTTCTGTTAGAAAACCATGCCCTCCACGAGGGGTGGGCTCTTCAAGGCAGCCCTGAATGCATTGGCTCTGCTTTTGATTTGCCTTTGCCACCTTCCGTGTTTATCCTTAGGGCGCCTTCAGTCCTGTCTTTGGTCTTCCAGGCGTCACTAAGCTCCCAGAGCCACCGTCATCGCTACCACTGGAACAGTTGGACGTTCATGAGGGGTTTCCATCCCTGGCCTTGGGAAGACTTCAGTGTACGTGCTGCTGCCTGGAAGCCACATGTGTATTCCTTGGAATCAAACTCTGATACCTCGCCCCTGATTCACATCCTGGCCACAAAAGATGCTGAATCACTCCTCGGGGTAAACAATTAGAGAGCTGTTTTAGAGATCCTGCCAGTTGACATCCTCCATCTTCTATGATATAAACTAAGACTTTGGATGGCACTGGGATCTCCGTGCTCAACAAATTAGTTACCCAACAAAGTGGATTTTCAGTCTCCCAGACCCACGGGCCTAAGAAGTCATAGTGCAGAATTGGTACTTCATCTTGAATCCAGCGAAGAGGCGCTGAGATGGTTACTCCAGAGAGGGATATAATCGGGTTTGTTTTCTCGGAATCTTCAGACTGTAGTGTGGGAAGTAGGTTGGAAGGAGACCAGAACAGCAGCAGGGAGCCAGTTAGGACGCTGATACAGGGGACGAGCCAGAGGTGATGGTGGCCTGAACTAGGAAGGGCCGTGACAGGAGATGGAAGTCCCTGTGGACAGAACTAGATGCGTGGCCATCATGAAGGAGTCAGGAGATGAGGAGCTGACGGTGGCAATGGGTTTCTGGCTTGGACAACTGAGGGGAATGGCTGCCATCAACTGAGGATGGAGCAGAGACGAAAGGAAAGGTTTGTGGGAGACGATGAGTTCTATTTGGTTTTAAGGGTGAGATGGTTTGGGAACATCAGGAGCATGTCTGGTAATGGTAGTGCGCGTGGCTCAAGTGCCAGATATGATGAGCTGCCCGAAACTTCATCTTCTCCCCCAAAAGTACCAGACAGTTCTCAGATGAGACAGCAGAGGGCTTCGTTAAGTTTGAACCATGAGAATGTCCCCTTCAAGCAAAGCTGAGCTACCTAAGTTTTGCATTTATCATGAACGATGGAGACACAGCCAATTCTTGTTTTCAAAGATGCCTACGATCAAAACAGGACAATACTCTATTGCTTTTTTAAGACTAAAGATGAAATTGTCCCAATCCCGTTTAATATTTTAAAATTCTAGCAGAGCCATATTATAGATTCAAAAAAAGACATGTTTTATTTGTAAAATGAGCTATTGAAATTTCTGTATGTATCTATTGCATCCATTTGAATACTATCCATGTTTCCTGGAGGTCAGGGTTGGTGGTGGTCTAGTCCATTCTGAGCCTAGGGCTGTATCCAGACAGTCTGCAGTCCTGGCTTACCCCAGGATGGGGAGGGGACATGCAGGAGCAGGAGTGGAGGGAAAGTTATCCACACTTTACACAGAGCCAGACAAAGATGCTAAGGGATGGCTACCATATCAGGACACATGCCCCTGGGCCAACCGGTGGTCACTGAGGGGGCCCAGTATGTCATTCCCAAGTGGGATTGTCCTGAGGACTCAGGTTAGGTATCATATACAGTCTAATAATAAGCGTCCAACTGCTGGCTCCCCTGTTCACTTCTTACTGCATGGGCACCAGCCATCTCGCCTGTGACCTTGCTGGCAATGTCAGGACTTGGACTTCTCCTGGCCTTTAAGCTGAGCGTAAAGAAACATGGTCCTGAAAAGTCTTGCAGTTCCTCCTGGGAGACCGATTTTGGTTGTTTGTGTCACTGCTTTGGATTGAGGGTGTCTGGCCTCAGACTCGCATCCCACAAATACAAGAGGAGATGATGGCTATCACATCTTCATGGCAGCCGTCAACTCCTTCCAGGGGACCCTATAAAATGGCTTTATAAGTACTGGAAGTAATAATTTTATTATGTGCCTGCAACTTAGCCATATAAAATTATTTGGAGAATGGTCTTGTTGTCATGTAAATGTGAACATCTTGAAGATCAGGAAGATAAAGTTTTGGAATGTGAGTGAAGACAGACTCCTATTTAAGAGTGTATTTCAGCTGTGAGTGGTTGAAGCAGGAGTTTCATTCAAATGCCATTTTCTTCCATCAACAAATGTCACCCATCAACTCAATAAAGACCAAGAATCGAGAATCGAGCTCATCACTAAGGGGGATGTAAAGAATCACAAGTAGTGTGTGTTTTAATCCTAAAGATTGAATGACATGCATTCAATGATAAAGTCAGGAGGTTACTATATGCTATCAACTATTCTGGGTTTGAAGATATAGCACCGAAACAAACAGACAAAAAGTTCTGCCTTCAAATTATAGTCAAAAATGAATTTTTTTAAACATAAGTCAATAACAAAAGACGGTGATAAGTACCGTAGAGAAAAAGTTACTGGTGCTAAATACCCTCCAAGATGGTCAGAAAACGAGTCAGACGATAATGGAAGAAGGGCTCAGGGGATGAGCTGGATTTTGACCACAGCCTGGAAGACAGAATTTGAACAGATTCAAGTTGAACAGCTGTAGACAAACAAGACAAAAGTCACCCAGAGAAGAGCGGGGACAAAGAACCACAACCACACATGGTTCCTTCGGTGGATCAACAAAGTTGCAGTGAAATGTCCGCCATGTCAGGAAGAAAGCTTTGGAGTTGGAAATTCTTGATTCAGCTTAATATTCATTTATAGATGTATTCATAGAGGGTGAACTCCAGCCTTGTGTGTGTTTCTGAATTCTTTTTCCAGTATCTACAACAGCGGCTGGCCCAGAGAAGGTGCTAAGCAAATTATGTGTTAAGCAAATGAATAATTGGAGAGAGGATTGTGAAGGGTCTTGAATGACAGGGTATTATTTGATACACTTGAACCTGACCCTATCGGCAACAAAAAGATAACGCCTAACGCTGTGTTGGCCAATACTCCATTGTGTGTTTCCCTAGCTATATCCTGAGCCCCTGGCAAAACCTCCACTCCCTTTAGTTATTTCTGGGAATGGTCCCTCATGCCTTCTGCTACTCTCTTCTCATTCTGTGCAGTGCACAGCTCACCTATTATCAAGGAGTACACGAGCTCTGGAGCCACCAGCATCCCTGACCATTCTGAGCCCCCCCGCCCCAAGAAAAGCAAGCTCCATCCTTTCCCAGAGTAACTCAGTGCCAAAGGGCTTTAGAGAGCTATCAGTGCCCTGAATAGGTGCATCTCCAGCCACCAGCCTTGGATTTCTCCTTCCAAGCCTTCTTTTTTTTTTTTAAGAGAGAGAGAGAGAGAGAGAATTTTAATATTTATTTTTTAGTTTTCGGCGGACACAACATCTTTGTATGTGGTGCTGAGGATCGAACCCGGGCCGCATGCATGCCAGGCGAGCGCGCTACCGCTTAAGCCACATCCCCAGCCCTCCAAGTCTTCTTTCCATGAACAAAATCAGGTGTCCTCCCTTAAGTGCTCCCCAGTTCCCCTCTTTCCTAAAGCCTGCCCTCTTCCCTCTTCCCCCCTGTGTTCTTGCATCTTTCTGATTTCACCTCTGAATATTCCTGCATTAGCACAGGATATTTGGGGGGATACCTCACATCCAAACCATAACACCACCCTTCCAGGTAGACACCCTAAAGACATCTGGTTGGCTGGGAACTGTCCAAAGGTGGCCACACACGAACCCCAGGAGGGCTCAGTCAGGTCACTGCAACACAACAGCCAGGTAGCAGCTCAGCACCTGCCATCTGGTAGACCCCAGCAGGGCGGAGCTTGGACTGGCTCCTACACTGATTGCTGTGGCTCTTCTCTGAGGTTCAAGTGGATGAGACAGTTTTCTCCCCACTATCAACTGGTCTGGTCTGAATGTTTCCTGGCACTGGAGGTTCTCAGCCCGGGAACTGGCACCTACCTGTGTGATGGTTGTTTCCCTCCTCTGCTCCTTGGACCTGTGCCAGTCCCATGGGAGGGGCCATGGGTAGGACAATGAGAAGCAATTAAGGGTGATTTCCTCCCATGATCATATAGCATCAGTTTCTCCTTTGGAGTCCACATTTTTAAAACAGAAGTTATTTAAACTCCAATTTTCAACATATGACAGGCTGCCAACATGCCTTCTGAACATTGTGTCCCAACTTCTTACATAATGTACTTACTGATGATGCTACTTTCCTCCTTCTTTCCCATCGTACCTGCAAAGCCTGCTGTCACCCAGTGAAAGCTGCACATGTCACCATTTGTACTTTCCACGCCATCGTAGGGCTGCTAAAGGGCGCACAGAGATGGGGAGTGGAAGTGGAAGTGAGCAGGTTCTGGATCTGGTCCTGACTTGGCCACAAAAGAGCCAAGTGACCTTGGGAAAACACTGTCTTCCTGTGTAAAAGTGAGATTACTGATCCCTAAGTTCCTGCCCATCTTCACAGTCTAGCATCCCATGATTCCCGCATATTAGGGTTCTCCGTAGCCCCCGTCTCTCAAGGATATCATTAAGGTGCCAAGTTCACAGGTGGATAAGACGAAGCACAGACGCTGCCAGGAGGGAACCAAGGAGACTGACGCACGGCTCTCTGCTTCAGCACCACTTTCCCTCAATCCTGGAAGAAACCGCCAAGCCAAAAAAAAAACCCCCTCTAATCACCAGTGCTGTGTTAAAATATAAGAACGCTTCTGTTCTCACTGAGTTTGGGAGTAAACTGAAGCAACAGGCATAGAAACCTCCCATAGGAGGCCAATGTTGGAAGAAAACTAAGTGTCTCTTGTTGGAAGCATTAAGTCAAAACTTAGTTCCCCTGAGAGCTGAAATACGACTCTAGTGGCTAAGCCTTTCCTGGGATAAATCCCAGTGTCCTCCCCCCACTCCCGTCAGCCCACCAGATGAGTCCAAGATCAAAAATGAGAAGCAAATGTTCCCAATCGACAGGACATAAAATGACAAGACGTAAAGGCACCATTGGAAATCATCTGTTTTAACTTCTTTTGGGAATCTAGAAGCTTCTACAGTGGAAATGAGGGTTCTGAATCTCCCAAGGTGAGGAGACTGGCCGTGGTGGTATTTAGCCATTAGCACCCTTCTTGATCTGGCCAATCTTAAGTTGGTCGGGGTGTTCACAGGGTGTTCAAGGATTAGAAAAAACTCAACTCTACAGCAATTAAATAGCGGCATGGAACTCAGTGAAGGGAAGGGTTCCCAGAGGTTTGGGGATTTTCCAAAGCCCAAGAATTAAATCAGGCAGATTCACATGCAGAGGCCGACCTGACCTGCAGGGCGAGGTGTTCGGGGAATTAGCAGGGAGCTGCTGGCTCCCCTGAGGCCGACTCTGCAGAGGTTGTTGAAAAGAAAACCTAGCCCTGGTGACAAGAGAAACAGGAGCCCCTATTCTCATGCGGGTCATTCAAAAGTCTGGCTCTTCCTACTTGGTGAGGAAAGCTAGTGTGTTAGGTACCCAAGCATGCTGGGGCGGGTGCGGGAGTGACATATGGGAGGATTGAACAGAAAGAGGGCACAAATCAAAGGGAACTCAGACAGCAGGAAGAAGGCAGGGTAGGGAGAGAAAGAAGAAGCTGGGCTGTTGGTAGAGAAGAAGCCATGGGCCACACTGAGGCAGAACCACGGGGAGGCAGGAGACCCGCCAGGCAGTCAGTCAGGAGGTCGGCCACTCTCAACAAGTCCTGAGCCTTCAAGGCCCTGCATTATGCTGGATTCTGCAGCTCCATAGCTGAGCAAAAGGGACCTGGCCCTGCTCACCCAGAGTTCAAAGCCTAGTGACGAGGTCCGAGGCACCCATCCTGAACGGGCTGCTTCCACCCTGGTGCTCCTTTCCTTGATGCAAGAAGAACTTTTCAGCTGTCTTCCCCTCTAAAAAACATCATCAGTCATCAAGAAGGAAGGAATCTGAGAAGCAACTGAGGCTGGGGCACAGAAGTGGTGGGGTTCAGGGGAGGCTGCAGGAGGAGGGACTCAGATGGGGACCAGGTGACAGCAGCTGTTTTCCAAGCTGGATTCCAGCTCCAGCTCCCCTTCCTAAGGAAGGGGAAATAAAAAAAAGAGATCTGGGGATGTGAACAATGTGCAAAAGGAGGGCAGCAGCCCTTTGCTATCTTCTCTCACCCTTTGGAAAGTTGCTAAAGGTCTTACCATTCATTATGAGTCCTCCCCTAACCACAGCCTCAGCAGCTCAGAAAAACCACATGGCTCTCCCAAGGAAGGAGGGATGAACTCCCAGACCTGGCCCTAGTGGAACTGTCAGATTGGGGAGGGAAAGTCTGCCCTAGGCTTAGACACGTGCCTAGACACACTTAATGGGGGGGGGGGGAAGACACCAATTACGGGAAGTTGTTTGGCATCTCTAACTGAAGCGTCTGAAAAGTCAGTATCCAGAGAGTTCTTGGCTTAACAGGAAAATACCCCTGAAGGATTAAGGCTGGGGACTCTCTTACATCCTTATCTCAGTATAAATTAGTTTTTTAACCAACTTCTTGTCTCATCCTCTCTATCAGCTGTCGTGAAAACATGGGTGTTTTGAGTGTGATACCATGGTGAGCGAGCTCTGTCATTAACATAGACCAAACATATGTGTGTCTTTCCACAATGTCAGAATTTAGTGAATAATAACAAATTCCAGGGCTACACCACCTTCATCAGAGACAATTCACTGAATCCTTGTGGGTCACCTGGTGGTCAGGCAGGGCAATCACAGGTTCTTTTATTCCAATCTTGATTTCTAACATCCAAACCACACCACACTTTACACAATGATACACATGTAGGTCACAGAAAGGCCAAGGAAGGTTTAAGACAGACACAGGTTTCCAAGCAGAGGCAGAGAGCAGATAAGAATGCAAAGAATCACTGTAGGTGGTTAGATAAGATCATGAACCAGCCAAAGAACTTGTTCGGGACACAGAGCCAGCAAAGTGCTGGAAAATCAAAAAAATCAGACAAAGTGCTGGCATGTATTCCAGGCCAAGGACAAGAGGATGGCAGTTTCAGAGTGTCAGTTTGGAGTGGGCCACGTGTGATTGTCACCGGCAGAGAAACCACACTCTGCTGAAGCCCGAGGACAGAGATTCAGAGGTTCATCTCTGTAGAAATTTTCCTAGGCAATGCCTGTGACAGGTGACCAGGTGACAGAGTCAAGGTGCTGCTGTGTCCAGTCTCAGGGTGCTCCTCCTTTCATGGGCCTCGAGTGAGGGGGCTGCTTCATTGCATGGTCTGGTGTATTCGATAAGCACAGGAGCCTGGTTTTCCCAATGAGTTTGATTCATCCATACATCTAGGTGCTTCTGATTAATTTGATGAGCCACAGGTGGTCATTTTTATCAGCATGATTAGTTTACTTATCAGTTGGTGCCTCATGGTTGTGCTAGGCAGGTGGTGGTTGTTTCCTTGTACAAACAAGGTGCAGAGTCATTCCATCTCAGCACTGAAACTCAAAATGGAGTCGCTCAGGGCAAGCTGCTGCTTTACTAGATGAAGTGACACAGGTTTCGGCACAGCCCCCAAACCGCTGTTCTGTGCATCCTGGAGTAGCTCACAGGAGGGCACAGCCTGCCCTCCACAGGTGCAGAGAAGGGAGACCCTCTACTTACCTCTGGGTTAGCCAGACCTGCAGTTGGGGACACAGGCAGAGAGGGAGGAAAGGGGGTGGGAGGAGGCCACCAGGAGGAGAGGGTGAGACTCGTCTTTGCAAAACCAGACTCTGTAAGCAGAGGTCCTTGGAGGGTCGTGGGAGATTCCAAAGCTCTCAAATCACTTCAGTAACATTCATATTCATAGCTCATATATATATTTTTATTTATTTTTTCCTGTTAACTGAAATTCGTCAAATAAAGAAAGTCTAGCTGTCTACTGGTATACAGAGTGACGAAATTTCCAGGCGAGGTGGTTTTTGCTACACCTGCTATCATGAAGCACAAGAAAAAGTGAAACAGGTTCCCTTAATCACATCGCTGTCCCTATTTGGAGGAATGACAGGAGATATATAGGCATCGTAATACAGGATGAATGCCTCCTACAGCTGACCATAGTCACGCAGAACCGGTTAACACTGACACTTTCTCTGCCTCTCAGGTGAAGTTGGAATGGAGCATCTTTCTGATTCAGCTTCCCTCAACAGTCGTCTTCATCTCTTCATCTCACCCTCTTTCCCCAGAAATCCATGGCTCTGATGTATTTTAAGATTCCATGAAAAAACAGTCAAATCAGACGGTCTCATTTCAAATCCCAGCCCTACCTTACTGTCTGAATGACCTGAGTTATTTGAATTCTTTAAGCAACAGCTTCTTCTCTTGTAAAGTAGGAATATTAATAGGTGTCCCATTCTTCCTGTGTCACTTGAGGATGACTGAGTTGTATGTCATGAGTTGAACCCCCACTTGGCTGGAGCTAAAGAACAAAACTTCCTCATGTGTTTTTTTAAGTCAGCACCCACCATCTGTGCACGTGCGTGCCTGTGTGTGTGTGTGTGTGTGTGTATGTTTCCTCGAGACACACAAAACTCAGCAGGAATCATGCTTCAGTGGTACGTGCTCACATCAACCCCAGCACCATTCTGGCTCTTTGTGGGCTCCACGGTATGTAGGTTGCTGTTCCACTAGATTCCAGCGCTCTGTTTGCCAGAGGAGCTTGCAAGTGTGCCCAGCAGATTGTCGTGAGTCTGAAGGGTCCACATCACAGAGAGGGAAAGAAAGACATAAAATCAAGACGGTCAGAAAAAGGTTGTGTGTGTCCATTAGAAATTATCATTCAGCCTTTATTCAGGAAGAAAACGTGAGGCCCACAGGTATGTTGAGACTGTCCCAAACCCGCTCACCCCGGTGTGCATAGAACTGTAATTAAAGGTCAAGGGAAGAAGGAACAGGAGTTGGGAGTGAAGAAGGAAAAGGAGGAGGTGCAGGGAGGGTCCTGGTGTTCTTCCACAGCCCATCCAAGAGGAACGGAGAGGGCTGTTTGGGGTCTCATGATCCATGCGGTTCCTTTGCTGGGCACTCCTGGGGGTCTGGGAGTGGCCGATAGGGCACACTGGGCCAGGAGGGCTGCAGGCCTGTGCGCGATCAAACTGACCTGATAAAAGAATCCGTGAGACTGTTTCCACTTTAGGGCCCCATGGTTTTGTCACTGTGCTGCGAAGGGTTCTGTGTGGTTACTGTGCAAGATGTAAAGGACCAGGCCTGATTCCCACAGTGCACATGAATGGATAAGGTTTGAGTAGGTAGAGAGGAAAGAAAAGGGCATTGAAAGGGGAATTTAAGACACAATGACTCAACCAGAGAGGACCAAAAAAAAAAAAAAAGAGAGAGAGAAAAAGTGGTGGTGAGTCGGGCTAGATTAATAAGAAGAAGAAGCAATAATGCTCTAAAGCTGGTTAAGCCAGGGACTGGGGGGACCCTGATGGTCAAGCAAATGACAAACATTAGGAGTCACAGGGAACACTGAGAAGGCAAGCCGACTGTAGCATCAAAGGCATCAACAGGAAGAACGGTTGAAGGTCGCTGGCCATAAGCTCCCAGAGCCAATATTTTGTACAGTGGGGGTTTTCATCAAAGTACAGAACTCCAGCATAGAGGAGGGAGGGAGGGAATTCTGAACCATGTCCCATCTGCATCAGAGTAAAAGGTGGCTCCAAGGAACCAATCTGTTGTGTTGTTGTGTTGTGTTTTGCTTTGCTTTTGAGAAAAAAAGTAAAAGATGTTTTATTGCTTTGCTAGCAAAGGAGAAGCACAGGGGACTCCTGTTGCAGGGGCTCTGATTCTGCCCATCAGGGGGAACAGAAGGCTTTTAAAGAGCTGATTCAAAGGCTACCTTCCAGGTGTGCCCTGATGCTGTCATGATTCACTTGTTAATTTGAGAGATGTCTTAGACCTTCTGGTGCCATCCCCGAAATCTGAATTATTCATTCCTAAGGACAGATATCTCAGCCTAGGATGGGGAAGGAGGTTATCTGTTATTTCCCACCCCATGCATAAACACCCCCCAGATTAACTAAGCGTGGGTCAGCATGAGAGAGGGAAAGAAAGAGAAAGAAACATGTCCATTTTAAAAATAAGTCCCAGCAACACAGCAGCAAGGACTATATTCAAAGCATGAAGTAGACCACTGTTCCATTTCCCCACAGTCAATTCCCACCTTACATTTCTATGAAAAATGGGCAATGATATCCCCAAGCCGCTTCCTGCTGAGGGAGGGGGAAGGTGACCTACAGTCCTTGTTCTATCAGGTGGGGCATGGACTTACAGGTGTCCAGCATCAGGGCAGTGCATAGTCCATGGTGGCTGTTGGTAGGAGATAGACAAGGCATACCTAGGGCAGGGATCATGCTAGGACAGCAGTAAACGAGACAGCAGAGCATTACTTTGTTTTTTGTTTTTTTGCAAACAATTAGCACAAAAGCAATTAGTATTTCAGCCAGTCTCTGAAAACCAAGAAGATAGTAACTCATTGAAGCTTCAGGTGGGACCCAACATACCTTCAATCTGTGAGTGGAGGCCACTTTGTGCTTTAGGAATGTTACCAGAGTCATTGGAAACATCCACAATATTTAGTTTTTATAATGGCACGTGTCCCCTTGAACTGTAGTTAAAATATCTAGTGTCAACTGATTTCTGTAAAATAACTTGCTCATGATCATCACCTCTGTGTTTAGTAGAGAGATCCCTTTAACTGTGTCATTTAGGGCTCTCTTGGTAAAGCTAGTTAGGGCTTTTGTGTGCCACATCACATTGTTTAGACCAATCTGAGGGAGAAATATCAGGGTTAAGTCATCACACAAGAGAAAAACAGATCGGGTTTATCTATGTAGGAGCTTAGGAAGATTTGTTGGTCAATGAGATCAGGCTCGAATTGACTCCGGAAAAATTTGTGACTCTGGAGTCCTTTGTGATAGTTATTATTAGGCACTCCCAAAGAACCAGATTTTAAAATGGATTATTCAAGTAGATTCCAACTTGTTTCAAAATTCAGACAAAAATATTTGTCTTAACCAGTATTTAATATTTCATTACTCAAGTCTTCACAGGAACCACCCAGTGATATTCCATCACTGACAGAGCTGATGTCACCTTGTCCTTTGGGCCTGCTGTCATATTGATGGCCACACATGGGCCACATAAGAATGGTCTTTGAGGATATGACCAAGAGGTTTCTGGCAAATGTGATAAACTCTGATGCATCAGGAATCTTCTAAACATTCAAAAAATATAAAAAGATGCATATTGGTTTGTTTTCCTAGTCACTTGGCCTATTGAATTGCAAATAATATATGTATGACTCTGTGTGTTTTCTTCCAGGGTCTTTCTTTCCTGATTTCAAACCCTCCGAAACAGTTTTTAAAATAGTATTTTGGCTTGGATACCTAAACAGCTGCATCAACCCTATCATCTATCCATGCTCCAGTCAAGAGTTCAAGAAAGCCTTCCAGAATGTCTTGAGAATCCAGTGTCTCCGCAGAAAGCAGTCTTCTAAGCACACCCTGGGCTACACCCTGCATGCCCCCAGCCAGGCCCTGGAGGGGCAGCAAAAGGACATGGTCCGCATCCCCGTGGGATCCGGGGAGACCTTCTATAAGATCTCCAAGACGGACGGGGTCTGTGAATGGAAATTTTTCTCTTCCGTGCCCCACGGATCTGCCAGGATTACAATGCCCAAGGACCAATCAGCCTGCACCACGGCTCGGGTGAGAAGTAAAAGCTTTTTGCAGGTCTGCTGCTGTGTGGGGCCCTCAGACCCCAGCCTTGGAGAAAACCACCAAGTTCCAACCATTAAGATCCACACCATCTCCCTCAGTGAGAATGGAGAGGAAGTCTAGAGGACAGGAAAGGTCAGAGAAAAGGGGTGACCCTAGGCTCCCTCCCCACTTCCCACACAGAAGGCCACTCACCCTTCCTGCAGGACAAGAGGGCACCATCCAACACAGGCCCATCTGGGAATGGGGTGGGGGAGGAGACCCAACTCATCAGGCAGCAGGTGGGTCTCATGGAAGAGGCAGGATGTCTCACCACCACCTGGTTCAAAATGAGCCAGATGGCATTTCCCCCAAGCTAATATCTCTCAGTCATTTTCTGAATCTGCTTTCCACAACTGGCCCTTTCAACGAAAAACACCATGGGAAACAGAATTTCATACACAATCCAAAAGACTATAAATATAGGATTATGATTTCATCATGAATATTTTGAGCACACTCTCTAAGTTTGGAGCTATTTCTTGATGAAAGTGAGGGTATTTTATTTTCAGGCTAAACCTACTCACAGCCACATTTGACATTTATGGAGACACAGGGCCGAGAGAGGAAGAACCGTAAGATGGCGGCCAATACCCGGGCACGTTCTTTTAGATCGAGTTTTAAAACTCCATCATTTCTTATACAACGAGTTTCTCAACTTGGGTGCAACTGGACAGTGAGATTTACCCTTGGCTGCACTTTGGATATTGTTCCTTGTCCCCTAAAGGGACATTCATGTCTCAGAATGAGACAGATACACATTCTCTGCCATTGGGCTTGGAGAATATGGAAAGAACCAAGCAGGAAAAGCAGACTTTTCCCAAGAGACATGAGGCTCAGTTTTGCAAGTTAACTACTAAGGACAGAAATCCTTCCAGAAGCTCCCAGATTAGATGAAAGAAAGCTCCTTCTGCAACATTTAAATATCAAGAAGTTGGGGTGGGTGCTCATTTCCTCCTAAGGTAAAGATTGCCAAATTACTCCACAGCATTTTTGATGTGGCCTAAAAAGACCTTTCTTGACAAATCACTTACCTTTTCCAGAACTCCAATTTGAAAATACAGAGCTCATTCTCTTTTGACTTCCATTTCTTTTTATCTGCTTGCCAACTGCATATTGAGGTGAGGTTTACCTGGGTTGTATTGGAATGAGCCCAAGGTCCAGGTATATCCTTCCTGAACTTTGAAAGACACTAATGCTCAGCCTTGAACATGGAATGACTGATGGCCAAAGAACTGCCCAGAGCATGAGTTTGCAAACATTTTTGACAAAAACCCATCTATCCTGGTAAAAGATCCAGTAGCCTATTCAATTTCATCTATGCCTGCTTTCTGCAAGAACCTGGGGAGCATGCTATTTTTCAATTATATAAACACCGAATTTTGACAAACCTTAATAACTCAGATGACTGCTAATGACGGAGATGGTAACCATATGTAAAAATTCAAATATGCCTGTCATTCCACATTAAGAACTTAAAAAGTAGGATTTAAGAATTCCAGAGCAGGTTGAAGGGGATACGTAAACTTCCAGCAAGGCTATGGCCCCAGTATCTTTCTCTTCCTTCCTTGCTGCAAGGTGCTCGTTTCCTTAAATCTTTCTCAAAGGCGACTCTCTTTCCACGCTGCAACGGATGGTCTACATGCATGTGGGTTGGGGCTTTGTGGTGGGTTGTGTTTGGATTTTGAGTAGGACTGCTTCCTCGGTGTTATTCTGCCTAGAGTCCTCTGATTGTCCAGAGGGACGAATATTTGGCCTTGTGTTCAGAACTTGGATTCTGGCACTTAGAAGTTGGCTGGATTTTTAGACTCTCCTGGTCCTCTCTGCATGTCCCATAATGCTTCTACCAGATGTGTCCTTTGTATTCTCAAGGCAGGCATTAGGGAGAACTGGAATATGCAGGCCTCACTAATTTCTGCCTTGATAGGAAAGATAAGCCCTGTTGTCCAGAGAGCTTCTTTCAGATTCTGAATTGGGGGTGGGGGTGGGGGTCATCACGCTTGGCCCTGGTTTCCCCTGCAGGAAGGGTATCCTCATAGATAATCACTTTTCTTCAGCAAAATGTTATCCCATGTTAGAGATGATCTTTTAAACACTTTTACAGATAAATCTAAATTTTAGATATGGGAAAATGAAGAGCACCAAAAAGTCAGCATGCCACTTTCAATCAAAGTAAACCCCTAAGAAATCTTTTGACCATCAGATAAAAACCATGACAATTGTATTCATGTAAAGTTATCCATAAATAATTGTCTGCTCCACTGTTCTCCAGCACCACTCTCTCTGTGGAGGCAAACTTTTCATGTTTTTTTTTTCTTTTCCCATAGCATGATAACTGGTATAAACATGCCAAGAATTGGTAATGTCACCCAAAAGTTAGTAACAATGTGGATTAAACAATACACAAGTTATGTTTTACTCATCCACAAAAATATCTGTACTTTTAAGCATGCCAAAAATTATCTAAAATTGTTACAGCTAAACAAATGATTGTCATATTTATACTCATATGTTTACTGTTTCTATTTGGAGTGGGAGGAATTTACCCAGAGTAACAGTGGTTACAATGTTTTCTCCAATGTGTTATAAAAAGCAGCTGCTCTGGGATTGTCCCGACATCACAAGAATCGATGTTGATGTCGCATGGGAGAGGCGAGATGGGCCTTGATTCTGCAGATCATATTGCATGCGTTGAAAGGGTCCTTGAAGTTCTTTATTCAAAAATTTCCCCAGACTATTTGCAAGGGTTTCAGAAGAGCATTTTACTCACCCTCCTTTTCTTCTCATTTGCTTCTGGGGCGAGACCTGCATAGGTCCTCATACCCACACTTTTTTAATATGGTTACTTGGGATTGACTGCAAATTAACCTTGGCAAGTAGACTACCAAATCTCCAGTGCAGCCAAGAGCAGGTCATCATCAGAAATTTGTATCTACAATTCCATCAGACCACACCACTTTTTTAGGGTTGATTATCTAGAATGTTGTTCAGACCTTGCAAGAAGGGACAAGTATACCAACTTGGGAGAAGATGGGCACATGAGAGAATGCAGAAGAGGCTTCATAGGCCAAGAATGGAAAACACAGTCATGGCCAGGACACCCACTGGGAGGTGTGTTGAAGTTATTGATTACCAGCCGTGGTTCATAGGAACACTCTGGAAGTGTATTTTTTTTGAGAAAAATGAATGTAAACAGATCCATTGCTTACTCTCACGTGTATTCCAACTTTTTTTTTTTTAATTTTGTTTTGAGTTGGAGAAAAGGGAAGGGATGATAGGTTTTCCACCATGAATTGCAGAGAATGTGTTGAGCATGGGAAACTCATGGATGCCACTGTGAGAGAAGGGTTCAGAATGGTGATTGCCAGGTTGCCAGAGACCCAGGCAATCTGAGGCACCCATTGGCAGCTGTGCTACTTGCTAGATGGCAGCCCCCTGCCTCTGGATTTTCTTTCCCATATGAAAGCAGCACATCACAACCATCTTGGTCTCTCCTCTCTTCAATGTGCACCATCATGCAGATCTTCTAGCTTCAGTGGGTCTCTTGGTCATGGCCTGGGGTGAGAACATTTGGGGAAACTATTTGCTTGGGCAAGTAATCATTCATCCTTTAATGACAGCTACTTAGTCACAGCTGGACAAACATTCTCAGTTGCTTCTGGGGCGAGATCTGCACAGGTCCTCCTGCCAAAAAACGCTGCCTCTTTATGTGAACATTTGTTGATGTATTTAAGGACAAGAGCTCTGCTCATCAACAAAGCGGGGAGGGGTGGCAATCAAGGGGAAGTCAAGCAGGTGGAAGGCAAATCTCCTAGAAAAAGCCAGGGAAGGCAGAGGTGGCACACATGGAGACATCAGAGCTGTACTCACTCGACCCTCTGATCTCTTTTACACTACTGGGACTTTTAACCATGAAACCACCTGTACACAGCTCCCGACGAGCCCAGTTGGAACACTGTTGCGCCTGCTCCGTGTCTACAAACTAAGCTGTGGAGCAGGGCTGAGTCCACCATCTTCCAAAAGCAATGGCAGCAGTGGCCTCTGGCCCTTCAAAGTCCCTGCAAGATGAGTGAGTGGAAATGACTGTCACCCAGCTGAGCCAGGAAAACAAGTTACGATGTCAGCAGAGGACCCTGGCCCCTTGCCCGCGTTGCCATCAGCACAATCTTATTTTTGATCCCCAGACCCAAATGTCATGTGGGTGGACTGGGAATCGCTGCATCTGCTCTGGGTAGGACAATGTCATTTCTTCTTCACCACTGCAGCCGGATTATGGGTTCTCCCACCTGCAGGGAAGGCTGCAGGGTGGCAGGGGGGCTGAGGGGCAGGGCGTTTAGTGGTGTTTTGCTGCAGCTAAGAAGCAAGGAACTGCCGTTAGGCTGGAAGCTTGCTCATTTCAAGAGGCAAAATGATTCCTTTTCCTTTCCCTGTGGCTCAGGAGTTTCTACATTATCTCCCTCCATATCATGTTCAGTGTGGACATGTTATAATCTGGAAATAATTTTGGCCAGACTAGGAAAGCCACAGACTTCATTAGGTAAAAAAATCTTAAAGCAGTTGTATACTGTATTTAGAGAAAAATATGCCGAGGGCATGGGCCTATTAGACAGCCTGAATACAGCAGGTGCATTTGAATGTGAAAGAGAAGACGTGAAGACTGAAAAGCCCAATGTGAGTTTCTTATTTTCATCCATGACTTTGCTTTTTATTTGTCCAGGTGATTTCTCTTATGTGGGGACATTCCCATGTGGCAGAAAGAGAAGCAAGGGCTTCACTTGGCATATGAAGAAATAGGGGAGTGAGCCGAGGGGTTTCTTTGAATATCCCCATATTCAGCCTCCACCTCCTTTTTCAACGACACCTCCATGTCCCCGAGGTCCACAACCTCTAACTTTCCTGTTTTGCCCCTCCATCTCTAACCCATAATTCCAGCTGTGTTGGCACCTGCTCCCCTGCTCTCTCTGGCAGCACAGTATCATCCCAGGGGCCAAGTGCAGGTTTGTCCCCGTTTCTCTCCATGGCTACCAGACAGGACATGTAATTCTGCTCCTTCTCCCTAGCTAGAACACCACGGAGTTAAGGAAAAGTTAGGAAAGGAGGCTCTTGGTTTGCTCAATTTGGTGGCATGTAAGCCACAGTCAGCAATGACTGTCACCATAAGGTCCTCAGGAACACAAAGTTCCCAAAGGGAATCACGGGAACACTCCTACTCCCAGTGAGCCTGCCAGTCACTGCGGACACTGATGGTCAGCAGCAAACTACCTCCCTGTGCCAAGCACTAACTTGGCATGAAAATCACAGAGAGGCACAGACAGCTCCCAACTTAGGAGCTGGATGGGTTCCAAGTTCACCTGCCTAGAAATCAAGAATGATTTTCCAACAGGCATTGTTACACATGGGGAGGGGAGGGCTGTTCCCAGATGAACCAAAAAATAAAAGTCTATTTAATGTTCACCAAGACTTGGCAAACTTTTTCTGTAAACAGCTAGTTAGTAAATGGTTTAGGCATTATGAGTTTTATGTTCTCTATCACACGTATTTCTCTGTTTGGACTTTTTGGGGGTAGGGGAGATCATCCTTTAAAAATGTAGACCCATTCTTAGCTTGAAAAAAAAAAGGTGTGGGCCAGATTTAGCCCATGAGGATCAATTTGCCACCCAGCACAGCTTCCAGCACAGTACAAATAATAGGAAAGAGTTTGGGGTGTTCAGCATATAAACATTTTTTAAACATGTCATTCATTGACACATCTCCACTTAGCTAAATCAATGCTCCCAACCTGCATGAGTTGCTAGTCAAAGTGACAAGTTCAGGTCCCAGGGTGATTTTCTGAGCAGGTGCAAAAAGCAGAGGTGAGACCCTCTGCACTCCCTCACTGTCCCTCACAGAGCAGACAGGTCCACAGGAGCCCAGGTGAATGGGTTTCTGGCTCAGCCCTTCACCTCCTGGGCCTGACTCAGAGAACAGCCACAACTACATGCCCCTTGACCAAGGCTAACCTCAAATTCCTCCAAGCCCTTGGAAACTACTAAAGGGAAGGTCCACAGAAGTCTTTGGGGGCCACACTTGGCTCCTTGGAGAGTCCTCCTGACCACAGTGCCCTGTACCGGGGCATTTGCAAGCCCTGCCTGGAGCTCACTGAGAGTCATGGGGTACAAACGGAGGACATCTGCCAAAGGACAAGCAGAAGGAGGAGCTCTTCTTCTCCTCTTCTTTTTCCTGTTTTTTCTTTTTTCTGTAAGTCAGGGGTCCCCTAACTGGGAAAGACGTGGTGTTGCTATGGGGAAATGTAGCTGGCCCTCCCAGGCACCAAAGCCAGGTTCCGAGCGAGGTGTGTGCTGGGGAGCACCCTGCCCTTCCCTCTCCAGCCCTGGGGGGTGCTGAGGGGCAGAAGGACATTCCCAATTGGAAATAAGCTCTGTGCTCATGGCGCCCGGTAGGGTGCCTGCAGTGCTGAGGAGATGCCTTCACTGGGCCTGGGTGCAGTGGGTGCAGAACTGCTAGAGAAGGACCTGGAAACATTGGGGCTCTTTTAATGACACTGCTGCCTCCTTTGAGTACAAAAGGGGAGCTTTGGATGAACACTGTGCGGCAGGGGCCCTTCCCCCTCCCCTGCTCTTGATCTTGCCTTTCCCAGCCTCCTGTCCTGTCCCTTCCTCTGTCTCCATAACTCCACCCTGAACTTCCTGCTGACTTTACTGACCACGTGAGATGTTGGGGTAGGCACCCTTCTCCGTGGAATGTTCTGCTCTGGGTGACAGGACGGGGCTTCCCTGAGTAACAGCCCTGACTCAGTGAATTCTGGTCCCTGCAGCCTCCCTGCCCAGGGCGGGGGACCTGTCCACAAAGGTGAGGACGTTCTCAAGGCCCCAGTCCTCAAGAACATTCACCCTCTCCTTGTATTGCTGTCTCTCTGGGCTTACACTGTTGGTTCCAATGAAGGTGCCAACACTGTGTGTGGCCACGTGTTAGAAAACAGCTGGTGGTCAGAGTGGTTCCTGGTGTTGCTGACCACACTCCCGGGGTGGGCACCTCTTCTGTTGCCAGTAGTCGCCGCTCACTGACAATTCAGACGTCTTGAACTGAGCCTCGCAAAGTCACCTTCTGTCCTCTTGCTCCTCATCTTTTGTCTCTTGCCTTTAATGTTTCTTTTCTGTTGGATTTTCCCTGGGGCCTTCGAGGCCTTAATTCATCCTATAAAGTAAACCTGGCTCCTTTAGCATTGGGCACAGGAGGCACACCCCAGGCAAAACCGTCAGCTGGGCAGAGATGTTCTTCCCTTCTGGGCTCTGCTTCTTCTTCCTGTCCCCACCAGCTCATCTTTGACTGGGACTTCTTCACTCCCCTTGTCCTTGCATTGGGAACTTTTCTGCCCCAAGAAAAGAGTCCCCTCCCACCGAGTGTGTTCCGGCTTTTGCTGCCATGGCTCCATGCATCTTTAGACCCCCGTGTTCGTCCAGACCCATCATTACAAAGCACTGCAGACTGGGTGGCTGCAGCCAGACGTCTCCTGTCCTACTGCTCTGGAGGCTGGAAGTCCAAGGTCAAGGCATTAGCAGGTGGTTTCTTCAGAGGTCTCTCCCTGTCTTACGCCGTCTGTGCATGCACAGGTCTCTGTCCCAACCTCCTCTTCTCATCAGAACACCAGGCTTATTACAGCAGAATCTACCCTCATGACCTCCCTAAAGACCCTATTTTCAAACACAGTCCTGGTGTGAGATAATGGGGGTCAGGGGTTAGGATTTCAATAGGAATTTGGGAGGCACTCAGCTCACCCATATGAACCTTCCCTGCTCTCTTTCTTCTAATAACAACAACAACAAAAAGTATCCATAATTCTTTTCCCAGATCAGAAGGTCAAATTTGGCCCTTTCTGATTACCCCAACCCCTCCCCAAGTTCTTACACCAATTCTCTGTAAAATATATTTGTCAATTAATCGTGCACTGTATTTTTAAAATCCATATCTATTTAGTGTACTTTAAAATGTGAATTGCATACACTGTGCATATATAAGTTCTGTCTACTCAACTAGATAAAAACTCCTGGGGAGCATGAATAGCCATGTCATTTAATTGGACTAAGACCCCCAGTCCCAAGTAGGCAAGGAGAGAGAAGAGTAGACTAGGGTCTGGAGACCAGGCCCATAGGGACATGGACATACCCCGGAAGGCCCAGGGAAAAGGTTGAGGATCCTGGGGTTTCTGAAAAGTTATAGTAAAGCCATCACAGTGGTGCATGCCTTTAATCCCTGTGGCCTGAGAGGCTGAGGCAGCAATTTAGTAAAGCCCTAAGGAACTTAGCAAGACCCTGTCTGTAAACAAAATATATAAAAAGGAATGGGGATGTGGCCCAGTGGAGAAATTAGGTTCAATCCTGGTGTTAAAAGAAAATATTTAAAAAAAAAATCATAGTAAGATCCTAATTAAGGGGAAGATCACAGCCGTGGAGACTCACAGGCCAGCAGCCACCTCAAGTCAGGGGATAGATGATCACCCCAGAGACACCGGCGCCCAGGAAAGCAGAGCCCCCTCCCTGAATGTGCAGACCCCAGACCCTAAGGGCAAGGTGGAGTCAAGGACCAGCTGCAGTCCAGTCCTGAGAACCAGATCTGGGAGGACCTTCGGGAGCCTGTGGTCAACCCAGGCCTTCCCAGTCTCAGGTGGATTAAGGGTATGTCGATGGGACCTGCCCGACTTCAGGATTGGCTTGGAAAATGGGTACCCAGGGTGGCTTCTGCAGGGTCTTGAAGCACCTTGTGTGCCCACCTGGCCTTTCTTGTGAAATTCTCCTATTTCTGTTTCATCAGCCTCCTGAGCTATTGTGGACATATTCCTTGCCCTCCCAGCTCCACCTGACAGCCACAGAGGGATATCTCCTCCTCTGCCCTGGTTCCCGCTGAGAAGCGGAGGGCATTTATCCTCATTAGGAAGACTCAGGGTGCTGACACACAGCATCTCCTGGCTGGCGTTCTGCACAAGAGACAAGGCTGCTTGGGTTTCCCCTCCCCCCCCCGTCCCAGGGGACTCTGAGATTGCAATTGTTCCTCGTCCCCCAATATCAACAGCAAGGAAGCACCCCTATTGCTAGAACAACACCGCTCATCAGCGTTGGTCCAATCTAGAAATAAGGGAAAGAAAAGTCACATGAAAAGCCAGGGCCAACAGAAGAATTCAGTGTATTCAAGCCAGATGCCACCCAAATACAGGGTGGCATGCCTGTAGCGAGCGCTTACTGATTTATCCACTTAAAGAAAAATTGTCTTTCTCCCCTAACCTGGGTCTGCATCCTTTAGCTCAACCTGGCCTCACCTCTCACCATTGCCATCGCCAGGGTTGGTGTTCATCAAACACCAAGCATGGGGTGAGGACTTTTTGCCCCCCAGTGTCTTCCCTTCCCAGGGCCCTGTGTCATATGGGAGAGGACAGTGGTGGTAAAGAGCAGAGACGGAGGTGACGTTGACAAACGGTAGGGGAAGGAGCAGTTTCAATTTACAAATAAGGATGCCCAAATTCCAACCAACAAGTAGGGTAGCTATTAAAAATATGCTAGAAAGCATTTTTATGAGCAAAACATACCAGCATTGCAAGTATTTAAGTAACAATTTATTGCCAGTTTTCTACAGACCTTTTTTTAAAAGAGATAAACATTGATTAGAAAATAATTGAATTAAAAAGTGGAGTCCCATGCTGGCTGACCCCTCGATTTCAGCAGTTGGCAACCAAACATGTCACACAACCCCGATTCCTAAACTTCAGTGGAGAGCTGACATGGGCAGCCGGAGTTTCGCTTCCGACTTGAAAGCCCAAAGGAAAGTACTTGCCTTCTTCATAGGATGGGAAGGAAAACAACTATCTTTGTATCTGGGTGTAAGAAGTCCCAGCCGTTCGCTTTACAACATGTCCACACAAACTCAACCCAACCTTGCTGACAATGAAAATTCATCCCTAACACGCACCGATGGTGGGTCATACAGAGATAAGGCTTGAACTATACAAGCTCTCTTTTTGGAGCACCTGCTACATGCCAAGCCCCGTGCACACTGTGGGAAGGTGAGGAGCCAGATCTCACAGTCACATTCCCAAAGAACATTCTCACAGAGAACAGTGCATGAGAAGAGGAGGGCAGGGAAATCTGTATGGAGTCAGAGAAAGAGGGAAGATGGGAAAAGGGGGACTTGCCTGCCCTCCCCTGGGGCTCTCCTTGTGTGAGCTCTCTACCTGCGGAACCTGACCTCCCCTGCCCTCCCAGAGCCCATCACAGGAGGGCAACTAGAAGGATCTTGAGAGCAGTGTGGTGGGAAGAGCTGAGGACAGGGTCTCAGATCTGCCTTCCGCACTGTCTGCATCTCTCAGTGACCAGGCAAGTCTTTTGACCCCTCTGCCCCCGTGTCTCACCTGTGAACTGGGGAGCGGGTGAAGGTATGCAGGAAGATGCCTCATGTGCTGATAAAACCTATGAAATTCAGCAAGCCCCCAACACACGCCAGACACACTCTCTCCAGGTCCCCATTTCCCCTCCCAGTTGCTGTCCACCTAAGACGATTACAACACAGCTTACCTGTATCTTCAAGCCCTGAAAGAAACCACATGCAGGAAGAGAGAGGCTGGATCTCCCCCTCCTTTGCTCTTCATCTACTGCAGCTTTACCTGTTGCCAGAGGTTGATTTGCACTCACTGAACACTCACTTCTCTTTATCTAGGCAGGAAGTCACAAGCAAGCATGTGCCAACCTGGGGCGCTGACATGTCTAACTCAGGGTACTAAGCATCAGATTCTCGATTATCCACCTCCAGCTCCCATGCTATTTTATTTGAGTTGGAAATATTCCTCCCTGGATTTTTTTTTTTTTTTATCAGACTCCTGGCACTACTTTGAAGCTTTCCACCAAAATCAGGATTATAGACACCCAGAACATGGGAACATGGGACCGGGGCTGGCATGTGTTATCTTTCTCCCACCAGCCACTCACTGACATTAAGAAGCGTTTTATGTTCTTGCGGTTGTCCTGTGAAGGATGCTACATAAAATGCAGTCGTTCTAAAAAAGGTGTGGGTGTGAGTTTCCATAACCGACGTTATGGAAAAAAGAAGTTGTTTTGACCGCTGGAAGAAGGGACAAGATTTGACACAAAGCTGAGGTTTAGAATCATCTAAGGAGACAGGGCTGAGCACTTCCTGGTAAGTGTCAGAAGTGAAAGTTTACAAGAAAAAGCAGTCCCCCCCCCACCCCCCTGCAGTTGTGAACAGAGGGAGGTTTGATTTTGTGGAATTGAGCCCCTGTCCTGGGAACTCCAGAGCAATCTCACTTCTGATTTCAGACCTGCCCCTTAGGTCCAGGACTGTCGTGGAGCCTTGAAAGGGTCTGCAGGAAGCTTCTGGGCAGGGGGTTTAGCAGCAAAGTCCCCACCGAGCTCAGCTCAGCAGGGCTCCGTCTGATGGGGCATTCAGCTCTACCCAGAGGCTATCATTAGCAGGGACACAGCCACCATCTTCCTGCCAAATGGTCTTTTGTGACTCAGAACCTCAAACTTGCTTTAAACGGAGGAGAAAGTCACTTTCAGAGATGGGGTTCTTGGCCCAGCCCTCCTTTGGATAAACAGAGTCTATGACTATTTTGGTCCTCTGGGTTTTAAGAAGCAGCTGCTAAGATATGGCAAGAGCGAAGGGATCAGTGTTGGTCCAAATTAAAGTGAAGAGTTTCCAGTTCTTTCAGGGTTGGAGGGGAAAAAAAAAAGCTAGAGCAATATGTCACAGGGAACAGCACGTGGCTGGCCTGGAAAGGGGGAAATGAGCGCGGCTTCTGCTGAGATGACCCACCCCTTTCCAGGTCTGGCCTGCAGAAATGGATACTTCAGCTTTGGAGTAAGAATTCCCACTCTAAAAAACAGATAAAATTTTGATCACATTGATGCATGAAGCTTAGTATATTAAAAGTAGAATATGATTGTTTGAAGGTCAGTCCACGTTGTTTCATCAGGGGGCATTACCCCCATTACGAGGAATCAGCTCCCTGTCCATGAATTCCATCCTTCCTGCCTCATGAAGGGCATGCAACCCTGCCGTCATTCCTGCTCCCCTCTGAGCTTTAGAATCCTCCTCGGGAGCTGCCAGGTCTTGCTCTATCAATGCTCTGTCAAGTTTCATCTGACTGTAGCTCGAATCTCACGTAGGACTGAGGTCCCCGCTGGAACAATGGCCTGAGTTTGGAGATGTCAGCTTAGCAGAACTCCCCCTGCTTCTTCTTAGAAGGTAGATGCTTGTGTTTCCTGAGTGTCCCTCAGATTCTAGCACATCCACAGAAGTAGAAGAAGCCACACTACAAAACAAAATCGCCTTCTCCCAAAGCAGCTGCCATTGCATAAGGCTGCTCTCTCAGGCATTTACCCAGCCTGTAATACCCAGTGCAGACTGACTGTGCACCAGGACCTGGAGATTAACAATGGCAGAGACACAGTCCTTGCCTCAAAGCCCCTGCAGCCCATGGAGAGCACAGCCAAGCCAACAGGTACAGGAGCACGTGGCAAGCGTGTGGGTCAGTATCCATGCAGTGTTATAGAGACCTGGAGGATGGTGCCTCCCAGCCTCACTGGGGCTTCTCATGAATGGTAACCTTTAGTGGCATCCCTATAAAACAAAACTGAGTGGAGAGCAGAAGGTGTGTTGTTCCTGGCAAGGAAGGAACACATCCATGCCAAGGCCCTGGGTTTGGTGAATCTCAAGCATGTGCTGGGATTGCCCCCTCTCACTCTACCAGGAGGGGAAAAAAATCAGCCTTGCTGATCATGGTGGCCAGTCCCCGATACCTGTAGGAAAATTCACCTTCTTTCTGTTTTGAGGCTGAGGAAGAGCTCACTGGGTGAGTCTGTATGTACATAGCGAGCACAGGACTTCCCTAACAGAGCCACCGTGTTTGGCTTGACTGAAGATGGAAAGGCCTTGGTCTTCCAGTGGCCCGATTCTCTGTTCTTCAGGTTGAGCACAGCATTGCAGTGGGTGGCTGAATAAGAAAAGAAGAAAAGCTATTTCTTTCTCTTTGTGCAAATAAACATTGCCTCAAATGTGCTAATCCATAGAACAACCACACCATTTGGAAAATCGAACACAAGGCAATTCTGCATTATTAAAAGTGGAGGAATTATTTGCAGCAAGAAAACATTGTGCAAGGTGTTTTAAAAAAGAAAGAGTTCTGTCCTACAAAACAATGCAGGAGAAAATGGCTTCACAGAGGACCCCCCTGGTGGGCTTCCCTGTCCTCGCAGGTCAGCAGCTCTTGCTAAGGGGCTCCTGCCTAGCAGAGGTGGCTGGCAGCTCACTGCAAGGCAAATGCAGCAGAGGTGGTGGCAGAACAGAAGACTTGGAGCTGCACTCCGCCATCAGTAGCAGTTAGGAAGGATGTAACTTACTGGGGCGAAGGAAAGCAAAAGGCGAGGCTCATTTTCCCTGTGAAATTAAAACCGAAGTTGAGTGAACAAGACAGATGCATTTAAACTTGGACTCTGCGACACTTCCTGACTCTCTCCAGCTTTTCTGCTTGTATCCTCCTTAGGTCTGCTCAAAATACAAACCCAGCTTGTCCTCGTCGCCCGAGAAGTAGACGTGGGCTGGCTGGCTGATTTTAGCTGCTATGGTTTTCCTGTAACCTTTACAACTGTTGTGATAAGTGAGATCCCTGTGAGGTATGATGTCTAGCTGCACCGTGTTTGTGAGCCATGCCCACCCGCTCCAAGCTTGCTGTTCCGTCAGTCCAGCTGACAATCTCATTACCTTCCTTTCTATATTAAAAAAAAAAAAAAAAGTCTGAATCATACTGAGAGTTTGGTATGTGCTCTGTGCTATACGAGAGAGAATTCTCTCCTGCATCTGATTAATATGTTCATGTGTGTGAATTGTTATACTTGAATTATCTGCACCAATTGTATTAAGGCATATATCTGACACCCAGGCTGTCTACAATGGCTTCAAAACATTTTATTTCTTTTAAATGGACTGAAATTTGCTTGGAATGTGCTACTAAGTGTTCCTGAATTTTCTACATGCTATTTTTACAGGTTCATTTGTTTATAATGTGACATGGTGATCATGTTGGTTTTCTGTTCTATTTTTCTTTGAAGAAAATGAATGTACATATTTCAAAGCAAATGAATAAATTATTGAGAAACTATAAGGATCATGCCCATTGTTGAAAGTGAATTTATTTTATTTGTTTAATAAAGTGTTCAAATAACAAGAATTTATATTGTCCTTATTCATATGGATGCCATGTATTTAAGTGTTGTTCGATATTGATATATGTTCTCTAATAAAGTATTTAAGCCTCTTTATTTTTTTCATGTTTATTTTTTAGTTGTAGTTGTCAATACCTTTATTTTATTTATTTATTGTTATGTGGTGCTGAGGATCGGACCCAGGGCCTCACACATGCTAGGCAAGCGCTCTACCATTGAGCCACAACCCCAGCCCCTAAAGCCTCTTTCTTTAGACACACAATGTCCACGTGCCTCAGTCATGATGTGCTGTCACTGTGTCTGCTGAGACCCAGCCTTTGAGACAAAGAGAGTTGCTGTCTTCGGCCAGTTAAATAGGGCAAATGGGACATAGGTTGGTTGCATTCAAGACACAGCCAAGAACCAGAACACAACTGGGTCATCAGGGGTAGTTGCTGGTAGCAGGAGAAGGTGGGAGGGAAGTCAGACACGTGAACCTGTTGACTATTTTCAGGGTGGGGTTGTATTAAACCATCTGCCAAGACAGCGGTGGGAGTTGTCAATCATCAGAGAAGCCATGGGCAACCCAGCCAAAGAGCACTCTCGGACAGCACTTCTTGACTGACTGTGGTCTCAGAACCCAGCCCCACTTCCTCAAGGAGACTCCTCGGCATTGAGGTATCTTGCTGGGGACGTGAATTCTGGAGTCAGATTGTCTGGAAGCCATTACAGGTGTCAGATTCCCTCAACCATTCACCACCTGCGTGATCTCAAATCAGTTCTTTAAGATGTCAAAATCTTCATTTCCCCGTCTCAAAGATGGGAACACCTACTGTACATCCCTCAGGGAATGGCTGGGACAATGAAATCAAACAATGCCTGTAAAAGGTTTAGGGAAATACCTGGCATCGACTTAGCGCTCAGCAATTGTAGGTTGTTCTTTTTCTTGTTGATTTTGTAGGTTTTGTTCTGGCTCAGTTCAGGTACCCAGGAAAACCAGCATCGATTCTTCCTGGTAAGGAGGATCATTACATCCTTAGCATCTGAGTCAAACGATAGCGCTTCCTCTCTTTTTTATTTAGTTTTTGCCAAATGGTGTCACATCCACATATGACCTGCTGACACAATGCAGGTCATATGGCCTGAGCCTGGCCTCACCTCTCAATGCTCCAGACAGGACGGGGAGTGGAGGGCAGATGCCAGCAGGAGGGTATCTGACAATACACAAACGTTTTCAGATTTTCAGGACTTGTTTTCAAGGAGCTTGGAATTGTCGTAACTGGTTTATAGACAAACATCGCTGCATTGTCCTAATGGCCCCCCTTTGGACCAGTCTGCTATCTTTTGCCCTGGGATATAGACTATGGAAGAGAGGGATGGCGTGGTTTTGCCACTCATTAGTTCTCACAAAGGTAGAGAAATAACTTGAAATAGATAGCTACAGTGACATTAGGGCCACATCACTGCTATTCCTTCTTTCCTGATGATGCCACCTTTAGTATGTAAACCCTGCACTGACCGTTCAGATACATTATCTCACTCAATTTTCCCAACAGTCCCTTAAGGAAATGCTAGAAATCATTAGGGTGCATTTGGCTGCAAGTAACCAGAATAGTTGAATAAAAGTGCCTCACACAAAAGAAAACAATCTAATACAACTACCAATACTTGGGTCTGAAAACACGCATCTTTGCCAAAATGCTTTTGAGTCAAAGTGTCTGGGTTTGAATTCTATTCGGTGATTAATAACTACCTGGTGCCACATCTGTCAGTCCCTGTGGTATATAAACCCTCCCACAATGGGCAGTTTTAAGCTGTCAACATGATTCACTCAATATGGTATTGGAAAGAGATGTGTACAGTTAGCCCCTGGGAGCCTCTGTGAGCCAAACCAGTGCACCATGGATCCTACCCACCCCGTGCGCCTCAGCAGCATGTGATCACCTGTGTTCATTTCCTCATATGTAAGATGGGATGATGGTAGTAGCTCCCCCATTAGGCCAATGCATGTGAAGAATTCCTGTTTGGTTCACAATAAGCATTGCATCAATGTTAGCTGTTGTTAATAGAATATTGACTTATGTGAGCAACAAAGCACAAACCCTCTAGAATAGCAAAGTTTTCACCCACGTTCATTCCCTGGGGAGCCACTTTTCTGAGATACATGAGGCAATATTACACTCCTGCTTGGGATTGTACCCAGCCCTGACTGTTTAGTCCACCTGCACTGAATTTGTTAGACTCTATTTGAGACTCAAAGGCTTCTGGGTGATCATTCTGCACCTTTACACTTCAATTTTAGCCAACGTGTTCAATGACTCTACAAACCAGTTTTCTCAAAGAGCCTCTTAATAACAAATGATTCTGTCAGATAATTATGATGATCACTCCCGTTTATAAGTACAAATATAAATTGCCTCCAACAGAATCTATGAAAACTCATCATTCTGTTGTGTAGGTGGAGGAAAAACCTACTCTCTCTTCTCCTCACTTGTTACCATGGACTAATCTATACACTAATTTCAAAAATAATATATGTACATGGTAAACTAAGTCAAAGCACTACTTTGGGGGTGTTCTCTGTTCCTCAACGCTACCGCACACCACCCTGCAGCTCCCTCATGTAAGAACTAGACACAAAAGGACAAGCACCAAATTGGAAACACAGTACGATTTTTATTAATCCCCAGGAGAGCTGTGTGCCCAAGTCCCTGGCTTCTCTGCTCAGCGGTTCTAGCCCACCCGGGATTTCTCTACCTGATTTACTTGAATTGAAAGTGTCAAGGTTTGAGGAATGCATTAGACCCCCCCCACCTTGTGTCCCTCCAGAATTCGTAAACCAAACCTAAGGAACCACGTGCTTAGTTGGTTCCTTCATTCTGTGCATACCTATCAGATACCTGCTCCACAACAGGCATCATCTCGAGACACGTCAACAAACAAAGTTGGGGGAGACAGATGGCCATGGAGTCTGCATTCTAGACTTTTTCTAGAAATACTCTATGCAAGTGCAAATATGGGATTCTTTTAAATATGTTTTTGAAAACAAAATGAGCCAGATATTCTGAAGGGTCAGGCCAGGTGACTTTTTGTAGGTCAGCGATTAAGCAATTTGGTCAGTCTCTCATTATCCTGAATCCCAGAGGTTTTGCCTTGACAAACACACCAAAGTCAAAGCCCAGTCCAGTCTCTGCCCTTTGAAACGCTATAGTTTGATATTATAAGTCCTATGAAATAACTTTGAGGGCTTATTTTAGAGTTTCTAGCATTTTTAAGGGTTATAAACTTATTTCAACAGTGTTGTCACTGCCTAAAAATTTTGGAACTCTTTTGAGATTGCCTCTTGAGTCAATTTGTGTATGGTACTTTCCACCAAAAGTCCCTTATTTACTGATTACTGCAAACAGTGCTAACCTTGACCACAAAAAGCCTTTCTCAAACACAGACGGTGAGCCTCATTGGCTGAGGGGCAACTTCAGAGGTCCCTGCTGATGGACTCCATGGTGACCATTGCCAATGCATTGGCCAGCTAGCTCTGTCATCCTGTTGGCCCAGTGCAAGTCAGGAAGGTCAAACCACTATAAAAAGTCATTCTCAATAAATTCACTGGAAAAAAAAATTAGGTCAATGATTTTTCAAACTGTTTTAAGCAGTGCAAATTCTTTCAGTAGATGAAATCTTACTCAAAAGCCCAACACACAAAACAGAAAAATAGAGCATTTTTTGAATGAGGTAGAGACCTGCGTGAAACCCCAACTGCTCAGACACCCACACACACATACCCTCTCCTGGTGACCCCACAGGACCTGATGGAGCAGGGATTAAGCACCACCAGACCACACACGCTGGGGCACTGGCTATCTGAACCTACCCAAGGGCTCCTAGCCCATGGCGACCAGTCAACAAGGCTTTCCTCAGTGAGGAAGTGAGGCAGAAAGTGCGTGCCCCTTGGGGTTTGAGGGTGGCCCCTCCAGCAAAGAGCTCAGCTTACTAAGGGTAAAAGGAGGGCCCAGGACCAAAGATAATTAGCACCTGGAATAATTCCCCCCCCCAAGAACGATTTCCTGAAGGTCAAAATCCAAAATCCAGAGCCACCTGATGTTCATGAAGACCACTGAAAGAAACAGCTGCCCACGGCCTGGGGGATGGGGACATCATGACAATAGAGGAGGTGACAGATACTCAATTCCCATTTCCCTCCCTTCTTCTCCAGCAGAGAGTGATCTACTTTAAAACTAGGAAAAGAACACACGTGAATTAAGCAAGTATTCATGAGAAGTAAGGCCAGGCAGGTGGGGTGTCAAGAGAGGGCCATGGAGGAACAGAAGGGAAGCAGAACCGGAAATGGGTCTCCGAGGGGCCCAGGATGCACCATCCACCTTCCCTCGGAGAATTCTGAAGAAATTGGTAAATACAGTTATGTCAGCTTAGCTGGCCAGGGACAGGCGTTGTTCTAAATGGTTTAGTTTTGCTGACTTATCTAGTGCTCCAATCGAACTCTGAAGAGGTTCTATTAAGTCCCCCCTTTTAGAGAAAAGAAACTGAGGCTCAGCCAGCTTAGCAGCTTTCAGACTTTACACACCAGCAAGTGGCAGAGCTGGGACGTGAACCCAGACATTTCAGTTCAAAGGACCGATTTCTTAACCACGAAGCTTCTGGAAATTAGACCCTCAGCTTTACGCCTTCCTAATCAAGGCTCAGTGTGAAGAACATGGCTCATGTCTGTGGGCAAATGGGCTTTGTGAGGAGCTGCCCTATACACAGTGCAGTACCAGGGCACTAGGGGAAGGAGAAGGAGAAGGGGGGGGCCCTCAAGAATGACACAGCCTGGGAGCAGCTCACTCTCCAAGGATGAAAGGAGTCCGTGGGCTCAGCCTGCCTGTTTATTTTGCTCCAAATTCATCAATTAGATTAAACTATTTCTTCATGGGATGGATGGAAGGTAAGATGAGGAGTGAGGAGGACCCACTCTCTAACACAGGACACAGCGCAGGGTAGCAGTGGTATCCAAAGTCAGGCAAGATGTGGAATTCAGGACAGTTCAAAGAGCTAGTGATAAAACAAAGTAGAGTAGATTTACCCTCCAATGGACTAAGACAGGAGGTATCTTAAGGTAAAGAATCTCCCCAAGATGGAGCCACATGCTGGGCAGAGACAGCCCCCAGGGCATTCTTGAAGTGGCCACAAACACCTTTCTGTGATAGGTATTTTTACATATACTCTCCATTAGTCAGCTTTCCATGACTGTGACAAAACACCTAAGATAATCTACGTAAAAGGTGAGAAGGTTTATTTCAACTTATGGTTTCAGAGGTTTCAGTCCATGGGCTCTTGACCACATTGCTTTGGGCAGATAGCAGGACAGCACATCATGAAGGGAGCATGTGGCAAGGAGGCCTGTTCAACCACGGCAGCCAGGAATCAGACAGAAAAACAGGAAGAGGCCAGAGTTCCAATACCTGCTTCAAGGCCATGCCAACAGGACATCTCTTCCTCCAGCAAAACTCCACCTCTTGCAAGTTCCCCTTCCTCCCACAGCCCCCTCAGCTAGGGACCAAGCCTTCATTTAACACATGGGCCTTTGGGAGACATTTCACTGTCCAACCTGCCCTTTGCAGCCAGTGTTTAAAGTCCACAGTGTGCTCTTTTTACAGATGAGGAAACTGGGGCACAGGACCATGCAGTGATCCACTTCCCAGCTGTTGAATGCCAGCCTCAGGCTTCTTCTCCCCCTTCAATACCCTCACTCCTTGGCAAAGAAGGAGAATGGCTGCAATGCAAAATGTTCAAGCTGCCCTAAATGACAGCGTGATTTTTTAAAATATCTGCTGCATATAATAACCCTCTTAATTACCCACAGTGGGCAATGCTCTCACATCCTAAAGTTGGGGCACATGGTTTTTAAAACATGGCAGGATATTTAAATTCAGAGCATCCCTGGACATATGGTAGCTGTCACTATGGCACCCTGTTCCCAAAGTAAGCATCATTGGCTTCACACTATCCTGTGCTTGGCTATATTAAGTAGCTCTTAAACTAACTCCCATGGCCCCAGGAGGGAGCTGGTACCAACTGACTTCCTGACTTTTTTAAGCAGAAGCCAATGAGAGACGGAGCCCAGCATCCAAACTTGGAAGGTGCTACTTGATTTTGCAGCCACTTCCATGCTTGCTGCTAGGTGGCTCTTTTAGGACTTGAAGGAGTTGAAATTCTTCATATAGTAAGTATTGCTTCCAGGGGAAAAAAAAAAAATCTTCCCAGAATTCAGCTCAGTGACACTCTCTTTAATTACTTAAAAATGAGCACCAGAGTTATTACCCTTGCTCCTAGTTAGCTGGAGCTTGGAGGGTTGCTGATTTCATTCCTGTTTTTTTACCCACATGAAGGGTGGGCGGGATCCTCCCACCTTATGATAACATCTACTAAGAGAAGAAAGGGACTCTGCTCCAGGCTCAGCACGCTCTGGACTGTCAGAAACAGGGAGGTGTGAGGAGAATTCACGTCCATATTTAAAAGAGACAGCCTCCTGTCCTCCCAGCAGCCTGCCGCTGTAAACCAGAAACCAGAGCAAAGCAGGAAAGACAAGAGCCCCAGGTCCTGGGGACAAGGTCCCTGTGCACCTTTTTGGAGAGCAAATATCTGAGAAATATCAGTAGAAAATGGAAGAATATTCCCTGATGGACAAGCCTTGCTGTCTTGAAGGCCTAGAATGAAACTTTGTCTGGACAATAGAATCCTCAGCTGGGTGCAGGGGAGCCTGCCCAGGGCTTCAACCTTCAGACGACTCATTCTGGGTCTGCAATAAATCCATGAGATCAGAAGGACATCCCCCAGCCTTCAGACCATGTCCCAGGTTCCAGAGACCCACAACACCCTGCCCAGAGGGCCCTGAGGTTGCTTCTGGGGCCGGCACAGGCCCCTTTCCTCATCAGTCCACTTAAGCCCGGCCAGTGGCCCAGAGGAGCTGTGTAGGGCTGTTGGCGGAGCCTGGGCCTGTGGCCCACAGTGTGCAGGAAGGGATCCAGGGACAGCTCAGGCCAGCGACAGCTCTCCTGCACAGATGGAGGAGTTCACCCTGCCCGCCAGGTCATTCTGAAGGTGTATTTGCCCGAGTAGGAGGAAGGACACACAGTTGATTCTCATTACTGCTGGTACTTGTATTCTATAAAGTCATACACAAATACTGAGGCGTGGCTCCTAGGGGTACACAGGATTAGGTTTCTGTCAACCTCTGGTCACAATATTTACATCAACAGATGAACGCATTACTCTTTTGTTCTGTTTTTGTTTGTTTGTTTTTGTTCTGTTTTGCTATCACAGAATACCCAGGTTGGATAACTTGTAAAGAAAAGAAACTTATTTTCTCACAGTTCTGGAAGCTAGGAAGCCTGGCATCAATATCAAGAAAACAGTACCTGGTAGGACATTCTTACTGCATCATCCCATGCCAGAAGGCAAGAGGAGGAGAGACGTGGTGGGGAGGGGAGGAGGAGCGGGAAAGAGAGGACACGGGCATAGAATCCATCCTGTATCCCAAGACACTGAACCCACTCCTGCATTCAAGGAATCTAATCGTCTCCAAGGGTCCCACCTCTCAACACTGCTGCACTCTGGGGACACCCTCAGACCACAGAAGTAGCTTTGTTTCCTGCGTTTCTGTCTTAAGACAGCTTATTTGATACAGCTTGCTGATTCATCCACAGGAGCCCACCGCCAACAGCGTCACCCCTCATTCCCGAGATCGTGACTCTGATCTAGCACACATCTTTTCTCAGTAAGCAACATCTTGGCCTTCCTGCACCTCGGCACCCGTGTGAAGCCATTGTAAACAGCAGAGTCGCCAACCACACTCCTGGCTTTCAACGTTCCCCATAAAGGCCTTGAGTTTACAGAAGGCAGAGTGTCACCTTGTGCAGCTCCAGCTGGGAGCCTGGACCTCCTGGGAATTCCTCCATCAGCACCACCCCATCCTTCCACCTGTATTTTCCCTCCTCATTCTTTAAAGTGTTTCTGAGTTGTTGCTTTCGGGGGGTGGGGGAGGGTTGGTAACTGGGGATTGAACTTAGGGGTATTCAGCCACTGAGCCACATCCCCAGCCTTATTTTGTATTTTATTTAGAGACAGGGTCTGACAGAGGTGCTTAGCACCTTGCTTTTGCTGGGGCTGGCTTTGAACTTGTGATCCTCCTGCCTCAGCCTCCTGAGCCCCTGGGAGGCCCCGCCCACAGCCCTACACAGCCACTGAGTTATTTTCAATGCTTTAGTACAACGTGGGATTTAGTTTGATGTATTATGTAAGGTTAAAGACCTTAATTTCTTTTTTTCATAAATATCTAATTATTCCAGCAAATTCCAATGGCTGACTTCCAGTGCTTGCTACTGTTTCTATAAATCCACATGAAACAAAGTAGGTGTTCAGCCCTCAGCACTTCTATAGAGGTCTTTCCCACTACTCCGGGAAATCTTGGAATTAAGTTTGTCTCAATGTCACAATAAATACCAAGAACCACTTCATTTCTTTCCATTTCTAATTATATTCCTTTGTCTCGTCCATCTCAACTCAACAGATAAACCGATTTAATGTGCTCCAGATATAAAATAGCTCATCGCCATATAAAATTCTACCTTTTCAACTCACTCCTGCGTCAATGCAATGCCCTGTTTCCATAGAGAAATCAGGGCTCCACAGAACGAGGCTCCCCACGTCCGTCGAACACAAGTCACAAAGCATGCGTCTGTCGAGCTCCCAGTGCCACCACGTTCTGCAGCTGCTCCACCCGGCGGAAGCTGCCGTCCAGGTGCCTGGGTCTGGAGGCTTCTCCTGGGCAGCCAGCACCAGGCTGTCATGCCCAGAACGTTGCCTATAAAATTGAGGTTGCCCAGCCCTTGCCACCCATGAGTCACACTTTTCCAAAGTTCCATCTTCCCTTCCGGTCTCAGAATTTTTAAAAACAGAGGCAATTTCAGAACCAGATGTGACCCCTGCAGCAGCTTCCAAAACAAGCCCTGGCTCCCGTATTTGGCTGAGATCCCACACTAAGGGGGGTTCCGGACTACTACAGTTTCCAGGGCCATTGATCAGATTGGCCAAGTGCTTCTCTGAGAAGGAAACAGACCCAAGACGTAAAGGAGAAAGAGGAAAAGAATGTGCGGTGGTTCTTTTTCCAGGCTATCAGCAGACCTAAACAAGCTGCCGCTCTGAACTAAAACTCCCCTGGGATGTTGCACGGGAAAGGGTTAATTGGTACCCAGATTGTCTGTTGTGGTTGTGGCTGTTTTTGAGAATGGGGGGGAGGGTGTCTGTCAACTAGAGGAACTAACTTCTTTCTTGTAGAGGGGTTATTTGAAACAGGGGCGATTACTTACACTGTTTAGTCATATTAACTGTGGCCCTTCTAGCTCAAAGGCCATTTCTGAGAATGTCTTATCTGTCTCTTCCAAATATGGGAAAGGCTTTAAAATTCCACCTCCGATCTCTGCCTTCCACTTGACCCCTGTGTCCATGGTACCTCCAAGCCACCCTCAGTACAGGTGCTGTCTGGTGACACAGCCCCCATCTTCCATCTTTAGGACGCACTCTCCAGAAAAGGTGCCCTGTGCCCAACGCCCTGTTCTTCCTCAGAGAGGCACAGGTTGACCTCGTGACCTTCGGATCAGGCTGGTTCTGTTCGAGTCCCAGCTCTGACACCTCCCATCAGTAAAGGATCCAGGTTTGGCCTCAGTTTCCCCATCTGGAAAATGAAGATGTGATAATAGCATCGAGTTTGCAGGGACGTTGGAGGGATTCGGTGAGGTGACATATGGAAAGGGCTTGGACACGTCAGAAGCACTGAGCCACTTCTCTGAATAGAAAGCAATCCCAAGCTCCCTCAAGTTTAGGTGCCGTTGTCGTCCCAGGGACCACCCAGCCCTTGCCCTGGGATCTACGTTTGTATTTGCTGCCCCAGAAGACCATACTGCTCTTGGAGTTCAAGTCCTGGGTAGACTTCACCGACTCATTAGAAACACAAACATCTTTTTCTTTTTTCTTTTTTGCTTTCCTTACCACCATAGTACCCACCTACATGTATGTCTTGGGAATACCATCTGTCAACGGAGCCTAAGGAACAGAATAGAAAGGAATAGAGACAAGGGTGATAAATGCTAAGCCACCTCCAATCTTAAAAGCCTGCAAACTGCCAGGCTATTTGAGCTATTGAGTCCACTGTGACCTTGGACTTGGATGTCTGTTCAGTCCAGCAGCTCTTGGCTGCTCCTCTGGGAAAGCACCTTCAGGTAAGCCATTTGCCCACCTGCCTGTCTCTGACCCTGGAGAACATCTCCCTGGAGAACTTCTCCTGCCACGGGTACCTCCTCTCTTCTGAAGAGTGCTCCACACACAAGAGCACCCGGCCCCTCGCTGGCAGGACCGGAGGAACTCTGCCCCCACAAACCAGCAGTGTGGCTATCGGCTGCTTCCGCTGAAGGGTCAGGGTGGCATCCAGAAGCCATTCGATTCTGTCCACAGCCATCCCTGCTGAATCTCAGCCATTTAATCAAAAGAGACAAGACCAAGAAAGTGACAAGTAATCATTACTATGAACATTCAGCCCAAATCCCTCTCTGGTCTCCTGCCAAATCAATCATGTTCTTCCACTTAAAACCCTTCAAGGACTTCTCATCATCCTTAGGGTGAAATCCAGAATCCCTATGTCCTCCCCTCTCCTTTTCTTCTCTCCCAACTCCTCCCCTTCTGCTCCTGGCTCTCCTCCTGCCTCTGCCCGAAAGCTCCTCCTCTCCACACCAGCCCAGCCTCTCTCCACTCATCCCCAGATGGCAGTAGAAGCCCCACCAGCCTCTTCTCAGACCCCAACACCAGGTCAGATCCTTTTTGTGGACATTGCTGGAGCATCCTATGATTCTTTGTTTTGCTTATTAAATTATAATTAAATAACTAATTAAATCATCCCTTGGTCCTGTGGGGGATTGGCTCCAGGATGTCCCCACCCCACAGATACCCTGGATGCCCAAGTCCCTTGGATAGAATGGTGTAGTATCTGTATAAAACCTGCACACCTACTGCCATATACTTTGAAACATTTCTAGACTTCTTATAATATGTTATGCAATGTAAGTGTGATATAAAGAGACATTATACTGCACTGCTTAGGGCACTGTTATGGTTTATATGTGAAGTATCCCCCAAAAGCTCACATGTGAGACAATGCAAGAAGTTCAGAGGAGAAATGATTGGGTTTTAAGATTCTTAACCCAATTAGATTACTCAGTGAATTAATCCCCTGATAGGGATTAACTGAGTGGTAACTGAAGGGGTAGGGTGTGGCTGGAGGAGGTGGGCATTGGGGCGTGGTGATGGGATATATATTTTGTATCTGGAAAGCGGAGTCTCTCTCTGCTTCTTGATCACTGTGATGTGAGCAGCTTCCCTCTGCCACCCTCTCCCACTGTGTTGTTCTGCCTCACCTTGAGCCCCAAGGAATGGAGGCTGCTGTCTATGGATGGAGACCTCTGAAACCCTGAGTCCTCAAATAAACTCTTCCTCCTCTATAATTGTGCTGGCCAGGTCCTTTAGTCCCAGGAGTGAAAAAGCTGACTAAAACAGGCACAGTGATGAGGAAAAAGGTCTGTACTTGTTCAGTGCACACACAGCTGTTTTAAAAAAAAATATTTTCAATCTATAGTTGGTTGAATCTACAAGCGTGCAGTACCTGCAGATGTGGAGGGCTGGCTGTGTTGGGCACAATCTGTCTCCCCGTCTATCATGTGGCCTGGTGGGGACCATGTCTGTTGGAATCCCTGTCATATCTTCTGCATCTAATGCAGTGCCTGGCACCTAACAAGAACTGTTACCGATCAAAACAGTCCTAATTTCTTGTCCACTTGGGTTTCAAAATTTTCTATTCTTTTTGCAAATGCCAGTCTTGATACTTTTAAATGACCCGATTATTCTCCTGGCCCCTGGGACCAGTGTCCCATAAGAGCCTGAGTCCGGTCAGCCAAGCCATGTCACATCAATTCTCTTGTTGTCATTCTGCTGCCATGTTTTCCATTCCACTTCCCATAAATCAGTCTCTCCCACAAACCATCAGCTTTGACCTTTGAAAGGCTGTTATTTTTCCTAGAAAGTTCTTTACTCTTAAAAGAAAAATGAAAGCAATTACCATGCCATCTTTGCAAAGCTTAAGTGCCACAGAGAATGTCTCCATAGGAAAGCCTGGGTCCTGGTCCCCATGAAACCACATTGGGAGGCCTTGGAGTACAGTCAAGCCTCACCCTGGACTAGATGGTCTCTAGCTGGCTTCCAACACCCAGCTCTTCAAATCTGTGACTCTATGATTACCCACAGGAGCAGAGAGGAAGACATTGGTTAGGAGTTAGATAAGGTCTTGGAGTCAGAGAAGAAAGTCTCTTTCCCAGCTGGGTGACTCTGACCTGCTCCTCCATCTGTCAAAGCCTAGGAGTCTTCCTCTACCACAGGAAGACAGCACCTCACCAGGTCACTGGGTGATAAAATATCTTTGGGTATTTATAGCCGACACTAGTCTTCCAAAGGGCAGCTGCTGTGGGTGTCATTAGCATAACATTGGCGTGGGCCACCTCCATGTACGGGTCAAACCACTGTCCTTCTCCAAGAGGGCCCTCCTAATTCATCAACCAAGTCCTCCAGAGTGACCATGGCCTTGGGTTCCACGAAGGATGGGAAAACAACAAAGCCATTGTATAGGGCTTGAGGATTCATTCATTCAAAGCAATGGTCACACTAAATTTAATTAAACACGTTTGCAATTATTAGGTTACATTGTTTTTAATTTTTAAAATTTCTACTGGGATTTATATTCCATGATACCTACAATCATAAATAGCTCTTCAAACTTTTTCAACCAATAAGTTTTTCTTATTCTGTTTTCCCCTGCTAATACTGAATACCACAGAATGGGTAACTGATAAGAAATAAAATGTTCATAGTTCTAGAGGCTGGGAGGGTCAAGGTCAAGGGTACATCTGGTGAGGCCTCCGGGGCATCACATGGCAAGAGGAGCACATAGAAGAGAGTCCAGCTGGCCTTTACAGGGCCGACTGTGCAGATAAACCATTAGCCCTTTGGTCTATTAATCAGCGAATGGGTCTTATAAAAGCCAGTTTGACTCTCAGCATCACAAATTCATAAAGTCAGAGACAGGGCAACTGGGAACCATCAAATATTCCAGAAGGTACACTCCAGCTATAGTTTGAGGAAAAAAATCTCCCAGAATCTCCTCCTTTTGGGAATTGTTACCCTTCCTCTAGCAGTTCCTGAGACAGGGGCAATACAATAGAGCACTATTTGTTAGCAAGCTAAGTAACAATGGAAATCACAGCTGGCCTCTTGCCTTCTCAACCCATATCCCAGATGCAATCAGCTCTGACAAGTTAAGCTTCAGAGACTGAGAAACAAAGCTCCTAGATTCCAAAGGAAAAGCGCTCAGATTTTACATTTTTGCTGATGCCCTGGATCAGGAAGGTCACTGTAACACTAGTAACACAGACCTAAGTGCCACACTCTGCACATAACACATAATAAATATTGTTAAATGAATGCCTATGGAATATCCATTTTTACTTTTATGCTCACACTGCTAAAATACCTCCTATGAGTGTGGTATTATATTTCATTTCATCATTTGAGATTTATAGACAAGGATAATACTTAGATACTATGATTAATGCCATGAATACAAGGGCACTACAGATAAAATAAACTTTTTCAGTCCGGTAATCTATCTTCCACTGCCTTCTCCTCTGAGCTCTACAAAATCTCTTATCTAACACCACATTTTTTATCCTTGGCTCAAAGAAGTTTTCCTATGACATTCCCCAGTGCCTCTGATTCCCACTTATTTTAGGGTAATTTTATCCTGTGCCTGTACCTATGAATCTCCAACAACAATTTAACTCCTTTCAAGAAAGCATTTTTTACTCATCCATTACATGCTGAGCAGTGCACTACAATTCATTGGCTTATAAATCAAGAATATGCCATTGTACTTGCTATCTGTCAATGTCTAGCCAGGAAAATAGACGTCACGCGAAATAACCAAAGGAGACTATAGTACAGGGAATCGGGTTTTTACTTGTTGTAGGAGCTGGAAGGGCAAAAGAAAGAAAGGCATGGGAGGAGGCTAGGGAAGCAGAACAGAATTATCGCCCTGTTATCTGGAAGTTGCTTTGATCCCTGACCTGGACCCACAGGCACATGCCAGGTATCAAGCTGCTCTTGGCTTCACCACTGCTGTTGAAGGAACCCACTGCAGGCCCTGAGCAGAGCACCAGGAGCCACAGCTGCCTCCAGTGCCCCAGCCACCTGCTGCCCCCGCCCCACGGGTCTCCCACATTCCCGCCAGCCTGTCTGGATACACCGCAGATATGCAGCCCTGACCACCAACTAACCCAAGTGTGTGTAATGAGCCTGCAAGAGTGCTGTGCCTAAATGTACCAGTGTTTGCAAGTAAAAGTACAGGATGCCCAGCTAAATATTAATTTCAGATAAATAAACATTTTTTTTTAGTTCAAATGTGTGCCATGAGGAATCAAGTCCTTTATCTCTGACCCAGGGGTCTTGAGTCTTCCAACACATTCCATGAAATAAACTCCTCATGCCAGATTTCCTGACGTAGTAACAGACTAACTTCTTAGAAAGCAGAAGGGTAAAAATCAAATCCCAGACTTTACCTTGGGCAGCCCTAAACCACAGGGTCCCCTCGCCCTTTAAGTCTGATCTTCGTAGTCAAACATAAAGTGAAATTTCCTGAAGCTAAATAACCTGCACCGTCTCATCCCCAGTGACCCCATTCTCACGTGGGGAGGAGCCTGGTTCACAGGCTCACACCCTAGCCTATGCCTAACTGCACCCAGCCACACCTCCAGCTTTAGAAGGAAACCACCTCAAACAACTGAAAACGTGGGGGAACTCATCAGTTGAATCTCTCACTTTTCAAATGATTTCCATGCAGTGGTTCAGACGAGTTAGTCTGACAGTTCACTCAAGAACCCTTTAGAGGGCTGGACCGTCCGACGCAGGTCCAAGCACAGTCGATACGTCCTAATTGAGCTCAGCATGTGCTAGACAGACTGAAGTGCCGCAGACGTGACTTTTGACTGCAAGCGACAGAAACCAACTCTCGCTAGCTTGAAATGTATTCAAAGGCTATCCAAAACCCAGAGAATTGGCAAGAAGGCTGAGAACCAGGCTAAGATAATAAGCAGGGTCCGTCAAATGGATTCAGGAGGGAATATAACAGAGGTCACACACATAGTCAAACCCCATTGCTGGTTATGATTTCTCTGCTGCCACCAACAGCCGTCATCAGTGAGCAACCATCCCTGCCACACTGCTATACCACTTCCCTCACCTGAACAATTTCTCAGGGCACTCTGCAAAATTTCAAGTCAAGCAAGCTGAAGTTATGTGTTCACATCCACCTGACAGGCGTGGAAGGAGGGAGAACTGGTTTCTGGGGCTTCATCTTCCATTGGCAGGGCCCTGCCTTCCACCAAGACTCACAGGATGGAGTTTGTCCCCAAAATAAGAAGGGACTGATTTGGTTTCTGGATGGCCAAACGGGACAAATGGTCACTGTGGAAATTTTTTTTAAAAAAAGTATTACATGTAACTTGCTCTAAAGCAATTTAACTTCAAGTGCCCATAGCAAAAAAGTAATAATTATGTCCTTAGTCCTAGAAAACAAGGTAAAAGGACCAAAGAAATTATGAAAAGGGGGAGGGATTGGTAGGAGCTTGACCAGTCTCCTGGTGAGCTTGGTCCTTATCCAGGACTCTAAGCATACAGAGGCTCTGCTAGGTAGGGCAGAGGGGGAGAAGGGCAGTTCACCTGGGGTAAAGAGAAAATGAGCAACTACGTCAAAGCGAGTAGAGACTGTGAGCAGAGACTGTGCAGGACAGGAGGACATCCAGCCTGGCTGGAGAAGAATGTTTTCCATGGAACCCAATGGCAAACTGGTTGGAGGGGTGGCGAGAGGCCTAGCAGAGGTTTAGGCTTGAGGTAAGAGGCAGGTACCTTTGATATTCAGAGAAATTCTATACTGAGAAACAATGATGCTTCAGAAAGATTAATCTGATCTTAATGGACAAAATGAGCTGGGCGAGGAAGACACTGTCACTAAGGTCTTTGTGAAGGGGAGACAGGTAGGAGGAATCTCCTTTTTCCTTATTTTATTTGGGGCTACCCCTTAGAGCCGCTCAGCCATCTCCCTCCACCTCTCCCCACCGTGGGCTACAGGCGTGCTTAGTGAATTTGACCAAGAAGCTGAGTATTTGAGGCTCAGCCCCTTTCTCTATCCTTTCCTTGGGGATTCTGCTCAGCCGCTCCTTGTCTTCCAAGTCCTGGGTGTTGCAAGAGTGGGCCCCCCAGGGATGCTTGTTGTCCATGCCCCTGTGACTATGAGAGCAAACTGGGCTAATTTAGGACTGACCTATGAGTCCCCTTGGGGTGACAGATTCCTAGACCTACCTTTTTATGGTCCAGATTTCAGAGAGGCAAAAAAGAGATGGTATCTACTGGACCCCCAAAATATAACTGTGGAGGCCGGTGGATTATCCCAGGGAAGACTTGGATCAGAGTATTTGAAGTGAATTTTGGAATTTGGACTCAGAAGGTCTAGAGCCTAGTTATAGTTCCCCAATAAATGGCTTTGCAACTTTCATTTAGTTTCTTTCAACTTCAAGTTCCTCATCTTTGAAATGCAACTAATTCCTGACTGTCTCATCTTTCCGGACTGTTAATGAGTTCAGGTAGTGCAGGTGGCTTGGGACAGTTTACGTGACTGTCCGAGTCTGTCTCCTTCACAGGAGGCCAAAGAATTGGTCACCACGGGTTCCTGCAGTGACGCTCTGAATTATTAAAACCCCCACAGCTGGCATTTGGAATGTGCAAGCAGTTTCTGCACTTTATAGTGAGAAATAAAATTATCTTCAAAGCGAGCTCCTCTTTGTCCTGGAAGAGGCTTAGTGAGACCTGTTCATTTATGCAGATGTTTCTGTGGATGCTCTGAATGTCAGAAAATAACTCATCTGCAGGTGTTTCCGGCTCAGTTGCTTAAGTTTCTATTCTGCAACAGAACTGTAATTGCAACTGTGAGATCCAAAAAGGCTTTCCTCAAATTCTTCTTTTGAGTTCTTAGTCCCTGGAGGTGCTTACTTGCTCTTGGGAGACATGTGTGTCATTTTGTCTAGGCATTTGCTCACCACCCGTGGGGACTTGAGGTCTCATCTTCCTGAGGAGGAGTAAAATGTGGACTTGATCTCTTCAGAAGGAAAATCATGAAAAGGCCTGGTTGGAGATCAGTGCAAAGCATACTGAACCGGACTCTTGGGAACTTGCACAAGCCACACTTAGGAATCTCTACTGTTATTGCTTTGTCCAAGCCACTAGGCCAGACTGTGGGGAGCCGGGTGCATGAGGTGTTCTTTGGAGGACCTGGGTCCTGGATGTGGCAGTTCAGGAGGTGCTGGCTCAGGGAGGTGGCGGCCTGGAACTGGAGCTGTGGACAGACAGGAGGAGACATGGGTCAGGATCAGGCCCAGCAGGCTTGGGCCACTTTTTTCTGAGAGCAGCTGCTTCTGTTCAACATTATAGATTCTTCTCAACACTTCCAATAGCCTTCAGCCTGGGGTCAAGTCCGCATGAAGGTACAATCTGGCTGTAGGAAACAGAGAGGGCTTTTCACCTTTCCAAGACCCCATGTGGGGCATCCATGGTGGTCACCAACCAAAACAGCAGCTCCTAGCAGAGGACTGACCCCATGAAGCAACAGTGTGGAGACAATTTCAAGGTCCTAGAGATGAGGAGGGGAGATGCCAATTCTAAGAGTAGCAGAGAAAAAACTCGGTAGGTGTGGGTCGAGGAAACTGACCTAGAGACAAGACCGGTTGTCCTGAGACACTCTGCACTGCTCTCTCCCTGTTGAGTGAGACTCCCCGAGTTTGCCCAAAAAAAAAAAAAAGGTATAGACATAGTCAGGATCACTCTTGAAGCTGGAGGTGGGCTCATGTTAAGGTTTGGATGTGAGGTGTCCCCCAGAAGCTCACATGTGAGACATTACAAGAAGGTTCAAAGAAGAAATGTTTGGGTGTGAGAGTCTTAACCCCTGGATAGGGATTAACTGAGTGGTAACTGGAGTGGTGGGGTGTGGCTGGAGGAGGTGGGAATTGGGGCGTGGCTTTGGGGTATATACTTGTATCTGGCAATTGGAGTCTCTCTCTCTCTGCTCTCTGATCACCTGTGAGCTGCCTCCCCCTGCCACAGGCTTCCGCCATGATGTTCAGCCTCACCTCAAACCCCAAGGAATAGAGTCTATGGATGGACACCTCTGAAACCATGAACCCCTGACTAAACCTTTTCTCCTCTACAATTGTGCTGGCTGGGTCCTTCTCGTCACAGAAGAGAAAAATCTCACTAAAACAGCTCCCATGGGCCTTGACCATGAAGCTGGGTGGAGGCCCTCCTGCCTGGATGGGGCTGCGTGTAACATGACCCTGTTCATGCTCCTGTTTCCAAACTGATTTTCCTACTTCTGTAGATGAACAAGCCGATATTCTTTTAAAACTAACTTGTACATGCAAGGAAACAGACATGTATATAATATTGGCAGGAATTGCAATTAGTATAACTACTTTGGAGAACAATTTGGCAAATCTATATCAGAATAAAATGGGCTAGCCTGCAGACCTCCAAATTCCACTTCTATACTTTTATTCTGAACCTGAAGTCACAATGCTATACTTACCAATATGCTCATTGCACTATTTGTAACATGAATAATCTACCAATCTGTTGAGAATGGGTGAAATAAATCATCATACACCCATCCTATAAAATGCTGTGTAAAGAATTTTTTAAATGAAATACCCCAATGTCACGAAAGGATATCCAATGCATACAAAATGGAAAAACTACAGAATATATATAATATGATGCTCTTTACATAAAACATATATAATGTTTTATATAATGTATGATAAATTTTCATTTAAAAAAAAAAAAGCTTCAGAATAGTTCCATTACATTTTGTTCTTTTCTCAACTCCTTCCTCCAGTGCTAACTTCTAACAATCCAGAATGTGTCTCCACCCCTATCATTTTGTCATTCAAGAGCGTGACATACCACAGTGTATTCCTGTATAAACTATCACATTGTGCCCCATAAATATGTATAATTATAATTTTTTCTTAGAAATTGCCACAGTCTGGCTGGGCACAAAATCACGAGCCACCACACAGCTTGTAGATTCAAACAGCAACTCTTTATTCCCGAACTCACACCAGCCATCTACAATCACGTTCTGGGGAAATCCACGTTCTCTTCCCAAATCCACGTTCTCTGCCCAAATTCACCTCCTCTGCGCTTCTATCTCCAAAATATATTGTCTAAATCCCGTGAGAACTCAAGGGGAACTCAGGCAGCAGGATACGCCCTATTCCCAGCAGGAATAATCTTAAACCTTAAACCTGGAACCTAAACTGGGAACGCCCTAAACACGATTATCTTAAAACCGGGAACACCCTAATCTGCCTTGGTCCTTGAGCAAGGTCATCTACATTCAATGTCACTGCAACATGTCAGCAACATGGGGTACGCTGGCAAGGAAATTGTCATACCTACTTGGCTAATGGCTCCCAGCATCTCCCCCCTTCTGATTAATTAAACAACAAGCAATGTGGCTTAAGGACCGTGCCTGGTAGGTTGTCCAATTCAACATATGGTTCTTACCCGTCATCGGAAAACTGACCTTTAGGCGTCAGCCTCCTGTCTTAGGTTGATACCACTGCAATTGGATCATACCCGTCACTGACTACCGGTCCAGCATAAGCCATTGGCCCCCAAATTTTAGACCATCACTAGCAGAAGGGAGGAGGATACAGAAATGCCACGACACCAAGCCAATTGACGGCTCCTTGGGAAAAATTGCATCACTGGTGACACCATCAGCAAAGATATGTCAGCACTACCACAACTAACATGGGGTGCACTGGCAAGGAAATAAAAATTGCATCACTGGTTAATCACTGTCGCAGATGTAAGAATGGCCAAGCTGCAGTTCTGGATATCAGCTGTTATGGATTTGAGTCAAATCATCTTCTTTTCGATCTGTAGAAACTGTTTTAGTTAATCTCTCTGGAATCCAAATGGGCTGCTGTTCTCCCTGTGGAAAAACACAAACAGACCCCCGACTCCAGACAATCACTGGGTCAGGACCTTTCCATTGTCCTGTTAGAATATCTTTCCAAAGTACTTTAGGCTTATGTACATTTTTTGGATACATATGCCTTTCCGCAGCACTAAGTCCTTATGAATCCAAATTTTAAAAGTTTAGTGTAAAAAGGGTTATTTTAAGTTTATCTTTGGGGCATATATACCCCTTAAAGATCATCTTCTAGTTTTCCTTTAAGGTTAGTACATTCACCCTTAGTTGCTTTTTTTCCTCCTAGTTTTTTTTTTTCTTTCTATTTTGTGGGTTTAAAATTCTTGTCTTCCTACATTTTTTTTATCTTTCTACATCTTCTTTATCTTTTTTCTTTTTAACTTTCTATACTTCTGTCTTTAAAGTTTTTCACTTTAAATTTTTAATCTTCTTTATCTAAATATCTTTTATCCTATTATCTTCCCATTTTTTTAAAGTAATGCCTTTAAGATTAAGCTTCTTTCCTCCATCATGAAGGCATTTTAACCACCTTCAATTTAACCTTTTAAAGCCTTTTAATTATCATCTATACTGTACTTTTAAATGTACTTTTTCACCACCTACAGCTTCACTCTTTTAAACGAGGCTTAGATTTTGTTTAAATCGCTTCAATGTTAGTTTACATGGCTGCCTTTCAACCAAAGGCTTTTTTTTTTAACTCCATTGAGAAGCTTTGTCTCAATCTGCCATGTACAAATATCTTTTTCTTCTTTCTTCCTTTCTCAAGCTTTTAAATTAAGTCTAGTTTCCTCAAAATCTTTTTAAATGGCATTTTACAACTTTTACTTTACCACATAGATTATCTCATCTAGAAACATTTCTTTTTCCTTTAACCTTTTATATTAAAATATATTTCCACATCTTGAATCTTTTTATCTCTTTTTTAACCGTTAACCCTTTTTATAAATTCACATTTTGAAACAACTCTTATAAAATTTCTGATTTAGACAAATTACTCCACTTTAATAAGATGAAAGACTTTCATGTTTTTTATGATACTATGATACTATAATTGAAACCCAACTGAAACTTCTTATACTCTTTGTATATAAATTACACATGATAGAATCTTAACTCTTAGTAACCTTGTTTCAGCAAAGACACAGACCAAAGCAATATTAAACATTTTTCCATTTACCAATTTAGGAAAACACACATAATGTTTAAATATATTACCTTATGGAACTTTAAGTAAAGAGTACTTGATTTCATATTTAGTGGTTGATATTTTAACACTTTAGCTTTGTAAATTAATCAGATGTCTGTAAAAACCAAGATCTTAGACAAATGTAGTAAACAGAACTAGCCATCTCTTTCTTGTTGAAGAAAAATCTTTCTACAGGATACCATGATGGTCCCATTGATATACTTAATAACTCGTCTTCAAAAAGCCATGGGCTACATTTTTGTATTGTATCAACATATGCCCTAATTGTTCTTGGTTTCACTGGGGTGCCTCCTTCCTCTAACAATTTCTCTTGCTCGGAGGCGAATAACTTCAAACCTTGAGTCAACCATTTTCCCCAGTTTGCCTGAGAAAGTTCTAGGAACAGGCAACTTGAAATAAAAACAAAATAAATCAAAACGAGAACACATTGTTTTTTGAATTGGTCACCCATTCTTTCTGTCTTCCTCAAGGGTGAGAAATTTCACTTACCTCTAAGCTTCAGAAGTTCCCCGTACGGGCCACCAAATGCCACAGTCTGGCTGGGCACAAATGCCGCAGTCTGGCTGGGCACAAAATCACGAGCCACCACACAGCTTGTAGATTCAAACAGCAACTCTTTATTCCCGAACTCACACCAGCCGTCTACAATCACGTTCTGGGGAAATCCACGTTCTCTTCCCAAATCCACGTTCTCTGCCCAAATTCACCTCCTCTGCGCTTCTATCTCCAAAATATATTGTCTAAATCCCGTGAGAACTCAAGGGGAACTCAGGCAGCAGGATACGCCCTATTCCCAGCAGGAATAATCTTAAACCTTAAACCTGGAACCTAAACTGGGAACGCCCTAAACACGATTATCTTAAAACCGGGAACACCCTAATCTGCCTTGGTCCTTGAGCAAGGTCATCTACATTCAATGTCACTGCAACATGTCAGCAACATGGGGTACGCTGGCAAGGAAATTGTCATACCTACTTGGCTAATGGCTCCCAGCAAGAAATAAAGAAAATCTTTTTAAAAGAGCATCATATAAATGGAAAGACATGCTATGTAACCTTTGGGATTGGTGTTTTTTTTTTAAACTCAGCCTAATTGCCCAGAGGTTCATCCAGGCTTTGGCAAGCATCAATAGTTGGTTGCTTGTTTAACCATTCAGTGTTGGAGGACCTCTACAAATAGAGCAGCCATGAGCTTTAGTGGTGCAGTTATTCAGGGGCTACAAGGGATCCTTACAGTGCCTGGACCCTTCATCTTGACTGTGGTAATGGAGACAGGTGCCGACACAAAGAATCAGACCCATGCACAAGTGTACAGTAAAACCTGGGCAACCTGAATCACGTTAGTGCATGCATCAATGTCAGTTTTCTGGTTGTGATACTGCAAGAATGACCATCAGAGGAAACTGGCTAAGATGTCCCTTGGATGTCTCTACTTTCTGCATATGAATCTGCAATGATCTCAAAATAAAAAGATCAATTTTTTTTCACATTACTTTTTTAAGAACCCCAGTAAAAACGCACAGCTTGCTGTTTCTAATTGAACTAATTTCTATTGCTTCTAATTTAACTAATGCCATTGGTATCTATTGTTAAGTACTTGGGTTCAACTTTGCTGTATAGAAGATACATTTTCCTCTGTTATTACATAATTTTAAAAGATCAAATTAATTTAACAAAGATTTATGTCACCAAATGTATTATTAATTGCAAAAAAATTAAAGTCATTATTAATTTTACTGCTTTTCTGTCCAGAAGCCATCTTCCCCTTTACCCTCCCTCATCAAATCTCAAACCCAAAAAGTTCCAATTCACAACTTCTCTTTCCCTCCAAAATTTATGCCGATACACATGGACACACACACACACACACACACTTTATAGTTATAAATTAAATGTGCTTATCAGGGGAATAATGGATATTTTCTTTGTACTTCTTTGCACTCTTGTATTGCTTAAGTTCTCATGCTGAACATGAAACCTCTGTAACTTCTTTTTTTATTAGTGCATTATAATTTTACATAGCAGTGGGGTTCATTTTGACATAATCAAACACACATGGAATTGAATTTGCTCCACTTCAATCTCCGGTAGCCTCCTTTTTCCTCCCCTCCAGCCTCCCCTACTCCCCTTCTTCTATCGGTCTTCCTTTTATTTATGTGTTTATTTATTTATCTTTAATTGTTGCTTTATAAATATACATAAAGTCGGAATTCATGCACGTAGCATAATTTTGTCAAATTCATTCCACACTTCCCCCCTTTCGCCTCCCTTTTCTCAATCCCCTTCTTCTACTCCACTGATCTTCCCCCTATTCTTATGATATCTGACTCCCCCCCCCACTTATTCCTGGTAACTTTGCTGTAGCACCCACATATGAGGGAAAATCTGCCCCCCTTGACTCTCTGAGCCTGGCTTATTTCACTGAGCACAATGCTCTCTATTCCCATCCATCCACCAGCCAATGCCATTCTTCTCTATGCCTGTGTAAAACTCCATTGTGTATATAGACCACCTTTTCTTCACCCATTCATCTGGGGAAATGGCTAATCTCCTTGTAAGAAGATAGAGCACCAGAGCTTTTCATCACTTTTGGTCCTTCCGTATCAGTCTTCCCTTCTGGAAAGTCTCTCCCCTGCTCAGCACTGCTCCAGGGAGGCATTCAGGGAAGGTGTGAGAGCAGAACTTGTTGGGTTGGTGGGTGGGTGGGTGGATTGGATGGACAGGTGTTTGGTGTATTCGATTTGGGTTGTGGGAATGGCTGGGAGGAGCTTCTGGTACTTCACAGGTGGGGCTAAATATTCCAATATCTTACAGTCCATGGGAGAGTCCAGCACAAGACACACCCAAAGTGCTTACTTTAAGAAACCCCAAAAGCCTGTTTTATTTTTTGTTTGTTTCCAAAGCCAGTTTTAGAACATCAGATCCATTCCTTCCTGCTTGGCTTTTAGTCTTGGACTCAAACCATTTCCGAGCTGGGACATCATAGGATGGCAACATCACGTGCTCCTTTGATACAAACAAACAGATCTCAGAGGACAGGAGCACACGGAAGGCTCAGCCACAGGACCGAATCGGCTTCTGCCCAAGCCTGACACTGACGCTGTCAATGGTAAAGCCACCAAGAGGCGTGCGGACACTGCTCCTGATTGGTTCTGGTGAAAACAGGACAAAAGACCCACCCAACCCAATCACTGACTCACGGCTCCCCACCTGCCCACGGATGAGGACCGAAAGATAAGTGAACCAAAATCACCCCGCTTGGCTGACGCAGTGGGGCGCGCCTGTAATCCCAGAGGCTCCGGAGGATGAGACAGGAGAATTGAGAGTTCAAAACCAGCCTCAGCAACAACAAGGTGCTGAGCAACTCAGTGAGACCCTGTCTCTAAATAAAATACAAAATAGGGCTGGGGATGTGGCTCAGTAGTTGAGTGTTCGTGAATTCAATTCCCAGGACCCCCCAAAAAATCATCCAGCCTGAACTATTTAGTGTGTCTAGTGAGAGACACAGAAAGAAAAAAAAACTTGTGTTTTCTAATGGAGCAGCAATAATAGCAGAATAATCCTTTGACTCCAAATGAAGAGTCTCAGGAAATCAAAACCTTTCCAGGGTTAACAGCCTCATGACTTTCAAGCCTTTTGGTGAGAACCACAATAATCATCCCAAAATTTCAATGGAATCGTGTTCACATCTCATCTCATCAACAGACTAGTGTCTCTGCTGCAGGAAGGAGACTTCTGGAGTCTCAGGTCTGGAGTCTGGCTATTTTTAGGTGAACCCAAAACTATAATATCACTGAATTCCCTGCTGATTCTGCCAACCCAAAAGAAGCAGTAAAATTAAATTATGAAGCTTAATTTTCGTTCTCCTGGCCTCCTCACATTACTCAGAGAGGTTTCTACTGCCATTAGAAAATACTCAGCTTTGAGTCTCTTCCCCAGTGCATGGGTTTACGGCTCCTAGACATGGACAAGCTCCAAGGCCTTCCTCCCCACTACTCTCCACCTGTGTCTGAATCTCAGAGCTCTTCCTGTGACGCCGTAGGGGTTCCACAGCAAGAGGGGAATGTTCGCTGAGGAGATGAAGACAAGAAGACACACGAGGGAAGGAAGAAAATCCTGCCTTCCACGTCGGCTCATAAGAGGACACCAGGCTGTCATTTCTCCAGGGAATCTTCCTGATCCTCTGACACAGAGGAATGTCATGAAGGCCTGTCAGTTTTATCCTCAACCCTTGCTGAGATTCCCCCATGGAGAATGGTCCCTGAGGTTGACCACACCTCCATTAGAATTTCCCTGTTCAAAGTGCTAGTACAGCGATGATCTTACACAAAGAGACAGCCTTCCTCACGTGCTTGAAACCCTGTTTTTGCCTGGGGACATCTGGCAGCAATCATAATTTAACTCATTTGGACTGAATGAATGGTGTCTTATTTCCTCCCTGTGTGCAGACCCTTGAGGATGAGCCATTGGAGGCTCTTGCATGTCACTGGAGGCTGCTCTTTGCCAAGAAAGTCTTGTTCCCTATTTTTAAGCTCTTAGAACATGCCCATTTTAGGACATTTTCTATCTGGACTGGATTTTCAATGATTTGCATCACCTGTTTTCCCTTAAAAATGATTTCTCTTCTTTCCACATTGGCCTGTCTTTCTGAATCTCCTGTTAGAATACTCTTGGGTCCCTTCTCTTTCAGCGAAGGTAGTGGCCCTCATGTTTATGGAGGGAACACGCTACAGAGGCTCAAAGGCTCAGCAGCACAGCACCTCTGGGGTGTTGGAACCATTCTGTATCCTGTTCGTGGTGGATATAACAAGAATCTGTGCATGAGCTAAAGTTCATAGAAATTCACTCATAAAAGGGAACATATTATATTTTATTGCAAACCCCAATGCCCAGGCCATATATAGTCTAACTAATTCAGAATTCCTGGATGGGAGCCAGATGAGCTTTGTGAAGCTCCCCAGGGTTCCTAGGGTGCAGTCTGGGTTAAGAAACAAGAGTCCAAGTGGGTAACAGTTGACATGGAAAGCCATTTGGGTCAGCAGCTCAGGGTCCATTTCCCAGAGGCAAATTCTGTCAGTCAGAATGCACCTGCTTGCTACTCTCTGGGTTGGGGGCTGATTTTTGCATTTGATTCTCCACAAAAGACACATTTCCTTATGGGGTAGTGTGGATTTCAGTGTCTGGGGCCCCTGCCTGATGGCCAGAAATAGTCCTGTGAGACGCAGGAGAGAGAGTGATTCTGGACTATTCCAAATTCACCGTGGTTCCCCACCTGCAGCCACAGAAGGTAAAGCACAGAGAACAATGGACACAGGTGATCAGAGATGAGTTCAGGTTCTGGATTGTTACTTTATGGGTCAACTGAACTGGACCGGAGTTCCCAAACGTTCTTCTAGATGTGTCTATGAAACTATGAAGGTGTTTTGGATGAGGCCAACATTTGAGTCAGTGGACTGAGCCAAGCAGAGTGCCCTCCTCAGTGTGAGTCAAGGCCCGAAGAGAGCAGAGAGGCGGAGTGAGAGGGAGGCCTGGATTCCTCCAGATGGGACATCGGCTCTGTCCAGATGCCACACGAACAGCTGTCCTGGGTCTTCAGCAAGCCGACACCCCCGGCAGCCTCCTTGACTCCTGAACCAATCCCCCCTTTCCCTCCTTTCCCCCACCGTCTCTCCACCCCTCTCCCCAACAGACTTTTGACAGTTCACAGCCACTAACTAAACATGGGCCTAAGCTGTAGCATTTTGAAGGTAACAAGAAGTCCCTGACCTGGACCTTTCTAGAAAGCCCGGAGAGAACCTGGTTGGGCTCCACCTCTTACCTATGGTGCCTCTGTTGCAGGATGTCGTGAAGGATCGTCAGCACATGGGCCTCACTTCATCACCCTGCGTCCTAATCACCACCCCAAGAATGAGAGCAGTCCAGCGAGGGAGGTGACACCTCAGTGCTTTTTCCTAGAACATGATAAATATGTCCTCTTTGGAGCAAACCCAGGACACTTGATCCAATCCGACATCTGGTTCCTGATTCCACTTCAGTTGTTCTGTTTCTTGCCCAAAGACATCTGAGGCTCTGATCCCACCCTCGGGTGCTTAGTCAGTCCCACATGGTCCTGGTTAAAAACCCCTGTGCTCTGTGTTCCTGGGGAGATGATAAGGTGCTCTCTACCTCAAGGGCTCCATCTGCGCTTTCTGCCCACCCAGCAGCTCCCTGCCTTGGTGTGGGTGTGACTCCGCTCTCCCTCTCCTTTCCTCTGCAGTGCTTCCCTGTTTGCCCAGCAGCCCCTTTGTGTCACCTGCTGTGTACCTGCAGGTTCTCTTGTTATCAATTTCTACTCCTTGAAGCCTTCTTGAATGGCATATGCAAATGACCCCTGAGATGTTCTTCAACTGCTGCCACAGCTGGTTCCAGACCTTGCTTTCTTTTGCAAAAGAATTTCATGAGCCCCAGGTGTTTTGTGCTGACTTACTCAGTAAACAGAAGAGATCCACCCAGATTCAACCTTTGCTAACCTTCAAGGTGCACAGACTACACGGCCTTGGCCTGAATTCTCTCCTCTAGGGCGCTGGCTGGATTTCATTTCCAAACATGCAGCTGGAGGGGAGTCAACATACCCAGCTCTGGGCCAATTTCCATGTCTAGGAAGCTTTTATTTGATGTGATTGTGTTAAGCTAAAATGTAATCGGATTTTATTTCCAGTACCTGCTCCCTGCTTCTGTGAGTAGATGATGCACATATAAAACTACAGTCCCCAAAATGCTCTGCTGTGAGGCTTTCAATCTGTGGCCCCACAGAGCACCTGGGGTGCAAGTGGTTAAAGGCCCGATGCATGCCTCCTCCTCCCTTCTCCCTCTCCCTGTGGCTTCTGTGAGCAGAGGCAGAGCAGCAGGAACAGATGAGGAGCAGGAGGAGCCAGACATGCTCGGGGCACGGTTTCTCATTCTTTCACCAAGGGGTTCTTAAGTGTCTGCTCTGTTTGTCGCTCTCAGAGCAAATCACAGTCCCCCTCGTCAAGCCACACAAGCCATGGTCGAGTAGGTACAGAGCTGAGGGGCAGCCAGCCAAGTTCTTTAAAGGAGTCGCTGCTGAGAGGCAGCAAGTGGGTTTAGGGATCCAGGGATGGCAGCTTAGAAATTGACTTTCGCAACTCTTTTCCTCCAGAATAAATACCATATCCAAACCCAACACAGAAAACACTAATTGTCTAGTTCAGGTGGCTCCCGGCTCCTTCTCCCCCAAGGGGCTCACGAGGCATCTTTCCATGAATATTTTTGGTGGCGGTCAATACTCGATCTCTGCAAGTGGGTTTGTGATTTGAAACATCCAAGAGTCACTCAGGATGGACCAGTTTCCTAAACCAAGTGAGCAATCTAGGATCATCATTTAGCTCTCAAAAAAAAAAAACAAAAACCAAAAGGCAAGAAAATTTAAGACTATTTTTTTCTTGTAAGAATTATGGTATTAAATGGCAGCAACAGTGGGGTAAACTACAAATTGTCCGGTGATGTCATTTTTGGAATAAAGAGAGAGTGCTAAAATGGGTGCTTGGAAAGAAGTACTTACTTGGGTGAAAAATTTCTGAAATGTTTTATTTTTAAAAAATCAGCATAAGGGGCTGGGGCTGAGGCTGGGTCTCAGTGGTAGAGCACTTGCCTCTCTTGTGTGAGGCAGTGGGTTCAATCCTCAGCATCACATAAAAATAATATAAAGGCATGCTGTCCTTCTACAATTAGAAAAAAAACTGTTTTTTTTTTAAATCAGCACAAGCCAGGCGCAGTGGCACACGCCTGAAATCCCAGAGGCTCAGGAGGCTGAGGCAGGAGGATCAAGAGTTCAAAGCCAGCCTCAGCAATGGCGAGGTGCTTAGCAACTCAGTGAGACCCTGTCTCTAAATAAAATGCAAAATAAGGCTGGAGATGGGGCTCAAAGGTTGAGTGCCCCTGAGTTCAATCCCCAGTATCAAAAAAAAAAAAAAAAACAGCACAAGCCCTAAGGAGGCTGTTGCAGGGTGGAGAAACCAACGTTCCTTATTCAGGCAAATCTGATGGTATGGTCACATGATGCTGGGGAACCCCCGACAAGGGACCTAACCTCTTTGAGCCCAAGTTTTCTCATCCTTAAAGACACATTTTACAGAAGAAGAAATACACAGAGCCACTAATCACATGGAGATGTTCAGCCTCATGATGTCCAGGGACACATACATCAAGAGGACAGTGTATTGCCGCTTTACACAATTTGATGCGGAGGGGAAAAAAATACATCATACAATACTAAGTGTTGGAGAGCATGTGTAACTATTGGATTTCTTATAGATTGTTCACAGATATAAAACTTAGTGCAACCATTTTGAAAAGCAATTTGGCTTGACCCACTAGAATTGTACATTGACATACCCTTGACTCAGAAATTCCACTCCTGGGAAGATACACAAGGGAAAGATTTACTCATGTATACTTCTGGAGACCACCCAAATGCCCATCAACTGGAGAGTAGATAAAATGATAAAGTCAAGCTATGGAATATTACACAGCAGTTAAACTGGATGATCTCCAGCAATCCACAATAAGATGGATGAATCTTAACAAATATCATTCAAGGCAAAAGGGGCTTCAAAAGATACAAAAAACTTTGTGTAAATTATAAAGTGAAAATGAGAGAAGAGAGATACAAATGCAATAAAATGATATCAAAAGGAACACAAGATCATGATGGACCCAAGGCCCTAGGATGATGGGTGGGAGGGACCAGGGAGATGGCAGCAGAGCTCATCCCACCAGATGTGAGAGCTGTCGAGATCCTGGCGTTGGTTTGGGGTCACAAGTTTGGAGTATTCATCACATTTAAAAAAAGCATAGCCAATTATATAAAAAATAATTTATATAAATTTTATATAATATTTTAAAATTTCTATATTATGTAAAGATTATATTTAAAAAATCCACGGTCCAGTGTTAAACATCATGAATCTGAGATTATGATAAACCCAACTCTGTGTGCCCAGGAGCCAACAGTAATAAGAGTAAACAGAGCAGTTGAACAAGTCTTGATCCAGCCTCGCTCCCTCCATGTCTCCTGAAAAATATCCTTTACACTCGGTTCTCGGCCGCTCACCCTTCAGGTTGCTTCTGAAGAGAAAAATGCGGCCAGCGAGACTCACTTCACAGTGTCACCCCGACGCCTTGAAGAAGTCAATGAAGGAAAACGTCCAAAGCAGCTGACACTGAGAATCTCAGAACTAACTCACCCACGCTGATTCTGTGTTATGGGAACACATTTTTTTTCCATTTTACAAAAAAAGTTGTTGGTGGTATTACACACATAACAAAAATCTGCCATCCCAACTACTTTTTTGCAATGTATATGTTCTTTATTTGTTCTTTTTAGTTATGCATGACACTAGAGTCAATTTTGACATATTTATACAAACATGGAGTATTGTGAAAGCATTTTTAGATGTGATCAACATGTAAATTAATAGATTTTTGAGGAAAGCTGATTACCCTCCATAATGTGGGTGGGCCTCGACTACTCAGTTGAAGGCCTCAAAAGGAAAAAGACTGAGGTCCCTGGAGAAAGAAAGAATCCTGCTTCAGCCGCCTTCAGACTCAAGCTAGGGCCTCAGCTCCTCCCTGGGCCTCCGCCTCCAGCCCTGCCCCACACAGCCCACACTTGCCTGCCAATTCCTGAAGATGAATTCTCACTCCGTGTGTGTGTGTGTGTGTGTGTGTGTGTGGGTGTGTGTGTGTCCTCATCTAGCTCTCGCTGCAGAACTCAACAAACACAATCCAGAAGTCCAAGCAGGAGCTTTGGGGTGCTAGGAATTCTTAGTTTCATCATTTCCAGGTGTTTGCCGCGGTGATTCCTTCACCTGTTCGTGGGCCTTGAGTGCTCTTTGATACGTGTATTATATTTTACAATAAAAGCAATGCTTTCTTTCCAGCATCGGGAAGTTCACAAATGACATTAAATGACATGCCTTATACTAGATAGAGCGGGGGTCATGATAAAATTCTCAAACTTCATCATCACGTCCTTTTCCACTGACCGTCTTTGTCTCCTCCCATCCTGAAAGCCCACGGCTCCTTCTTACAACCACCCGGGGTACATTTTCCTCATCTCATTTACCTCCCCAGGTTTCCTTGGTCACACCCTAAGCTCCACGAGGCAAAGATTTGGCTTCCCTTCTTAGAAAGCATACAGTATGTGCTCCATAGTGAGTTCTTAGGGATAAATGGAGTTGATTAATAAATAAATAAATGACACTTTTCTGGCTATGAGCCTCCAAATACGAATCATAAGGGCACCGACCAGATGAGGGGACATGTCGTGGAGAAGGAGGGACTGGGCTGGTTCTGAAGACAGGGGATTTCTGTAGGAAACCTAACGGGCTGGCCTTCCCTTCCCAGCCTGGAGATTTGTGAAGACAGGTGAACTGGGGAGTCTCGCAGAACCAAGGGGCTGCATCCAGGGAGGGCGCAGACGTCTGAGCTGAGAAGAGACCAAAGCCCCTTGAACCAAGAGGCCAGGTGAACGGCCTGGGCCAGAGTCCCTGGTCAAGGAAACTGACTATTATTTCCCGATCCCGTCTACTTTGCATGAAGACCCCTCTTCAGGAAAGGGGGGACAGGCGAGCTCCGGTCCTCCCGTGGTAGGATGGAATTCTGTGTCAGTGCAGATCCAAAGCGGCTGATTGAGAAGTGAAGTATTTTGATTCCCTCCTTCTTCCCAGTTTCCAGCCAGTGAGAAATGCAGGTGTAACTAAGGCATTAACAGAGTCCCCTAAAGCAGAGGTTCTCCTCCTGGGGAAACGGCCTTGGATTCCATCCAGTAGGCGTGGGATCCGAGGTCTTCCACAGAGTTCCTCAACACGGGATACAAAAGGTTAAGACCCGGAAGCTGGTTTGATGGAGTCTCGTCTGCTGCAGTCTGGCTGGGCACAAAATCACGAGCCACTCAAGCGGGAACAAACTTTATTTTTGAAACTGCCTCCAATGCCCCATACACTCCCGGGAAATGCCTACCGACCCACACCGCGTTCTCCCGGACAGGAAGTCCCTCCTCCAGAATTCCCTCCTACCGCACCTCCCCAACCAATGGGAACTCTCCAGGAGTCCCTAGCAGGCCTAGGTGGACAGCAGGAGTCCAATATCCATATGAATGCAGATCTTAACATAATCATATCATCTCAATGGCTTGCTGGCGCCACCCCTCAACCAAAAATGCCATGCATCATACTACTTGGCTATGGCTCTTAGCATCTCCCCCCTTCTGTTTAATTAAGCAACAAGCAATGTGGCTAGGGACCGTGCCTGTTAGGTTGTCCAATTCAACATATGGTTCTTACCCGTCATCGGATGAACTAACCTCTAGGCGTCAGCCTCCTGTCTTAGGTTGGTACCACTGCAATTGGATCATACCCGTCACTGACTACCGGTCCAGCATATAGCCATACTTGTGGATAGGCCTATGCACCAGTGGGGGAGGGTGAGGTTCTTTGCCTCACCTCTGTTGGCCCCCAAATTTAGACCATCACTAGTAGAAGGGAGGAGAATACAGAAATGCCACGACACCAAGCCAATTGACGGCTCCTTAGGAAAAATTGTATCACTGGTGACACATCAGCAAAGATACGCCAGCACTACCATAATTCACTGCATCAACAGATAGATCACAATGCATACAAGTGATACATAGTCCAGGCAAGTTCTGCAAGCAGTTCAAAGCGGAGGAATCTATCAATATGTCCATTTCCTCCCAAAATAAATCAACTCCTTGAATGAGCACTACTTGTTGAGTTATTATTCATTGATGCATCAGTTTATACAGTTTGTTGTGATAACTATCGAAGAAGCTGTAGTTTGGTTTCATCTTTGTCTTTACCGGCACTGGGATGAAGATAGGAATTCTGACAATGATGCTAAAAAAAAATTATGTAACATTCCACCAGGTACTAAGAAAACAATTTTCTGAACAATTTACATTATCCTGAACAGAATTATTAAATATAATGAAAAGGAAAGGTGAAAGTAAAAAAACAGATCTGTTAACCTCCTTATTATTTCACATATTAAAACAATCCTCAACAGCTATTTACCCAATTTAAATTAAACCATTAAAATCACGTGAATAATAAAAAAAAATTCAGATCCATATATACATGAGCACTCCTCATATATGATATATGGACATACGCACATACAGACATACAACACAAAACAGAAGTGTGCACACATAACATACAACACATAAGACAATAGTAAAGGCGTTGTAGCTTATACAGGTGAAATCTCCATTGCAATGTTTAAAAACTCCACAGTCAAAAAATAAAACTGATCAGAAAAACATTAACCTAGGTCTGTATGAGCTCAAAAATAAAATAGAACTTTATGATGTGGGAAAAGGCAATAATAAAAATAGATATTGAAAAAAGCATCCTGGTTAATCGCTGTTGTAGATGTAAGAATAGCCAAGCTGGAGCTCTGGATATCAGCTGTTATGGATTTGAGTCAAATCATCTTCTTTTTGGTCTGTAGAAATTGTTTTGGTTAGTCTCTCTGGAATCCAAATCGGCTGCTGTTCTCCCTGTGGAAACACACAAACAGAACCCCGACTCCAGACAATCACTGGGTCAGGACCTTTCCATTGTCCTGTTAGAATATCCTTCCAAAGTACCTTAGGCTTATGTACATTTTTTGGATACATATGTCTTTCCGCAGCACTAAGTCCTGATGAATCCAAATTTAAAAAGTTTAGAGTAAAAAGGGTTATTTTAAGTTTATATTTGGGGGATATATACCCCTTTCCAATTCCATCTTTTTGCTTTAATAAGTACATTTTAATAGTTTGATGAGCTTTTTCAACTATGCCTTGTCCCTGTGGATTGTATGAAATTCCTGTTATATGAGTAATGCCAAATGATGAGCAAAATTGTTTAAAAGAGTTAGAGGTATAGCCAGGACCATTATCTTTTTTTAACTATTTTGGAACGCCCACAGTGGCAAAATTTTGTAAGCAATGAGCTATAACATCTTTAGTTTTTTCTCCGGCATGAAGGGAGCCCATCAAAAATCCAGAAGAAGTACCAACTGTAACATGCAAATATTTTAATTTTCCAAATTATGGCAAATGTGTAACGTCCATCTGCCAAATATGGTTAGGTATCAATCCTCTAGGATTGACTCTAAGATTAACTTGTGGTAAAAATGTCACACAATTTTGACATTGTTTTATTATATGTCTGGCTTGTTCCTTAGTTATTTTAAAATGCTTTTGTAAAGTATTAGCATTGACATGGAACCTTTTATGAAAATTTATAGCTTCTTCTATTGTGGAGAAAATAGGTATGTCATGTGTAGATTTATCTGCTAATTCATTGCCCAAACTAAGGGCTCCAGGCAATCCTGTATGTGCCCTGATATGTCCTATAAAGAATGGATCTTTTCTGTCCCAGATTAGACTTTGTATAGTGGAAAACAAAGAGAAAACAGTAGAGGAAGGGAAAATCCTACCAGCATCTTCAAGGGATACTATAGCATTAACTACATACTGACTATCAGAAAATAAATTAAATATAGAAACTTTAAACATCATAAAAGCTTGTAATACTGCATTAAGCTCTACCTTTTGAGATGATTGTTTGGGTACTAAAAATGTAAAAGTTTGATCAGGGGTAACTACTGCTACTGTACCATTATTTGACCCATCAGTGAATATATTTGGAGCATTCATGATAGGTGTTTTTCTTGTCATTTTTGGAAAAACTACAGGATGCGAAGACCAAAAAGACAACAAAGGATTAGATGGTAAGTGATTATCAAATGAAACATTAGATTTACACATGATTATTGCCCAAGTATTTAACTCATTAGATAACTCATCAATTTGATCCATAGTATATGGAGAAATAATTTTATTGGGAGAAATTCCAAACACTCCCTTCGCTGCTTTTATTCCTTTGAGTATTAATTGTCCTACAGCCTCAGGATACCTAGTAAGAATAGTGTTAGGAGAATAAGATAAATGTATCCACAATAATGGACCTTCTTGCCAAAATACTCCTGTAGGAATATTTTTTGTTGGTAGTACAATAAATAATAAAGGCAAAGTTATATCAATTCTATCCAAATGCATATTTTCCATATATGTTTCAATAATTTGTAATGCCTTTCTTGCTTTAGGAGTTAACATGCGGGGTGAATTTGGAACTGATGGAGCTTTTAGAATATCAAATAAAGGTCCCAACTCTCCTGTTGGTATGCCTAGATAAGGCCTTATCCAATTTATGTCTCCCAATAACTTTTGAAAGTCATTAAGTGATTTGAGTTGATCTACTCATATTTGAATTTTTGGTGGATGGACCATGGTCGAGGATAATAGAACTCCTAAATAATTAATTGGAAGAGTTAATTGTACTTTATCTATTGCTATCTCTAGATTATAATTTTTTAATAAATTTGTAAGTGTGGCATAATATTCTAGCAATGTGTTTTTATCTTTATGTGCCAATAATACATCATCCATATAGTGAAATATTTGTAGTTCAGGATTTTGATTTCTAAGTGGCTGGATTGCTTTGTTAACATAGATTTGACACATAGTTGGACTGTTAGCCATCCCTTGAGGGAGTACTTTCCATTCATATCTCTGATCAGGACCTTCATGATTTACTGCAGGGATAGTAAATGCAAAACGTGGACTATCCTCGGGATGAATTGGAATCGAAAAAAACAATCTTTAATATCTATAGCTAAACCATACCAGGTTTTGGCAAAGCAGACAATTGGGGAATCCCCGATTGAGCAGGTCCCATAATAACCATCTCATTATTAATGGCTCTTAAATCTTGCAATAATCTCCATTTACCAGATTTCTTTTTAATGACAAAAATGGGAGTATTATGGGGAGATACAGAAGGTTGTATATGTCCCTCCGCTAATTGTTGTTTGACCAGGTCATGGGCTACTTGTATCTTTTCTTTAGTCAGGGGCCACTGAGGAACCCATACTGGTCTATCTGATTTCCAAGTAATTTTTATTGCCTCAGTGACCCCTTTTGAAAACCCAGTCTATGTCTATTTATTCCCTGATCTATTTGAATTGGTGCTGCTATGCCTTGTTCTCCTAATCTTTTTTCTTTCCTGAAACCTTGTCTAGCCCTAATAGTGGGCGCATTTGGATTGATGTTATTTGTTAATGTCAAACCTAATTGATCTAGGACATCTCGTCCCCATAAATTTATAGGAAGATGATCCAATACATATGGCTGTATAGTTCCTTCACATCCTTCAGGATCCTTCCAATCTAATACCATTGCACTTCTATGGGGATTAGTCACCACTCCTAGGCCTCGAAGCGTTTGAGTGGCTTGTTGTAATGGCCAATGTTTTGGCCATTCTTGACGAGATATGATGCTAAGGTCAGCTCCTGTATCCAGTAGCCCATTAAATTCATGTCCTTGAATATTTAGTTTTAGCATGGGGCGAGAATCTAAATTTAAAGACAGCATAGCCCAGTCCACACCTGTGGAGCCTAATCCCCTGGAACCTCTTTCTACACTATGACTGGAAAATTTATCATGTAGGCTCGGTATTATTAATAACTGTGCTATTCTATCTCCTGGTGAAATTACTGATATACCTCTTGGAAAACTAGCTATAATTTTTATTTCACCTTCATAATCGGGATCAATTACCCCAGGACTTAGCATAAGTCCTTTTAGTGTAGAAGAACTGCATCCCAATAATAAGCCTACTGTTCCTTGGGGAATAGGTCCTTTTACTCCTGTGGGAATGATTTGAACTCCCATCTCTGGAGTTAGTACTGCTCTGGTGGAGGCACAGATGTCCAACCCTGCACTCCCTCTAGTTTGTCTGATGAGGGATTTAATGGATAATGTGTCCTGGGCACTACCCTGATGGTGTTGCTGGGTTCCTCCATTGCCCCGTATATTTGTGGTTGTGGGCCCCGGAGCATTGGGCCCCCCAGTCAGTTTTTTGGCAATGGAGCCTGATGACTTTCTCCATGATATCGTGGGTAAACACTTGGTCCTTGTCCGTTTTTTGATAACGGAATACCCTCTATGGTGGTTTGAGAACGGCATTCATTAGCCCAATGTCTCCCTCTACGGCATCGTGGGCAAATACCCGGTATTCTATTCCTTTGATACCTAGCTTTGTTAAACCCTCCTCCTATGGGGCAACTCCTTTTAAAATGTCCTGTTTGTTCACAATTGTAGCATGTTTTTGCCTGGCATCTAAAGCCTGTTGTACTGCAGCTGCCAAGACTTGCCCTTGTTCATTAATGTCTCTACATAATTTAATATATGTGTTTAAATCTTCATGTCTCCATGGTCTAATGACCTCTCTGCAGCAACGATTTGCTTGGTCATAAGCCAGTTGTTTTATTAATGGCATTGCTTGTTCTGTATCCCCAAAAATTCTGGAAGCTGTTTGAATAAGCCTATCTACAAATTCAGCGTAAGGTTCATTAGTTCCTTGTATTACCTTAGATAATTGTCCTTGTAAATCTCCATGCCCCCATAAAGTTTTCCATGCCCTAACCGCATCTACAGCAATTTGTGCGTATACGCCAGAATCATATTCAATTTGTTGCCGTTGACCCTCATAAGGTCCTTTTCCTAACAATATATCTAGATTTCTTTGAGGGTAACCAGCTGCTGCATTGTGCCTAGCTGTCTCCCTGCAAAATTCCTCATTGGCAACCTTCCATAACAAATACTGTCCTCCATTTAGCACAGATCGACACATGTTAGCTCAATCTGCTGGCGTCATGTCCAAGTTGGTAATGGATTTGACCATGCTTATGGTGAAGGGTGCTTGCGGGCCATAGGTTGTTACAGCCTCCTTTAATTGCTTCACTGTTTTGAAATCTAAAGCACGGTGAATTCGTTGTCCTCCTGCCTGCTCAAGTACAGGGCATGCTAATCTTTGAGGTCCTGCCTCAGGATTCCGTCTATCAACTACGGGGGTTGAGGGCCACTCAACTGTAGATGGAGCTGTTGGTTGAATTACGCCCTCTGGTGATAGAACAGAGTTAGTAGCAGCCTCCTGTTGTAGCTCCCCCCCCCCCCGCATGGTTGTTTTTCCTCTAAGCTTTCTTCCTTTAAATTTTCCTCTGACTAGCTCGAGAGACCTTCTCTTTTGCTTGACCTAACATGTTTTCTACCATAGTCTGGACCTCTAACAATTTACTTAACAGTCTTTCGGTTTGTTTTTTTACTAATTTCTAATCTACTATAAAGGTAACGCAACCCAATAAGATAACATAAAACAAAACCGAAACAGAATGAAACAAAAACGGAACAAATAATCGTTGTATCAATTTTTTCTTTCTCAGTGCTGAACAACTTCAAACCTTGAGCCAACCATTTTTCCCTGTTTGCCTGAGAAAGTTCTAGGGATAGGCAGCTTGAAACAAAAACAAAATAAATCAAAACAAGAACACATTGTTTTTTGAAATGGTCACCCATTCTCTCGCCTTCCCTCAGGGCGAGCAATTTTGCTTACCTCCAAGCTTCAGGCGTCCCCCGCACGGGCCACCAATTGCCACAGTCTGGCTGGGCACAAAATCACAAGCCACTCAAGCAGGAACAAACTTTATTTTTTTTTTAAAGAGAGAGAGAGAGAGAGAGTTTTAATATTTATTTATTTATTTTTTAGTTTTCCGCGGACACAACATCTTTGTTTGTATGTGGTGCTGAGGATCGAACCCGGGCCGCTCGCATGCCAGGTGAGCGCGCTACCGCTTGAGCCACATCCCCAGCCCCAAACAACAAACTTTATTTTTGAAACTGCCGCCAATGCCCCATACGCTCCCGGGAAAATTGCCGACGGACACAGGAAGTCCCTCCTCCGGAATTCCCTCCTACCGCACCTCCCCAACCAATGGGAACTCTCCAGGAGTCCCGTAGCAGGCGGAGATGGACAGCAGGAGTCCAATATCCATATGAATGCAGATCTTAACATAATCATATCATCTCAATGGCTTGCTGGCGCCTCCCCTCAACCAAAAATGCCATGCATCATACTACTTGGCTATGGCTCTTAGCACTCATCCAGAGAGCTGAGCTCTATTTTTTTTATTTTCCAGTGATTTAAATGGATATTCTGACATCAACAGGCTCAACCATCAATAAAATAGACTTTCACTTTTTGTGCTCTGGATCTAGGGAAATCCGTGATCCCTGTGACAACGCTGCACATGCCACAGGGGGAGCCACCCTTGGGGACGTTGGTCAGTGACTAAAGCCACCGGGATCCCAAGTGTCCATGAAGACATCCTGGCTGCTCTTCTTTTCCTCTATCTCCATGTGGACTCCTAACACAGCTTCCCTAACTCTACAGCATCTTTCCTTTCAGTTTATTGAATTCCTAAAAGAACATTAAAGCATCCATGATTGATCCTGCATTAACAACAACAAAAAGCAAAATTCAGAAAAAGCAGAGAAAATGGGAGGTAGGAATATGTGTGCTCAGTGTTCCAGTCTGATCTGTGCTGCTCTGACTCACTGAGACCCAGTGGCCTCCTCTGCTTGTTCTTTAATAGGAGAGGGGATGATCTATGCTTCGACCGAGAATGAACTTGAAATGATGGATGGCGTGGGCATTCGATAATTATGCTCCGTGCTGCAAGGGAGACCTCCCCTGCCTGGTCTGCACGGCTCAGGTCTGTTGGTTTGCAATTCTCACAAAGGCCAGCGCTGACTCTTGGTGTGGACTTAAATACCAGAGTGTCACTTCACCTACTTTAAAGGATGCTGTGTGTTGTAAATTCTTTGCCCTGGAATTCAAAGAGAATGTTTTATCCCTCAGTAAAAAACTGAAAGAGAAGCCCATCTGGAAGCAATCATTCAACAGTATTCCCTTATATGAAAGTAGAATTTCTTTTGAAAACAAAATACAAATAGGCAAATATACAACTCTTGTCCTGACACACAGAGATAACCACCGTTAATTGGTTCCTGTATGTTCTTTCACAATATTATATGTGAACATGTTATGGACTGAACATCTGTGTTCCCCACATCCCTGTGTGGAAGCCCTAATCCCCAGTGAGGGGGTGGGCTATTAGGATCAGATTAGATTTAGATGAGGGTAGAGCCCTCATCAGGGGATCAGTGCCCTTGAAGAAGAGGAGGAGACACCAGAGGTCCCCCTCTCCTTTCATAGAACAAAGAAGAAGCCCTCCCTGTGAGCCACGAGTGAGCAGGCAATCCCCACCAAGGACCAGATCACCTGGGCCTGGATCTTGGACTTCCCGTCTCTAGAATTATGGGAATTAAATTTTTGTTGTTCAAGCCACCCACCCGTGGTATTTTTTTTATAGCAACACTAGCGGAATAATGCATTTTTTAAACCGTACCAATAATTTTCCCTCTTTCTTACTTACCTTGTCCAGGTAAGGAGTGTTCCATATGAAGAAGAGACATTCCTCTCTACAGAGTGGTTAAAAGCAGGCTATTTGTGTTCAAAGCCACCACTTAGCCCTGTGACATTAAACAAGATACTTAACATCTCTATGTCTCAGTTTCTTTAAGTAAAATAGTTTTTCTGCAGTATCTATTCCAAATGGGCTCCACTAGGAATTAATATATTCAGTATACATGTAGTATTTAGAACCACATGTGTTGTATGCTGATCTCTCTACCTGAATCCTCTATTACCATTCCTAGTACTACCATGGGCTCCTCGAGATCCTGAAATCTGGGAGAAGGCAGAGAGACATGGAGGGAAGAGGGGACAGGAAGGGACACCAGGGAGGGAAAGGACTCCCTGACAGCCATCAGAGACCGACTCCATAAGAACCAAAAACCAATGTAAAAGAAAACCCGTCCCAAGCCCAGCCTGGGACACCATTTTTGTGTGATGTGACTCACACTGTGGAAGGAACGTAGTATACCTCATGCAATGCTTATGCAAGTTATGATAAACTGTAATGGGATAAAGATTTTTTCTGGGAAAACATGCCCCACATTGACTGCCAATCAAGAGCCTAGTCAGGGATCACACAACCCTGGGTACAGAGGACAGTTGCAGGTTCATCTGTGTGTAATCATTAACACTGTGCCCTTGCTCTCACAAACATGTGCCAGTTGAGATAATAAACTCATTGGACAAGTGTACATAATTTAACAATGACCATTCTCTTCTCCTATAAATTGTGTCTTCCAATATATACAATTATTTGGAATATATTTAATTATTTTCCTTTTGAGCAAGACTAAATTACAGCTTTGACACATGGTCTTTGTAGCCTGCCAGGAAACATTTGTGTTTAACAAAAAATGGATATGTAAGAGAGAAGGTATCTTTCCCAATCCTCTGATATGCTTATAATTCGTTAAAAGTAAGTATGCTACCAGTAATGAGCAATTGGAATTTGAAATTAAGAACATAATAATGTTTACATTAACACAAACTAAGAAGATACATAGATATGATTTTTAAACTATACAATAAGACCTATAAGAAGAAACTACAAAATTCTGGAAAAAATCAACTAACAATTAAATAAATGCAGAGACACAGGTATACCATGTTCACGGATAGGAAGACTCAACATTGCCAAGATGCAGTTCTTCCCAACTTGATCTACAGATTTGACCCAATCTCAAAGATCCCAGCAAGGTATTTTGTGGATATTGAGAAACTATTTCTAGCATGTCTATGAGTGTGCAAAAGACCCAGATTAGGCAGTGCAATATTGAAGTAAAATTACTGACATTAACCTTCAAGATTTACTCTAAAGCCATAGTAATCAAAACAGTATGGCATTGGTAAAATAATAGACAAACAGATCATGGAAGCAGAAGAAAGAAAAGAGGCAGACCCCACAGATAGCATCAATTGGTCTTTGACAAAGGAGCAAAAGCAATACAATGGAGAAAAGGTGGTCTTTCAACAAAATGTGCTGGGCATCTACATGCAACAAAATGAATCTAAAAAACAGACCTTACACTTTTACACACACAAAACCCTCAGGATGAATTATATGAATTATAGAACAAAAAAAAGTCTAGATGACCTTGGGTTTTGTGATGACTTTTTAATTATAGCAACCAAAGTATAACCCACAAAGAAAAAAATGATAAATTAGACTTTATTGAAATTTAAAAATTCTGCTCTGCCAAAGATATTGTTCAGAGACTAAAATGACAAGCCATGGACTTAGATAAAACACTTGCAAAATGCACATGTGAAAAAGGTCTGGTATCCAAAATAGACAAATCTTAAAACTCAACAGTAAGTAAACAAGCACATAATTTTAAAATAGGCAAAAGATATAAGCAGAGATACCTCACCAAAGAAGATACACAGATGCAAATGAGCATTTGCAGAGATGTTCAACATCTTGTGTCACTGGGGAACTGCAAAACTAAATAAGAGCTCTACACACCCAAGAATGGCTAAAATCCAAAATACCACAGTACCAAATACTAGCAAGGATGTGGGGCAATAACAAATTTCACTTTTTGCTATTGGGAATAAAAAATGATGCAGCCACATTGGAAGACAGCTTGGCAATTTCTTGTAAAACCTACTCTTACCATCTGATCCAGCAATTGCACCTGTTGGTGTTTACCCAAATGAGTTGAAAACTTGTGTCCACACAAAAATCTGTACACGAATGTTTATAGCAGCTTTACTCAAAATTGCAAAACTTGGAAGCAAATTAAATGTCCTTCAGTGAGTAAATGGATAAACAAACTGTAGTACATCCGAACAATGAACTACTGTTCAGCAGTGAAGAGAAATGAGCTATTTCGCCATGAGCAGACATGAAGAAGACTTACATGCATATTGCTAAATCCAAAAACCACTGGTCTGAAAGGTTACGTACTATCTGATTTTAACTTCATGACATCCTGGAGAAAGCAAAACAGTAAAAAGATGCGAGGTTGCCAGGGATTCTGAGAGATGAAGGCAAGGATTAATAAGTAGCCCATGGAGGATAATCAGGGCAGTGAACGATTCCATGTGATACTGTCATAGTTGTGTCCATGTCATTGTATATTTGTCCAACCCACAGACTGAGCATCATCAAGAACAAACCCTACTATAAACTAAGGACTTTGATAATAACATCCATATTTGCCCCTCTGTTATAACAAATGGATCACTAAACTCAGACATTAATAGACACATAGAAACTGTGTACTTTCTGCTCATCTTTCTATACACTATAATTGTTCTTTTATAAGTTTATTAATTAAAAATTGTTTTCTTTCTAACAATAATATTTGCCTACATAACTGTGCATATTTTTTTGCATAAATGAAGGATTAAAGGGATGAAATGGGATTATAGTATCAATATTATTTTATCTTTTTTTAACTATGTATCATGAGGGTTTTCCAGTTACTAAATATCCTACATTATTTGGGCTACATTGATTTCTACTTATATATACAATAAGTGATTACATCAGTATCCTCATATTAGATATTTAGGTCACTCCCAACTTTTAGTAAAAGATTTTTTGGTTAGGACAAGCTTCTAAAAGCAAAATTGTTTCCTATGGTCACATGTATGATTAAGTCCCTTCATATTTATTGCTAAATTTCTCTATAGACGCATCCCAGTCTGTTTTTCTCCTCCCAGTCTGTTCCTTTGCCAGTGTCATTAATATGTAAAATCAGTGCTAACTCCATAGACAAAAAATACCCCATTATTATAAGTTTTAAGATGCATTTTACTACTAAGGAGCTTAAATATATTTTAACATGTTTCTTAGCCATTTGTAATTCCTTCTTATGATTTTACTGAAAGGTGTTTAAGTTAATTAACATATCAAAGAAAATGCTGGTCAGAAACCAACTTTTATTTAAAAAAAAAAAGAACCAAAATCTCTAAATCTATAAGCCCCCATAATCAGTAATAGTAATTAATTCAAAGTTTGATTTTAAGTGTATTGAACAGATGGCCATAATTAATTATCTTCAAAAAACTTTATAATTTCCAATTCTGCTAATGGCTATCTACTGGTTTTTAAAAAGCATAGCACCTATGAAGCATCTCAATACCATATAGAAATTTTTTAAATAAGATTTGTTACATAGTAGAAGGATATCACAGGAAGCTATAGAAACAAAATAAATGCCTACCAGAGAAGGTACCTCTGGGCACTAACCTCTTCCTTCCACCTATACCTTGGTGAGGCTGCTACTGGGTTTAAATAATGCTATACTATCCTTTGAATGGGTCATATGTTGAGAACCCCACATTCATTTGTTAATGGAATTTTGAAGCAGGGTCTTTGAATTTGGAGGTGATTAGGTTATGAGAGTTGACTAAGCACCCTTGCTCCATCTCACCATGTGATGCCCTTCACCATGTTATGATACAGTGAGAAGATCCTCTGTAGATGCCAGTGCACCATGTTCCTGGACTTCCTGCCCTCCAGAACTGTAAGCCAAATGCACTTTTATTCTTTGTAAATTACTAGGTCTCATGTATTTTGTTGTAGAACAGAAAACAGAGATACTACATTTGCAGTGCATAGCTGGCATGGATTCCTTGAAGTCATAAAGCCATCACCCAAACCACACTAGAATGATAAATCTCCCATTTAACTTACCTTGAAACTCACCATCCAGCTACTGACAGGCTAACAGCCAAATTCTTTAATGAAGAGAATGGAGTAGGTTGACAGGTAATATGACCTCTCCATACACCTCTGAAAGATGGGAGGCAGCAGACTTGTGTAGTCAGGATGCAGAGAGGAGCAGGCATGAATCTGAACCCAGCCATAAAAAGTCACTAATAGGCCTGCCTGCAGACTCTGGGCTCTGACTGCAGGGACCTCAGGAGAATGGGCTCAGAGTGTTACATGTGGATGCCAAAGGTCACCACCCCACCACAAACAGAAAGTCACATGGGGTCCACAATCTCCTCCCACACACACTGCATGGCAAAGAAAACAAACAGAAGCAAGAGGCGACCTTTAAAAACTGAACACGCTGCCTTACCTATAGCCTAGCAAGGACACAGACTTGAGGGCACTCATATAATGACAGATGCCCCACCCCAGCTAGCAGTCACAACCACCCTTGCAAAGCTCCAAGTCAGTCTTCCTATTACCTCCTGTTTAGATATAAACAAGCAACTGAAGTTTCATGACCTTTGAGGAAGCCTACAAACTGTTAATGCCATTTACATTCCAAAAGTACTAGTCGTGAGATTTCCAAATGGATTCCAACAAGCTCACTAGAACCAAAGCACACAAATCCCCAAAATTCAATTACTAATATCCCTTTTATTGGCTCTGAACTATTGAGCATAAGTATAAGTTTGTTTGCAAATTCCCCATGAGCACTCGGTGTTGCTTCCCTAATGATACAGAGACTGTGAGATGCGGTCCCCAACCGTAACTGAAATCACCCCATTAGGGTGTGGGCCAGGCTCTGAATCCTACAGCTGAAGGCATTTGAGTTGAACATACCTAAGTACATTTCACCCAAGAAAAGGTTGGCAGGATCTGATTTCATATTCAACAGCTGCCGAGATGTACCCAGTACAGGCTTTGAAGTTTGGGAAAGAACGAAACGCTATTATTCAAAACCCATCCATACAAAACAGCAGTAACATCTGGAGGTCTGCATGCGTCCTCACTCACACTATACCCAAGCTGTTCATGGTAAGCCCTAAAATTCCCTCACCTCAGGCTCAAGGGCTACTGCCATGTCAGTCCCAGGAAATAGACATGAAGGGAGACGCTGGTGAGAAGACCACCCCCACATTCAAGGGACTGAATTCCCGCACTTGACATTGACAGCCATGACCGTGCCTATCTATCAAAGCCCACTGTATTTAGAGAAGGCAGGATATGTCATTCTGTCGACACTTTTGATTCCTTTCTCTTCTCCAGCTCGGGGCTAAGCAGGTGCCCTACTTGGCTTTTTAGAAATAGAACTTGAAGTGGTAACTATTGCGATCTTTTGACTTTTTTGAAGAACCTCTGCCAACAAACTCTAAAGGTTAGCACTGGATGAGATGGGGGTCTTCCCTGTACCCAGTATAGCTGTGGCTAAGTTTCTTTCAATTGAATAGTGAATACTTACTTTATGAAGCCCAGTGCAAATCTCACCATCAGGATACTAACTGGTTTATAGGAAGGGGATCTGAAGTGATTTGAGTGAATTCTCAGGAAGAAGAGCCAAGAGACCATCTCCAGTGTCCCAATCCAATCTTAGAAAAGCACCGTTTGGACACGTCATGTGACCTAGGCTAGGAGTACAAGTCACTGGAGACTCTGTCTGTGCCACACTGCTAGAGAGGTCACAGCACAGTGATACCTGTTAGGGAAATTGCTGAGAGCCACGGCCAAGTCTGTATGGCCCCTGGCATTTTGCCAACAGTATTGATTGACAGGCGAGGCATTACTATCCGCCTCTGCCGCAACTTTTGAGTTCTCGCACTATTTTGGAGTTCTCGTGGGGATTTCCGGGGATTCCCCGAGAGTTCCCATTGGTTGGGGAAGTGCAAGAGGGGGGATTTCCGGGAGAGATATTTCCGGCTGGGGGTTCCTGGACAAGCCTCGTGGCGTTCGGGAGGATTCCCCGGGAGCTGTGTGAAGTGTTTTCCTGCAGTTTAAAAATAAAGTTTGTTCCTGCTTCAGTGGCTCGTGATTTGTGCCCAGCCAGACTGCGGCAGGAAATGAGATTTTAGTGAGCAGTGAGGGGCAGGAGTGGGTGACCACAAAACGTGGCTGAATTTCCAAGCACCATTTGGACATGTCATGACAGAGGAGGCTGCTGACAGAGGAGGCTGCTGACATCACTAACACTGTCTGGAAATGCAACCATGTCTATTTCCTGGGACTGAAATCTCATGTCTTCAACTGGTTCTCCCAGAAAGACCACAGGATGCACCCTGCCCCTCCTGAACACTTGGGAAGGCAAAAACAAAGATGGCTCTGTGTGCCCCGTGCAGTCTGCCAAGACAAGCTGTGAACTCTTCCCCATCATCTACGTTGACAAATGACGTCGCCAAGTCCACTGCTCACCACATGAGTGCTGTCAGAGGCACAAGGTCCTGGAGGCCATAAGGGCTTACAAACGTTGGTCCAAATTTCTGGGACTGGAGTTTAAGTTCTACTTGAAAGCCAGGCATCCACAAAAACAAACAATCCAATAGGAGCTGTTTGACCCTTTTAATACCAAATGAACTCACTGCACTCTACCACGGACGTGGGGGGCTCAGCAGCTTCTAGCAGGAACTCCTGTCATCCAGGACCAGAATCAAAGCTCTGAACCGTTGTTTGAGATCCTCCCAGAAATGTTCAGGAATCCACACAATCCCTTGGATTCTTATGTTTTGCCAAAAACCAAGTAACAAGACTACAAATTTTCTAGCAGGGAAAATAAGGATTAAGCGTACTACAGCACTGGAAGTGTCTTCCTGAGACCACATTAAGTCCACGCCAACCCTCTGTGTGTCTGTGATCACGACATGGTTTGTGGAGTGAAATGGAGTCAGGTTACTATAGAACTGCGTTTTCCTAACAGTATCCCTTTCTAACCGAAACTTCCAAGCTTCTCTTTCTCTGTATAGGATGTGAAATAAGCACTACATTTTTTTAGGATGTGGTTCTTTCCACACCTCCAAGGAATCAAGTTCAGATCATCACTGATTCTCATAAACAAGCTGGGGTTGCAATTAGAGCCCCCAAGTCTTCCAAGACATGAGCTTTTGTTGATTTTTTCTTTTATGCAACAGCATCATGCAAGTGGTAGACTGGGTGTTTTTTCAATGTTTTTACTAGTGCATTATAGTTATACATATCGGGGTTCATTTTGGTGTGATCATACATGCATGGAATGCAATTTCCTCCGTTTCAGTTCCTGGTACCTCTCTTTCCTACTCCTTTCTCCCCTGTTCCCCTTCCTCTGCTGATCTTCCTTCTACTCACTTATTTGTTTTTAATCGGTTTACAGATATGCATAAAGGTGGAATTCTCTGTAATGTGTTCATGCATGTACAGGACGTAACTTGGTCAACTTCACTCCACAGTTCCTCCCTGTTCCTCTCCTTCACTGATCTCCCTCCTATTCCCGGTCCATGACATCACACACACACAAAAATCCTTACCTCTACCTATAGGAAGCCCATCCAGTAACAAACTGCTAACAATGACATGTATGAGCTGTTAGCAAGAATGATGTTCTTTATTGGAGATTTGACGATTATGGACAGGAATAGGCGAATCTCACTGCCCTTGTCTGAGACCCAAACTCAACTGCTGGTGCCTACTTCCCCTTGAACTTCAAGGATCTACCCCAGCTGTTCTCTACCATTTCGCTTCCCACCAGGAAAAGGGCGCATTTTGTTTTGATTTTGAGCCGTGCAGCAGGTACAGGAAGCCCTTCACAGCCCTGGAAGGCAGGGTTCAAAGCACACCCATGTTGGCTCACACTGTGTAGAAGGGGCTCCAAGCCCTGGGACATATCCCACGTTTGAAAAGTATGCTCCAGCCGCTCTGCTCAAATTGCTATTAGAAATTGTTTCCCAAGTTTTGTGCCTTTTCTAATGGAGACGTTGGTGTGTTTTCTTGGCCCACCCAAGGTTCACCCTGAAGCATCCTCTAGACATTGCTGTCATGGACAGCAGAGGGTACAGGTGCTGGAGCCACTCACCCTTCCCTAGGGCACCATGGACCTGGCTCTACTTCTTTATAAAAGGTGCTACTGGCAATCAAATCAGTAAAGGCAAAGTGTGTGGGGCGGTTAAACAAAAGAGCTAGCATGCTTCCTGACTGGTCAGCACTCATCAGCCCGGTGGACATCAACTAAGATGCCCAACACCATTCTCTTGGTCAAGGAATAAATTTTACCCTCAGGGGCTTCTGTCACCCAAAGAACTGTCAGACGTCCTTAACTCCCTACTGGTTCTCACTGTGGACAAGCAGAATTACCTACACACATAACCTGTTATAAACCATAATACTTTCTTTTTTAAAAAAATTTTTTAATTGTAGTAGAACACAATACATTTATTTTATTTGATTATTTTTATGTGGTGCTAGGCAAGTGCTCTACCACTGAGCTACAACCCCAGCCCATAAATTATGATACTTTCTAAGAAGAGAATGGAAGTTGTGGTTGAAAAAGAATTTTGGGGAACAACTGGGGGCAGAGCACAGGGAGAAGCTCTGAGGAGGATGGGAATGCACACTGGAATTGAGTAGTAGGAGTCTCTCTCCACGATAAAGGCCTCACACACTCCTTCCAAGTCCATTTCCAAGCAACAAATGAGGATGCAAATGAGGATGCGCTTCCTAACAGCAGAGTGGAGGCATCAGTCAGCCTCTGTGATGGTGAACAGCCCTCTGTGTTTGCATGGGCTCGTGGAGCCCACCCCTGGGCCAGGCTAACTGTGCTGACACAGGTGGAACTCTTTCCTTCTCTTCTACCTGAGACGGGGTCCGGCAGGTTAGCTACTGCAGCTGGAAATGGTCCTAGCAATTTGCTTGGCGGTGGGGGGATTCCGGAGCCTTCCTGGTATCACATAGAAACAAAAGATCACGGAGATGGGAGCTGGAGTAAATTTATCAAACTCAGCCTGCACACCTAGCTGTACTTCTCCATTCCCCAGCAGAGCTCAGAGGACATTCCCAGGACGATGGCTTTGAGAATGACATCAGTAAACAAAACTCCGGAACAGTCTCACACTCTCTGGTGGCTGTCTCCTGGATGCTGATTTGATGTGACAGTGGAGGGTGCCTCCATAGATAGGGGCTCCCTGATTTCCTGGGGGATCCCAGAGTAGCAGAGGCCAACTCAGAACTTATCAGCAACAAGGTAACATGTTTGAAGTGATGGGCAGCAGGAGGGACGTGGTGAATCAGAATCTTGGGATCTGCATGATCTTTGCTCCAACGTGACTAACTGATCCCAGTGTCTCTGGGAATGGAGTAGGTAGGGACCCAAATAAAAGATTCCTTGATAGAAAAACTGCAGCTCTATTAGCTGGAAGCCTGACTGAGTCACCCCAACAGAGAATCTTGTCACCACAATGGAAAACCTTTGTTCCAGTTCCTAGTCCCAAACCACTCCAAGGACTCTTGACTAAAGAAACCAGGTCACCTTAAGGAAGAAGCCAACCACCCTGTCACAGGGTACTCCTCTGCACCTTCTCCCAAAGGATAGGGAACCCTAATAAATAGTGACCATACATGGGAAAGGAGAAGACCTGGACCTTTGGGGTCTACAAGGCACAATTTCAGAATTGATGCTAGTTTCTAAAGACCCCAGGGATCTTTGTGATCCGTCAGTCAGAGTGGGAAACAGGGGTTATAAAGACCAACTAGCAAATGGAATTTTGGCTCAAGTCCAAATCACAGAGAGCCCACAGTCCTGAAGGCTGTCACAACATGTGCATCTTTCTCTATTTCTTGCATGTAGAAGCACACACTTGACAACGGCAGCCATACTGGCTCTCTGACCCATAGGGTGAAGCTACTGTTGTAGGAAGGACTGAGCCCAGTCCCTGAAACATCCTCTCTCTGCTAACAGAAAAAGCTATAGCTTGACTACATTCCTAGAGGGCAGTTGTAGAGATCAGTAGCACCAGTGGAGATTCGAAGGAAGAAGGGATGGTGGTACTTATCACCTTTCCCACCTAACAGATGTTTGACCCATCAGGAGGTGGACGGATCTTGGAGAAAGTGGATTGTTGGAAACATAAACAGATGTTGCTCCAGACGTGAAAACTTTCCGGGAGCAAATCAGAACAATTCTTTGCAGCTTGTATGCAGCACGTGATGTGGCAGATGCGTGGTTTCTCTCCACCAGTTTCCAAGGACCACCAGAAGCAGTTTGCTGGGATCGACACAACCAATGGTATACCTTCAAGTTTTGCCTCAAGGTAGAGATCTTGATGGTCTTGGTGTCCCACAGAAATCATGCTGACCCAGTGTACTGACACTGTTATGCATAAGAAACAGCAAATTCCTTAGATCCTTCGGGAAGATGACAAATGGCAGCTGGAGACTGAGCGTTGACCGTGCTGAGCTCTCCCTCCAAAGTGGCAGACAGACTATGTTCCTTTCACCTCTTGTCATTGAAAACTAGATTATACTACTTGGTGGGTCTTTTTCTATATTTCAAGGGAATATATCACGTTAAATGTGCTATTCAGACCCATTTACCCATCCGGCTTCCAATTTCAAGTGGAGACCAAAGGCCGAGAGTGACTGCAGCAGGTCAGCAGCCTCCAGGGCAAGGTGCTTTGTCACTTGGGCCTTATGACCCAGAATGTTCATGATGCGTGGTCTCTGCAGAAACCAGCAACACTTTGTGAAGCCTCTGATGAGCTTCAAAAGGGGAGTCATAGTGCAGGGCTCTAAGGCTGAAGAGCAAAGCGTTGCCCTCACCTTCAGACAGGCACTCTCCCTTTAAGGGTGGCTCCTGTCACAATGGTGTCTGATAAGGACACACACCTGGCAATGACACATCATGCAAACATGTGGCCTGATCTCCCAGAATGAATGGGTGTTGTCTGATGCAGGGACTCACAAGGTTGCGGAGGCACATGATCAGAGGCAGCTTCCGGCAGTCAGTAGTCTAGAATCCAACTGCAACAGCTTCAGAAGGCAGGGGCAGCCTGCACACGCCCAGGATCTCAGACCGCCTGGACCCTGCACCCCTCTCTAGTCTCTCCTCCCTCGATCTACCTCTATGGCCTCGTGGGAAGTCCTCCAGACCCCTTAGATGAGGAGGGGAAAAGTATCTACCCTTGATGATGGTGATTCCACACACTGTGGGAACAGGAAAGGGGCTGCTGCTTATGACCCAGTCAGGAGTACCTCCTAAAGACAGGGCAGCTCAACCAGTGCCCTCACTGTCTTCTAGGGAGGGAGGAGAGGTGCCCTTGGTACAGTGATTTTGTGGAGTGGTTGATGTTATGGCACTTGCCGGGGATCTGGAGAAAATGAGATGGGGAGATGAACAGCCAGGGTGTGTGGGGTGGATCTCTGAGAATATCCAGAGGGTGTGGAGATGCCTGCGTCCTCCTGATGGCTTGCTGTGGGCATCCACTGCCACAGAAGCTCTTGAGTAGAGAGGTGTGAGCAGCATCTCACCTGGACACCGGCAGAAGCTAGAGGGATGGTGCTGAAGATGGAGGCTCCACACACATCCACTGGCCTGGCCCTCTCTCCTCCAAGGCTGGTCTAGCTACCACTGCTGCCTAACCCTGTGCAGGAAAAGGTGCCCTGGACCTGCATGGGCACCTTTCCCTGGGAAGACCTCCAGCTTCCTGGGTGTTGTTGATCATCCTTGACCCCGTCCACAAAAAGAGTCATAAATCTGATGGACACACCTGGGAGCCTTCCTGGATAGAACTCCTTGCTCACCATCATTCCACACAATATGGCTTCGAACCAAAGAACTCATGTCACTGAAAAAAAAATCAGTGAAGTGATGGGCTTATGCCCGCGGTGACAGTCACTTGGCTTACAGAGTCACCATGCCTAGAAAAGGAGGCCCTGACAGAACCCTGGAGGGACAAATTCCCGAAAGCTCAGTTATGTCAGTTAGGTGACAATATCCTGGAAAATTAGGATTCTGTCTCATAAGAAGCAATTCAACTCATGTACTGTGGCTTCCTTCCATCATACTCAGAAACCATGAGCCCAAGAAATGGGGTAAAATGGAAGTTAATTCTCTTTATTTATCATGACCCATGAATATCTGGTTTTCATCATTCCATATTGAAGCTGTGCTGGTTTGGAGGTGTTGGTCCTCGAGGAAAAAATGCTTCCGCCAGAGACAAATACCATGGTTTCATTAAGACCTCCCTGGGCCCTTTTAAGTTCTCTTGCCTCTGAATCAACAGACAGGAAGGGTCCTTCTGTACTGACTGGGAGGGTGGATGCTGACTCACGTAAGAGGGTTACTGCTGCACAAGGAGACAGGTGGGTATTTCCAGAACACAGATTCTCTGAGATTCTCGTCGTACTTCCCTGTTCACCAAGGTCAGTTCACGGAAAACTACAGCAACTGAAACACAGACAAGACCACAGAGGACCCAGACCCTGCAGGAATCGAGACTGGAACATTCTCACAGGCAAAGAACCCCTCCAGGTTAGGTCCAGACTGAGGAAAAGAGCAAGATGGATGGGCAGGGACATAAGGAGGTTTCTGTAAATACGATTTTAATACTGGAATAGAGCACAGATCTGTGTACAGATTGCCCACATGCCTGCACCCTCCCCCAGCTTCCCTGGATGATGATCTTTCATTATTGTGACATATTGTCAAACTAAGAGGCCAGACTAACTAAACACCAGATTTCATTTGGGTTTTGGTAGTTTTCTATGAATCTTTCCATCTATTCCAGGATCCAACTCAGAATATGATGCCTGGATTTAGTTGTCATGTCCCCTTAGTCCCTTCTTTGTCTGTGACCATTTCTCATGATGTTGGCACTTTTGAGGAGTATCTGTCAAACATTTTGAAGAATGTCCCTCAATTTAAGTTTGTGTTGATATTTCTCACATGACTAGACACAGGATGTTGTCCCTGGGCCATGGTATTTTGCAAAGAATGCCACTGAAGTAAAGCGCCTTCTCGTCACATCATATCAGCGGGCACGTGGTAGTTGGGTGACATCGATAGCAACGTTGCCCTCCATCTCTTGGTTAAGGTTGTGTTTGCCACCCTCACCACTGAACAGTTGCTATTTTTCCCTGTATGTACTCTGTTTATCAGAAGTGAGTCAGTAAGCCCTGCTTGAATGCAAAGGGCAAAGAGCTGAGCTGTCTCTTGACAGGAGGAAGCAGGTGCACCTGTCATTCGGAATTCATCTGCAAAAGAGTTGCCTCTTCTCTGCATTTATTCATGTATGCAGTCATTTATTTTTACCCATATGGGTTTGTTTGTACTTTGGGTTATAATTCAAAGTGTTTATTTCATAGTTCCAATTGCTCCACTCTGGCCGTAGCGAACCCTCTCGGCTCTGAAGTGCTCCCACCCTTTCAGTTATTGAGCCTTTGTCACTCTCTGGCCCTACAAGATGCTCCAGATTCATCTCAAATTTTCTCAACACTGGCCCTAGAATTAGCCATTTCTCCAAAGAACTCTGATCATTTCACTGGAGGATGGTTTAGAAACCAAGACCTGAGCACTGGGTGTGCTGTGATTGGGGTGCCATCGATTCCAGGTTTTCTCAGTGGACAAAGCTAACGTACCTGTATGTGCTAACCCAGGTCTATATGCACATCTATCATCACTCCTGTGCCCATACATCTGTGTATAAATGTTCCTGATGTAATCCAGTACTCTAATCCAGTACCACAGGGTTCGTTGTAACCCTTCCTCTTGTTTATCTGTAACTTTGAGGAAAGAAAGCTAGAAACATCAATGAAATCTACTAAACTATGTTACATCCATGCATGAATATATCACAATGAATCCTGTATATATATATATATATATATATATATATATATATATATATATATATATAAAATTATAATGCACTTATTGAAATAATAATAATAGAAGGGATATCAGCAGAGTAGACCAAGCAGATCAGTGGGAGGGATGAAGGAAGGGGAAGGGAAGGTGCTGGGGAATGAGATTGGTCAAACTATGTTATATGCATGCACAAATATGGCATAATGGATCCCACTATTATGTATAATTATAATGCACCAATAAAATATTTAAAATGGACTGGGCACAGTAGCTCATGCCTATAACCCCAGCAGCTCAGGAGGATCGCAAGTTCAAAGCCAAGTTCAAAGACTCTCTCTCAAAATAAAAATAAAAAGAGCTACGGATGTGGCTCAGTGATCAATTGCTCCTGTGTTGGAATCCTTGCTACCAAAACAATAAATAAATAACAAATAAAACTAAAATACTGATTTTTTAAAGGAAATAAATTATCCAGCGTGTATTAACAACATACATGTTTATAATTTATATTAAATTTAAAATGTCTGTAAGAACTTGTCATAAAGGTTCCATCAAAACCTTATCCTGCAAGTCATGCTAAATTATGAGATGAAAATATGTGATCTTCAAAGCAACAGGCCTCCTCCTGCTGTCGTCTGGCATAGTTACAGTCTTGGTATTATTTCCTGTCTGATTCAGGAGATATCACTACAGATTTAATGCAGGAAAAATTCCACCAAGTAAATGTGGATTCATCCTTAATGTGGGTCTGGCATGTGAGGATATGTTGACTGATTTTTTCCTTTCCCTTGGTTTTCCCTTTCACCTGGTATAAAGGCTGTGGCTGGTACTTAACTCCCAGTTCATTACTTTGGTTACAGTCTTCCAGAGAGACACCACTGAGTCTGGAGAGTCACAAGCGTGACCCACAGGTGACTGCTAAGACTGACTCCCCAGGTGAGGCTGTGCCTCCCTCTGAGGGAGAGTTCTGGGCACCGAGGAGCTGCACCTGACCACACAGGAGCGGTGGCCCAGAAACTCCAGCAAGCTGCTGCGCCCACCCGCCCTTCCTGGCTTTCTGGGTTCTCCGGCCCATTCCCTGAACAGTCCATGCCCTGCACGAAATTTTCTGTTAAAGCAGCTTCCTTTGGTGCAGTGAGTTCCTGGGCGCTTCTGCACATCTCTTCCAGGATTTCTAAAGTCCTGTCGTGCTACGGTTTCCTAAGTCTCCGCCTTTTGCAGAGGACACTGTGTGCCCAGGGCACGCTACTCCTATGTGTGATGGCAGCTAAGGAGACCAATTGATGCAACTCTCTGCGGGGAGCGGGCAGAAAGTGTGTGCTGGAATAAAACGTAAACAGAATACAGAGAGAGATGCTATCAGAGGGAAGGGGAAAAAATGTTTTCTGGTAACAAAAACAATCGCAGGGTTCAAAGACAGCGATGACGTTTCATTGCAATCAAAGTTCTGCCTCTTTCTTTCCCTGCCGTTTAGAAGTATATGGGGTACACGGGTAAACCGGGGTGCAAACCCAGGGGATCAAGCTGTGCTTCTGGAAGCACTCTGAAAGGCAGGCCCTTGCTCTGAGCCTCCCCTTCCCCGCAGCGCAGCTCGATGCGGGCGCTGGCGCCCTCTGCTGGCCAGCATCCCTGGATGCCGCAGGCTCACAGATCTGCAGGATGAAGACTCAGCTCCCAGTCCCTCCCGCTGCAACTGTATTTGGAAATAGAGTCTTTAAAGAGGCAATTAAGTTAAAACGAGGTCACTAGGATGGGCCCTAATCCAAAATAACTAATGTCCTTATAAGAAGAAGAGATTAGGATGCAGACCCATGCAGAGGGAAAACCATGCTGCTGAGGAGACCCACACCTTGATCTCAGATTCCTATGCTCCAGAAGCATAAGAAAATATATTTGTGCTATTTAAGCTATTTCTGTGGCATTTTGTTATATAGCAGCTCTAGCAAGCTAATATTCTGGGCCTTTGACTGCACAGACCACACAGCCCCTCTTGTTATGACCCCCACTCCTAAAATGTGTCTGTTCTCCTAGAGAGGGCTGTGGAACAAATCCTTGTTAAGTCTTCTGTTCTGAGGGAATTGGGCAGGACAAAGAATCAATTCCAAGAACTTGCTTCTGGTTGTCTCAAATCCAAAGTGGACCGGCTTTCTCAAGAAACATGGGGCAATGTGGCTTAAAGGAAAGTGCATTAGCTTTGGAATGGGGCAGATCTGTTCTCAATTCTGATCAAAACACTCACTGCATGAGAAAGCAAGCTGATCCCTCACAGCTTCCTTCTCCATAAACCAGGATGCTAATATTACCCCCTTGTTGTAGAATGAATGGTGCCTCAAAAATTCTTAGAGTGATGTCCTCATTCCCAGGTGGCTGTATTTAGAGTCAAGGTAGCTAAGTAATGAAGGTTACATGAGGTCACAGTGGGGGACTCTAATCTGATAAGATGGGTTCCTTAAAGAAGAAACATTAGAGATATCCCCTACCCCCACACTCCTTTCTCTCTCCACTCTCAAGAAAGGCCATGTGAACGCAAAGACAAACAGCAGCATCCAGGAAGGGAGCCCTGACTGGGAATCCAGCTTAACTTGGACTTCTGGCCTCCAGAACTGTGAGAAAATAAATGTCTGTTGCTTGGCCCAGTATATGGCATTTGGTTATGGCAGCTCAAGCTGACCAATGTACCCATAGAGAGACCTTGGGGACTAAATAAGATAATATCTAAACCAGCTCCCTGTGTTCAATAAACACTAGCAATGAGGATTTGAAAATCTAAAACCAGTAGACAGAAATGAAAGGTGACTTTCTCCTAGGAGTTGGACCTACCCAAAAGAGAAGGGGATGTCTTCCCCTTTTAGGTATGACAGACACTACCGCCAGGTGGTCTTTGAAGGGGGTTGTCAGAGACAATTCGGTATTGAAATATGGTTAGATCATGTGGGTTTTAAGCTCCCTTTCAACTTCAAGACTTTTTGAAAGTATGTGCTTGGATTTTGAAGTCCTTCCAAGTTGTCTTACTATTCATTTTCTCTGGATAAGATATCATCAAACCTAGGAAGTGTTGACCAATGCCACTAAAAAAAAAAAATCACAGGCTGGGGTTGTGGCTCAGTGGTAGAACACTCGCCTTGCATGCATGAGGCCCTGGGTTCTATCCTCAGCACCACATAAAAATAAATAAATAAATAACTAAAAATAAAGATGTTGTGTCCATCTACAATTTAAAAAAAAAATCACAAAAGATGGCCTTGTTGGATGACCCCCATTGTTTCTCCATGTATATGCTTGTGATTTTTCATGGACCTCCCTGGAAATATGACAAAATCACAGAGAGAGGCAGGGGGCATAAAGAAAGCCAGCAAAACATGCTGAGGCTCCCCCAACTACCTCCAACCCAATGAAACAGCCCTTCTGAATCCCACCCTTTATGGCTTACTAGAGAAAGTTCCTCCTACAGAGTCACTGCCCATGAATTAAGGGTGGCTCTTATTAACTGAGGAATCCAAGACAGGGGCTGAGTCGTAGCCCCAAATATATCCTCACATGTTCCTGCAGGTCCGGCCCCACTGGGTCCCACGACCCCCACCTAGAGGGACAACCCACTTAAGTCCTTGCTCTGGGACCCCCCTCCTATGATACAGGAATCACCACCAAGGCGGGGGGGCCTACCTTTTGTCCCCTTCCCTGCCAGGATTCCCCTCCTTGAGAAAAACCACAAAGCAAACACTGGAGACAACAGGACCTCCGGCATGTGTGTCTCGCATCTGCAGACCATTTGGAAGTAATGATTTCTTTGTGCATGTTTGAGAACCTCTGGATTTTGTCAAAGACACTTATCAGTGTAAGGTTGGCTGCTGTCATTCGTACAAAATTGCACAGCCCCATCTCCAGGGCTGAGAACCAGGAGAGGACTCTGAACTTGGAGGTTGTGCTGGGAGTGCCCCCTGGTGGACAAAGACAATGCTGCCTCTTGGCTTTGAAAAACTACTAAAAACTAAGTTTAGTTTCAAAAAATAAATAAATAAATACAACTGAATTTTTAAATTATCTAAATCCATTATTTCTAATAAAGTCTAATATAGTCTCTCCCAATAGTGCTTGATAAATTTACATAATTGTACTGAAGAGGCATAGTGGCTGGGAATTAAGGATTTGAGGACAACCTGGCTTGACTTCCAGCAAAGCTACCTTCTAGCTGTATTGACTTAAGAAAATTATTCCAACTCCCCACACTCCAGTTTCCTAACCTATAAAATACCCCACGCTGTATTTTTATTAATTTGGCCAATACATGCCAAATGCATAGAACAGTGCATGTTAACTCTTCATTTGAAAAGATGCTGAGAAGTTACGTGTCCAATTCAAAGTCATCTTCTCCAGAAAGCTTCTTTGCTCAACTACAGAACTGACCTTGACCAGACCCAAAGATGCAGATTGATACCTCTAAAACTGACACACACTTTGTATGGGCACATCAGCAGTATCCTCTGCCCTGCTCTTGCAAGTTCAGCAGTGGCTCTGAACTGGGATTAGTCTACCCAGGCCATACTACTGATCCCATGTATTAACCTCACTCCTTGCTCCTATAAACCAGGCCCTTACCTTGGTCCATTTGCTCTAGTGCCTGTGAGTGGTCCACATCTTGCCCCCAGGTTGTGGAAACTGCCTTTTGTTCCTGATTAGCTCTCCACTCTCTCTGATATGGGTCCTCTTTGTTGGTCCCAGTCGTCAGTCATGCCGAAGTCTTTCTCCTGGAGGTCTGTGCCCTATATCCCTTCCTTATCTAGATCTTAGGGGAATCTTGCAGAATGCTGGAGGCATAGATTCCTGGCCCTGGTAGTGACAAGACTCTCCATGAAATGGCTCAGAGTACCCAAAGCTTTTGTTTGTTTTATAACTGGATGAAAGAAATGTATGGGTTTGTTTTTTCCCCACTCTCACAGAATAGGAAAATTTTCAAAGAAACATAAACTGTTTTAATTATCAAAGGCCCACCTCCATCATTAAAATACTGTTAGGAAACTGAGCCAATTAACCCAAGTCTCACAATTAGCATCAAGCAGAACTAGATGATAAACAAGAACTCCTGAGCTCTGACCAGCCCTGTACCAGAGACAGATACTTTCTAAAGTCCCACATGGCTTCCTGATGCTTGAAAGTAACTATGAGATCCCATTTTAAGTAACTACAAAAACACATTTTTAAACCAAAATATTCAAATCTCCAAATGTGATCTCATAAATTTGAGGATTCATATTAATTAATTCATATTAATTAATTATGAAAAATGGAAATATTAACATGCTCTCCAAACCAAAAGAAAATTCAAAACAAGAATAAATAAATTTCAATTGAAAGCACTCTGGTTACCCACTTTAATCAAGGACATAAAAGTTGAAGAATTTCCTGTAGCTCACTGATGTTCTGATCACTTTTAAAAATACCTATGTACTGTATTTATATTTCATCTCTTTCTGATAAGCAAAGACAGATGAAATATGAGAATATTAGCATCAATTCTGGATAATGTGAGCATCAGTGGCTGGAAAAATGGAAGAGGTGATACCTGCCAAAAAAAAAAAAAAAAAAAAATTCTGGATCAAGAAAGCAAAGGGTCTGTGACAAAATGACATGAACGATGTATAGGGACAAAATGACGTGAATGATGTAAATGACTTAGCAAACTCAAGATAACTGCTTAAGAAAGGATCTGGAAAGGCTAAACACCTACCTGTTTAGCATTGCAGAATCCTCACACCCCAAAGCTCAGGAATTGGTAGCACCCAGATACCTTTATGTTTACCCACAGAGTTACTATTTCCATTGTTCTTCTTTCATTCTGTGTCGTCTAGATTTCCATCTGGTACCATTTTCTTTCCACTTGGAAGATTTCCTTTAATGTCTCCTGTGGTGTGGAACTGATAGTAATACATCTTCCACCTTTTAATATCTGAGAAAGTTTTTATTTTTATCTTCATTTTTGAAAGTTATTGCCCTTCCTAAATATTCCATGTTGACCATTTTTTCTTTCAGTATTTTCCTCCACTGTCTTCTGACTTGCATTGTTTCAGAGGAAACATCTGCTGTCATTCCCATATTTGTCCTTGGCTCATGTTTCTCTGCTTTCTTGAAAAAAAATTGGTTGACTTTACTTTTTAAAGCAGTTTTAGGTTTACAAAAAAAAAAAAGAGAGAGAGAACAGAAAGTAGCCAGATTCTATATACCTCCTCTGTCCTCCTTCCTCATTCCTTTTATTAACATCTCATATTTCTGCAATGTACTTGTTACAAGTGAGAACTCAGTGTGTGTATGTATATATATATATATATATATATATATATATATATATATATATATATATAATATATATATATAGTATTACTAACTGAAGTCCATGGTTTATTTTAGGGTTCATTCTTTGTGTTGATAGCTCTAAGCTTTTGACGAATGTATGATGTCATATATCTGTACAATGCAATGCAGCATCATAAAGAATAACTCACTACCCCAAAAAAATCCCTTATGCCCCACATTTTTATCCCCCTCTCCCTCTGCCAAACACTGATCTTTTTGCTGTCTCTATTTTTGCCTTCTCTAGCTATTTTTTATTTATGGCACTAAATATATAATAAAATTTATATTTTAACCATTTTTAGTGTACAGTTCAGTGGTACTATGTACAATCTTGTACAAGCAAGTCCATTATTTATTTCCAAAACTTTCTCATCATCCCAAACAGAACCTCTGTACATAAAGCTACAGCCTTCCAATCCTGTGTTTAATTCTCTGGTAAAGGGAAATTCTAAGTCAGAGAACAGAGGAAGCCCATGTTTTCTTATAATTAGTGCCAAGAGACTATTATTTTGAGAAGACCTCTTCAATATGTCAAGAATTGAACCCCCCTCCACTCTTTACATGTAAAATAAATCAAATATTCCCTTAATTGCATATGTTCATAGCTAGTTATAGCTCTAAACTGAGAAAGTTTTATGGGCAAGTTGTTTTAAACTTCCAAATAGACAATTCTTTTGCTATGTAAACTATTCTGCAGTACAGAAACAAATGGAAACAACCCCAATTAATTTAACAAGCTGCCGTAGCCTTAAATGTCAAAACCTGGCAAAACTAGTATATACATGAAACAAACCTGAAACCTATCTCAAATATAAATACTGATCTAAAGTTCTAAATAAAAGTCTAAATGAGTTGATAACAGCTTTATGTGAGAAAATAACATCCAAGCAGGTGTATAATATTTTATGTGAGAAAATAACATCCAAGCAGGTGTAGAATTTGTCACTTCTGTAGATCAGAAAAGAAAAACACGTGGTCACCTCAATAAGATCTGTTGTAATTTTATATCTTTTATTTTTAAAAACAACATTCTTCCTAAAATAGAAATTTAAAAATACTTTACTAACATGATAAAGAATATCTAACATAGCAACTAAAACTTTATCTACTAGATATTTCTTAAAATATGTTCCAAATAAGTTACTTCTATGTGATTTTATTAATGAGGATCATATGGGAAAATAGTGTTAAAATCAAGCATATATGAGAAATGATAAATTGACCAGATTAAACAGGTTCTCGAGGGCTAATGTGTGTTCCAATGTTCCAAGTGTTCCATACCCTCCCAACAGCAGGATGTTGTTCCAACAGCAGCTCACCCAACGGCCATTTAACAGAACTGCACTTTGGAACATGATGTCGTGATGGTTTCCCAACAATATGGAGAACAAGATAAAAATTCTGCTGGCTTCACTAGAACATTGTCCTAAAATTTCAGATCAAATGATTCTCAGCTAACGTCATGATGCAGCTTGACATAACAAGTAAACAGGAAATCACGGGGAGACGAGGACCTGAGGAGAGCTGAATGGTTCTGCCAACCGGTAAGAGCCATGCACACCACCCTCCACCTAGCTGCAGAGTTCTCTTCGCAAGGGCACTGGGAACTTCCAAGGTGGATCACAGTGAGGCCCACAGAACAAGGCCCAATAAATTCAAATTTATCTATGTGGTACCAAGTGTATACTCTAACTACAATGAAAGTAAGTTAGAAAAAAAATGACAGAAAGATCTCTAGATAATCTCCAAGACCCAGAAGCTGAGTGACAGCCTTCTCAGTAACCAGAACACAGAGGACAGGAAAGTGGTAACTAGGCTGAAACCGATGAGCACCAATGTCTTCAATAGAAAAGAAGAAATGCACAGATTCCATAGTAGGAAACTAGAAAAGAAGAGTAAACCCAAAGGAAACAGAAGAAAGGAAATTAGAAACATCAGAATGAAGTACCTAGATGAAAAAGAGTAAAACATTTTAAAAAATTGGACTGAAAGTTGGTTATTTGAGAAGATCAGTGAAATTGACAAATTTCTAATTATTGTGAAAAGGGGAAAAAATTAAAATGACTCATACTTTGGGGAGTGGGAGAATAACCTCACTACAAATTCTACTGTTATTAAAACGCTAGGGCTGGGGTTGTAACTCAGTGGTAGAGAACTTGCCCAGCATGTGTGAGGCACTGCGTGGATTCTCAGCACCACATACAAATAAATAAAATGAAGGTTCATTGACAACTAAAAAAAAATTAAAAGCATTTGACAAAATCCAACTTCAATTAAATAAAAGTCTCATAAAACGATAATTAGAAAGAAACTTCCATTATAAAGTATCTATAAAATACTTGAAGCAGGGCTGGGGATGTGGCTCAAGCGGTAGTGCGCTCGCCTGGCATGCATGCGGCCCAGGTTCGATCCTCAGCACCACATACAAACAAAGATGTTGTGTCTGCCGAAAACTGAAAAATAAATATTAAAAATTCTCTCTCTCTCTCTCTCTCTCTCAAAAAAAAAAAAAAAAAAAAAAAAAAAAAAAAAAAAAAAACTTGCAGCTGACTGGCACCTGATCCCCCAACCTAAAGGGTCAGCTGCAAGGTTCAAAAAAAAAGAATACTTGAAGCTAATATCTTATTTAATGGTAAAAGACTGAATGCTTTCCCTCATAAGATCAGGAACATAGGATTTCTTTTCTCATTCACTTTCATTCAAAATCGAACTAGAGGTTCTAGTTCGCGTAATAAGGCATGAGAAATAAACAAATCTCCCTAATCAGAAAGAAAAAATAAAATTGCTTTTGTTTTCAGACAATCTGATTGTCTGCATAGAAAATCCAATATGATCTACAGAAAGCTCTAGAACAAAAAAAAATGAGGCTAACAACATTTCAAGATCAGAATAGAAATATCAGTTACAACCCAAATGCTAACAACAAACCATTGGAAATAAAAATTTACAAAAGAAGCCAGGTGTAGTGATGAAGACCTATAATCCCCAGGGCTCAAGAGGCTGAGGCAGGAGGATGGAAAGTTCAAAGCCAGCCTCAGCAACTTAGTGAGACCCTAAGCAACTTAGCAAGACCCTGTCTCAAAACAAAACATAAAAAGGGCTGGGGATGTAGCTCAGTGGTTAAGCACCCTGGGTTCAATCCCCAGCACAAAAATAAATAAGTTACAAAACCATTCCATTTAGAATAGCATCAAAATGTGAAATATGGGCAAACCTGACAAAAGGAACAAAAGATCGGTACGTGAAAAATCTACCTGCTTTGCTCTTAAAGAAGCAACGTTGCATAAACATCTGAAAAACAGTCTCAGTCGGGTGATCCAGATTGCCCCTAACCAGTGGTGAGGACAGTGTACACCCCTAGGTGTGTGAGGACATAGAATATGTAAAGGACATCATTCCACCTCTGTGGTTGGCCTCCTACAGCCAGTGACCCAGTCTAGTCATGAAGACAACATCAGACATTCCTGAGGGCCAGAAACACCTGACCAGGAATCCTCAAAACCGTCAGGGTCATCAAAGCAGGGAAAGTGGGAGAAACTGCCCCAACCAAGAGGAGCCGGAGGAGACGTGATAGCTAAATAAATTTAGTATCTGGACAGAAACTAAATTTAGTTTCTGAATCAGAAAAGGGACATGAGGTTAAAATTAAGGAATATGGAGCAGCATGGAGTTTAGTTAAAATAATGTATCAATATTGGTTCATTCATTGTGACAAACGAACCTCACTTAGACAAGGTGTTGAAGATAGGAGAAACTCAGTGTGGAGTAGGTGGGAAATCTCTGCATTTTCTTAGCCAATTTTTTAATACTTCAGAACTATCCTAATTTTTTTAAAGACATGTTTGAAAACTACCTGCAAGAGAAAATTTTTCAGTTCAATTTTTCAATTCCAAATAGAGAGATAGATGTCCCACATTCATGATCAGAATCTCAGCAGTACATAAGCAGTGAATGTGTCACCCGTCCCTGTCATTGAAGTGTTTGACAGACTCATCACAGGACTCCACACCTTCCAGATGCCCTGAGTGACAGGGCCTAACCTCACTCCTCTGGGCGTCAGGGGTCAAAAGACAGCCAGGGTGGGTGTGGGAGGAGAGTCAGGGGCAGGAGAGAACAAGGTGAAGTTGGTCATCAGTTTGGCCAGTCACCAGTGACTTCAGAGAATGCATTGGGACCTGGGGACCCTGACTACAGAATATCAATATGAAGCATTAAAACAGGCTGCAAGAGGAAATGAAGGGCATGACCTCCATGGTATCTGTTTGGACAAGTGATGACAGTACTGTCCACCCTATCGGAAAGTAGGTCACCTCTAACAGGAAGACCTGTTACTTGGGCCATCTGAGATTCTGTCCCCAAGCAACTTGTTTAGTGACTTGTCCAATCTGCCTCCCACTTCACGTCATACATAACTCTCTAAGCTGGAGTCATTTCGGTCCCCACACAGGATGCCAGCACCGGTTCACATGGGATTGGCTGGGTGCTGGTTAGGACACAGGCGTTCCTGCCTTGGGTAGGGCCAAGTCCTCTCCAGGGTCCTGGCACTTGGTGGTGCACAGCTCATACACTGCTGCCATCTAGTGGACAACTGTGCAACCTGCCAGAGCAGCTCAAGGCTCATTCCAATTCCCCACCAGCACTCTGTCAACCAAGATGATCCTCAGGTCTTAGTGCTGTCATCCAGGAGGGGAAAGACAAGGCAATGCCTTTGAAGGAATTACACATTTAAAGGCAACCTGGCAGCGGACTATTTTTTTAAGTAAGAACCTTGAGGGACAAGGTGCTTATTCTGAAATAGGGGACAGGTGCATGGTAGATGGTGGCAGGATGGAGGGAGGCGGGATATAGAGAAGATGAAAAACTCAGAAAAACTGGCAGTAAGACGGCCGGTGGGGTGATACTTTAAGAGCATTATAAAATTTCAATAAGCGTCCCCATCCCAGATTTGCAAATGAGTCACGAAAGACAAAGAGAAAGTTGGGGGCATAAACGGCAGGACCAGACAAATAGGACATCTGGTCAACTTGGTCCCCAAGGAGTTAACATCAAAACCCTAAGTGCAAGGGGGAGATGAGTTCCCTTGGAGAGGAACCGGGCCTGAGAGTCCTTCGGACGGCTCTGTGGGTCATTTTACCTTCTGTTTTTGTTTGTTTTAATTCCATTTTTATATTTTAACTGATTCTTTGTGAAGTCTTCCCATTCCCCTACTACATCTTCCGGCCTGGGTGTCTTGGGGTCTAGAATTCGTCCAGCACTGGTCACAGTCATCGCCCTACCTGTCTACCTTCCCCTCTAGACTGAGACCTCGTTGGATTCATTTTCCACCTCACTGGGGGCTGCCCACAGGCCCCCAGGGTGGGGGACGGCTGCCTCTCCACAAAGGGTCAAAGAGATTCCTGGCGTAAGTGTGCACACCCCACTGTCCTTTCTCCTAAGTCCCAGTGAAGGGAACCGAGGAATGGACACAGAGGACAGTCACATCTGCAGCTGAGACCATGACCAGGAAAGCTCTGAGGCGCAGCTGGGACCCAGTGCCCAAAGAGCCACACTACTCTGCAGACCCACTACTCTCAAGATAGAGGTGATAAGGTCACCATCTAGTGGGGGGACACTGGCCTTAGTGTTACCGTTTGGAGTTAACCAAGGGCACTGGAATCAACGGTGTTTTCCAGCCCAGCACCCACCCCTCTTCCAGGCCTCGCATCCCAATTTTCCTTTGGAGAAGCCCTCTCTCTCTCTCTCTCTCTCTCTCTCTCTCTCTCTCTCTCTGTAGGAAGCCACCTGCCTGCAGGTGGGCCCCAAGATTAATTCTGGCCAATGGGATGTGAGCAAAAATTATGTCTGTATCCAGGCTGGACCTGGACTTCACTTCCCTTTTCCTCTTCTGCAAGCCTGGAGGCAGCCCCTGGAAGACACTGCTTCTGAGATTTGAGTGGCCTGAGGTCACTGTTGCCACTTAGAAGAGACTCACACAGGAGAGCCTTCCCTCCACCCCAGGAACAGGTGGCCACCGTGAGTTGAAGGCTGTTTGCCCCCAAAACAAGCTTACAGTCTCCTAAGGAGGATAAGATCCGACCTTCAAAATAAAGAACAATAAAAGCCAGCACTTGCCTGGTGCTGATCATGGGCAGGCATCAGATAACTTATTCAATCCTCCCTATAAACTGACAAAGTGGAAAATACTGATAATTCTTGGAGAAGGAAGCTGGGACGCAGGCACACAGCCCACAAGGGGCAGGCCTGTCTGGATCTGGTGTCTAAGCCCAAATTCGTTAGGCTCCAGCTGATAACTGCACATAGATAAAAGGGAGGGCAGCTAGGGAGTAAGGCTGGCTATTGATTCAGACGAGATCCAAGAAGGAAAAGCTAAGGGTGCCCTGGATACAATAATAACCAGCATCTGCTGGCCACTTCCTGGTGCTGGTCCTAGTGTCCCTTCATATCAACTCACCGAAGCCGCACAACAACCACGTGGGAGGTACTATTATGAGGCCTGTCCTACGGAGGAGGAAACTGAGGCACCGGGCGTTTCAATGACTGGTCCACAGGCCCAGCTAAGCCGGGACACACCCCCACGCAGCGTGGCCACAAAGCCCACACTCTGGCTCATAGTCTCTGGCTCCTCCCACAACCCAGTGAGACTTGGTCATTCCTTGTAATAGACTGGGTCCGTTTTTGTGTATTTCTGTCTCTACGTTTGCCTGGTGCACTGTCCTTCCTCATTCTTCAGGAAGCCTCAGTCTGTTCCAAGGAAGAACCAAGTCCCACCGAGTCAGCTCATCTGAGACACCTGGGGTGAGCGTTTCTTGATTCTCTCGGGTGCTCTCCCATCAGCCTTGGGCTCCCTGGTTTCCTCCCAGGAACCCCTCAGCCATGGCTTCCTGGCCACTTTGCTTTGGGACCTTCTGCTTTTAGGTCTCCACCTTCTTTCAGGTGCTTAAGCCAGCCAACCCTGGGGGGCCTCGGGGCTGGGACTTTCCCCAAGGCTGCAGGGAGGGCCTTACTGCCCCACCCTGGCCCCCTTCTGGCAACTTTCTGTGACAAAGTGCCTGAGAAAAGGGGAGGAAATATGATTTGGGCTCACAGTTCAGAGGTTTCAGTCCATAGTCTCTTAGCCCCCTGGCTGTGGGCAGGTTGGAAGGCAGAATGGGGCACCCAGGAAGGGGCGGGCACTGCTGAGGACAAGATAGATCCTCCCAGGACATACTGTGCCCCCTACTTCCCCAAATAGGCCCCACTTCCTGAATGTTCTCCCACCCACCTTCAGCACCCCCCATGGGGACCTTTAGGAGAGACCTAGTGGAAAGTCCTAGGTCACTGAGTGCGTGCCCTCAAAGACGATTGTGGGACCCCCCCACACTCTCTTCCCACACACTCTTCTGCCTCTCTCCCTCTCCCCCCCCACTCCAGTTCAACACAGATCATTTGCTCTCCATGTGCTCTGACCACATGTGCCACCATCTGTCTCCCTTGCCAGAGGCCAAACACATGCCACCTCCTGATCTTGCTCTTTGAACCTCCCAAATGGTGACCTGAAGAAGGCTTTTGTCTCTGTAAGCAAGCTGCCTCGGGTGTTTTGTTGTAGTCATGCAAAGTCAGAGGACCTAAGTGTCAAGGCCTGAGCAAAATACCAACCCTCCACCATCCTGAAGAATGTGGAGGTTAAGATGCAAAGGAACCTCTGCCGGAGGGGACGGAGGATGACTGTCCTCAGAAAGGAGGACCGGCTGTGTGTTAAGTGAGTAGACGGAGAATACTGTTAGTGAAGATGAGCCAAGTTTACTGATGATCAAAAACCTATAAAGAGTTGAGGAGTGGGGGTTTGATCAAGGGGAAGAAGGATGCCCAGAGGGACACAGGGATAACTACTGAGGAAAGAAAGGGGGACGAGTGCTGGGGAGGCTGGTAGCTGGAGGACAGAGGCGAGGTTGGGAGGCTGAAGGTGCGTGAAGTTGGAGGGCGGGTGCAGGGGCAGGGGTGGGTGGGAAAGCCGGCGAGGGAGCGGAGACAAGCAGAGAGCCCACCTCCCTCCATCCAGGAGGGCTCCCCAATCCACCCCAGCGATGCCTTGCTCTTCTCCAAAATATATAATAAAACAGAGTGTCTCCCTCCAGCAGAGGGCGCTCAATGCCAGGAACAGACTGAGAACAGCCTGCTCTTTCCCCTTGACCCTGGGGATGGGCCAACAGAGGCCTCCCCAAGAGCTGAGCATAAACCACCCCCCACCCCGGCCCTGCCCAGCCCTTAAATGCTGGAAAAACCAAGGAGGAGCGCTCAGAAAGTGGGCCCTGGAGCCACGCCCTGCAGGTCCTCTTCCCTTGGACTGCAGGTCCTGAAGAGCTGGGGAGCAAGACAGCTCATCCTCCCCGCCTGGCCCCTCCTTCCTGGGGGTCCACCCTGGGGTTCTCTCAGGGTCCCTTGACGGAACAGAAGCCTAAGGAGAAACTCTTTGAGTACATTCAGCATTTTGCAGATTTGGGGAAAGAGACACAAGATAAAGCTGAAAACATTTGATCCAGGTCAGGGGCATGGCTAGAGGACACAGGGTTCCTGCTGGGCACCCCCCACCCCCACTGCTTCCTGTTGGAGGCTGCGTGGAGAATGAGGTGCCCCAGGATGGGGCGGGGGGGAGTGTGGAACTCTAGCACTAAGTCAGGCTTAGCTGGCAAACACCATCACACGGGGCACCTCCATGTAATCAATTATTTAACCATGAAACTCTAAGCCGTGGGGCTTGCTCCTCCTCAGCTCTCCCAGCGCTCCCCACAAGGTCCCTGCGGGTTATGTGGAGCCCCGTGGGGAGGCTGCATCTCACAGCCTCCACAGACCCCGCTGTTCCTGGTGCTCAGAGCCCCGTGGCCCTCCTGTGGGCACCAGCCCCTCCAAAGCTAAACCTCAACCGAGTGTCAGTGCGTGTGCCTATCTAGTCTCTTGGCCCTTTCCAAAGTATTTTTATGTCCTTTTTCAAAATCCTCATAAAATTAATTATGCTACCTAGTCTTGTATAACACACATTCACGATATTACCAAATCAACAGTTTCCCCAAATCTTAGCTCTAAAATTGAATTATTCGCTTCCAGTGACCCTCATCCTCCCCCGCTTTTCTCCTGGGGCTGTGCTGGGGTAGGCTCTCTCACTTCTTACCAGAGCCCTCCCACTTTCAGGTTCAAGTTGGCTCCCGGTGATGGCCCCAGGGCTCTTTCCTGCACAGCTCTGTCTGCCCCTTTCCTCCCTGGGCCTCAGACCACAGGCCTTCTCCTCTGGCACTTTCCATCCCCCTCCCCCTCCCCCTCCTAAGCCAGGGCTTTCCCACAGACACGCCCCATTTCCTCCAGCCTTTGAGTGTCCGTCCCTCTCCTACTTCAGTGGTGGGGAGACAGCTAGACATACAGTGCAGATATATCCCCTGTATCTTTTCTGTATTCTTTTCCATTATTTCTTATATTCACATTGCTATCAATATCTTATCTAATTATAAGGGTTTTCTATGATTCCTTGCTGTCTACGAGGCCAAGATTTCATTTTTCTCTTATTATAAAATTTTCTGGCCATTCTTAGATATTCTCAGATCATTTTTTCCTAATTTCCGAAAAGAAAATATTTTCCAACCTGTGTCTGCTGAGGACAAATGCCCTTTTTGATAATAAATCCTCCCTTACAAACCAACTGGCCCCAGGCAGCATGGACTCAAAACCTGCTTCTGAGCAAGTTGCGATGTTTCTGACCCCTCATCTGCTCCACAGCACAAACCTGATGCCTCCTTCATAGGTTGCTGTGCAGAGTAGCAGAGTTAGGTGTAAGCTCTTAGAGCAGAGCCTGGACATCGTGTTAGCTGTCATCGCCACGGTGGGTGACTTTAAGCAGCAGATTGCTCTCTTCAGCAGTCAACACCATCTCTGATAGCTCACAGTCCTGCAATCTCTGCAGTCCACCAAAGACCTTGACAATCCCCAGTCTTCATCTCCTAGGACACTGTCTGCAACAGCCTCCTCCAGTTCCTGGCAAGCCTCTGCTCTGCCCACGCCCCATTCATGGCTTGCCCTTTACTAAAGGTCTAGGAAAGCTGAGGATTCAGCTGTGGCTGGTTAGATAACATCATCTACCTTGCAGAGAGGGTAACTCAGGCCCATAGAAGTGAAACCGTTCTCTGAAAGACATCCCTGATCAGTAGAGCTGTCAGGGCTGAGCCCCCCCCCCCCCCCGGTCAATGGGGGAAGGAAGAGATGGGCCTTCTATTCAACTTGGGCTACAGAAACTCGCCAGAGAATGGAGGCTCCCACTCCTGGCACTGCAAGGCCGAGCCACTTCCCAAAGGCTATGTGTGCCACTTACTTTTCCTACACGCTCCAAAATGTGCCTCTGGAGTAAATCACACCCACAAAGTTACGTAGCTGGTCCAATCATTTAACAAGGTGCTAGTGCCTGGATCCATCTCTAGAGACTCCCTGGCCAGTCCCTTGCAGCCTGCCTCCTGCGACTCTTGCCATCCACCATGAGTCACTAAGACACAGCCTATGAGGCCCTTCCAGGCAGCTTTGGTACCTGGGTCCCTGCAATCCTCTTCTCAAATGGGCCCCAGCCTGCTTCTAGTACCTGCCTGAGCTCCTGCTGGGTCTGTCCTGCAGACAGTGGCCCTTTCAGCTGTGAAGGACACCCCTTGCCAGGGTAGGGCAGCATGTGCGCACACACGCCTCTGTTGGCATGGATAGGAACCTGTGCCTCTGAGGTGTTGGAGGACATTGGTGTGGTCTGGGAATTGGAGACGGACTGTGGCTCTGGGGTCTCCACTTTCTCTCATCGCAGGCCTTTACACATTAGGGTGAGATGTCTCATCCCCCTCTTTGGGCAGATGTGATTCCACTGGACCACAGAGGCAGCTCCCAGCACTGTGGCTACTGAGAGGACCCAGGACGCTCCCTCTAAGCTGACTTGGGATTTTCTGGATTTCTTCTCAAGGCCTCATTTATTTCTTGTGTCACTGGTCGCTGTAAATGTTGGAACTGGCAAAATTAGTGCTCTCAGAGCTCCTGAAGTTTCCAGGCCCAGGGCAGACACTTGGTGCCGACCCACTTGGGTCTCGGGATTCCCCCTTTTATTTTCCTTTCACCCGATGAGTCTTTCTTTATGAAACCTTGGAATCAGGTACATACTTTTGTAAGTCACTCATTTCCTGTTTGGATAAGTTTGGACAGAAATCAAAAAGGGAGGGAAGGAAAAGAGGAGGAAGGGGGAAAACAGAGAAAACGACTTCGACCCTATGATGGCCCGGGGAACCCGAGGCAAGCACCTCACACAGTTCTCGGGAGCAGCGATGCCAGCGATGTGTCGGTTAACAGGCGGCTGCAAGAGCAAGTCCCGGCCCTGAGCCGCACCCTTGGCCTTGGCTGAGGGTAGAAGGAAGCACTGGGGTTTTCTCTCCTGGTTCCCTAGCAGCTCCTCTGCTGAAGGGTGGGTTCAAGTCAGTGTGATTCAGTCACCCACCTTTAATGCACCCAGGCAGCACGAGGGTTTTCCACGGTACAGAAGAAGGAAGCCCTGCGACAGAGGGACCCCACCTGAACCTCAGGTGCCCCACTGACTCCCAGTATCAATCGGATGTCCACAGCAGGTTCCTGGGGGCCTCTGGCCTCTCTGGGACGTGTTCTATAAATTTCTGACATTTGCGGGCTGGGGTCGTGGCTCAGTGGTAGCACCCTCGTCTGGCATGTGTGACGCACTGGGTTTGATCCTCAGCACCACATAAAAATAAATGAATAAAATAAAGGTCGCCTGGACATGGCCACCGTGATGTGGACCGAGTGTCAAGATGAGATGACCTACGTTTTGATGTTGCACTTGTCCATCTACAACTAAAAAAATATTTCTAAAACATGCTACTTATAAAAAAAAAAAAAAAAAATTCTGACATTCGGCTTCCGTGCACCCCACAGGATATAGTTTTGCTTGGGATTAGACCTTATCCTATGGCCTGGACACGGCGACCGTGACGTGGTCCAAGAGCTCCTTAACTGGTATAGTCACCAAAACCAAGCCAAGCCAGAGCCTCTGTGAATATCCAGGGGAGAAGCATTTTTGGAGACCAAGCAGCCACCTCCTGAGCACCCCAACACAGACACACCCCTGAAACAACCACATTTTGCTTTATTAGGTGTTCCATGGTAATATAACACAGAGTTCTTAAGGAATAATAAACACGAGACTTGTCTTTTACCATAATTATTTTGCCATTAAGACAGTGGTTACAAAAAAAAAACAAACAAAAACAAAAACAAAAGTCTCTTCTGGTTACACACATGATCAGCTTTAGCACTGAAAGGTCCTCCACTCAGGGGTCACAATCACAATCGCAAGGATTAAAAACCATCTATTATTAAGTCCTACACTGTTTTAGAGCATCAAGTCACTGCAGTTACTCAGTTCTGAGACACTGTCGATTTATTTTAGCATTTACATATGACATGTGTTTAACAGACACACACAGCAAGCCAACAGGTAAACATGCTTATACAGCCTGTGGAAACCTTCAGATTTTAAACTGTTTTTCTTTTCTTTTCTTTTCTTTTCTTTTTTTAAGAAAACAATCAAAACAACCAAAATTACCATGACCTGGTACAGGAAAAACAGGAAGACAAGTGAATACTGACGAGCTGCTTGTGTTTCTTAGAATTGAAACAAAAATGTTTTCCAACTTGTTCAAATTTCCTCTAAGTGAAGGTAAGAAAGAAAAAAAAAGAAAGAAACAAATATATTAAGTCAACCAATTAATTTTTCAAAAGTGCAATTCACCTTTAAAATAACAAATAAACAACAACGACGACAAACCAAAACCCCGACCATAACCCCGAAGGCAAAACGTGTGGATAGACAAGCGTCAAGATGTGATGATCTACGTTTTGATGTTGCACTTGACAAAAGCAGATTTGGTTTCATAGAAGCCTGCAGACCTGACATTGCTTACAAGGACCTGGAAACAGGTTTGGAAAGAAATGCGACACAAGTCAGCAGGGACAGAAAGCAGCCAGCTAGCGTAGGGGGGGTCTCTGAGCCAAGGGAAGGGAGGAGTGTGAGACACGAGGCCACCGTGGTCTAAGTGGGCCACATGCTGGACTTGAAAGGTTTTCTCCCACAACAGCCCTGATGTGACAGACAATACATACAACATTTTTCTTTCCTCTTGCAAAGTGAACAGGTCTTTAAGTCAAAGTTCCAAGGGATTTTCTGGGTTGATAAGTTCTCCCTATGTTGCATTACTTCTTTTGAAATAATTGAACCGGGAAAAAAAAAATGGTGTTTTCCCCCTAAGTGAAAAGGCCCAATATAGTCTAGAAACTTTCCAGGAGAAAAAAGAGCTGACCCTCAGGGCCAGACTCCCATGGGCAAGGCCCCTCTAAGGTGGTAGATGGCTTGCGGCTGGCTGGTTCACTGGGTTACTGGGTTGGATTTATGGATTGGGCCAGTTAGCTCTGCATTTTTCTCCAATGCTCAACTCTGTGTGGCTCCATACTGGGCCCGCCCTGGACAGCGTGGGTGAGAACCCACCCTATCCCTGCACCTGGCAAGAGTCTCAAAGTCAGACACACCTCCTCGTGACGGTGGGCGGATAGCACCACTCTTCCAGGACCAGGATAACATGTACAATGGTCACAAGGGCAAAGCTCAAGTCCTGCTGGACAGGTTCTGGCCTCAGTAAAACTGTTACCCTGGCAATCGGAAAAGACGACGGGGACGGGGGGAAAATACCATCTCAGAGACAAGGGCCAGAGGAAACATGGAGAAAGAGCCAGATATCTGAAGGTACTCATGACTGACAACACGAGAGAGAGAGAGAGAGAGAGAGAGAGAGAGAGAGCAGAAAAATGGCAAAGAGAATCCTCAAAAGATCTAATCTGCTGCAAAATCTAGGCCAAAAAAGAAAACTTGCCCTTTCTCAACAGTTGACCCAGAAGATTACAGAATGGCGATGTGGACACTTTGGAGCCTCTCAGGAGGGACAAAGCGAGTCTGCCAACCACCCTGAGTCAGCATGATGGTTATATAATTGCATCATTAGGATGTCCAGTTCAAACCCTGTGTGTTAATATTGAATCAGACTTTCCAATTCAGTATTAAAAAAAAAAAAAAAACGAACAAAACTCTAGCCCACCCCCATCCCTCCCCAGCTCCACAAAAAAAAAAAAAAAAAAACTTTTTAAAAAATTTAAAAAGAAAAGAAAAAAAGGCGGCTCTGGGCAATTCACTGTATCTCCCCCCATGACAAGGAAAGATGCTGACAAGCACAGGGGGGCGCAGTGGAGGGCGCCCTCACTGGGGTTTGCTTTGTAGCACGTCTGAGTGTTGGGTGCAGCTCCGTGTGGGGACGGGTGGCTAGGCTTGGGTGTGGTACTCATGTACAGGGAAGTAGGTGACAAATTCATAACTCCAAGTGAGAGACGGAGTGCAGGGCCCAAGAGGGAGCCCCATGAACTGGCTGCCCACAGCAACTATCACAGGCTCTTTAAAAAAAAAAAAAAGAAGAAGAAGAAGAAGAAGGAGAAGGAAGGAAGTCTCAGAATGTCCTCAGGTGTCCCATCCCCCATTCCCAAGTGGCCTGCAGGCCAGAGCTCTAGCCCAGGCTGGTGATGTTGGCACGGCCACCAGGGGGCGCCACGATGCGCTGGGTGGTACGGCGGGGGATGTTGTCATCAATCTGAGCACCTGGAGGGAAGGGGAGAGAAGACAGGGGTGAGGGGACACAGCAGTAAAACAGCCTCCTGCTTTAAACCCAAAAAGCAGTCTGGAAGGGGTGCCGGGCACAGCCTTCTCCATTTTTTTTTAAAAACATGAGCTCAAACCCCAAAACAGAGATGGACCAAAGTCAGCCCAAGAATTACATCCAGGACAAGCAGTCCTTGTGGGGGCCCGGCTGGATCCATTAGTGGGGAAGTAAAACCACAAACAAGACCCCGACATTTCACCCTGCAGCCTGTCCTGGTTCCTAGCGGGGGCAGCTTTCCTGAGGACACAGCAATCTCCCCCTCTGGTATCGTGTTTCCTAGTCCTACGCACGCAATGAGAAGCAGGAACACAGGAGCATCCCTGATCCGAAATCCCAAATCTGAAACACTCCCAAATCTGAAACGTTTTGAAAGTCCATGTGACCTCACTAGTGGACAGTTAGTTCCCCAGCTGACCTCATGTTGGGGCTGCAGTCAGAACACATGCACTCTAAAATAGCATATAAAATTTCCTTCTGATCATGGATGGTACATACAAAACATGAGTGAACTTCATGTTTAAACTCAGGGCCAATCCCGCCCCCCCCCCCAAAAAAAAACCTGAAATATGAAACACTTCTCATTCCAAGTACTTGGGATGAGGGACCCTTTACCTGCACTTTTATATGACTGCATGACAAAAATAAGGTTCACTCTTTTTGAACTTTTTGAAAATGTAAAATCTATGTATGGCCTATATGGCAATTTTCTAGAAAAAAAAAATAGGAGACTTGACAAGAAAAACATCTAATGAGTTATTTCTTTTCTTTAACACATCACAGGACTCTGGAGGAAAGCTCAGGTCATGGGCCCAATGAAAGAGGGGAAGGAAGTTTCAAGGAAGGAAACCTTAAAATCTAGACCTTTCCTCTCACCAAGGAAATCACATATTTTATCCCAGCAAATAGCTAACCGTTCTCCAATGGCTCTGATCTAAGCATTTTGGTTGAACGTCAAGTCAACTGATCCTCACAATTCCATAAGGGAGCTGCTACCATAGTCCCCATTCCACAGAAGAGGAGACTGAGGCACACGTGGAGCTGGGTTATCGAGTTTGCTCCAGACTCCGGGACTACTCCAGCCCTGAAATATCAGCGTCCTTCCTGAGGATGGATGCAACAAACTAAACAAATGTCCTTGCAATCTATTAGATCCTGGATCTAGGAGGGGCCTGGTAGTGCCACATGTGGCATAAACTAATGTGGAGATTCTGAAATCAACTGGTCACTGACTATAAAGATGCATCTCTGGTGACAGGAGTATGTCCCACCTCCAAATGCAACTGCAACCTCTGCGGAGCTGGCCAGCAGAGGGGCCCCTGGGCAAGCCGGGAACCTACCAGACAAGCTGAATCCAGACTGGTGCAGGTTCCGGACAGGTGGGGCCTGCTGTTTGGCGGGAGATGTCTTGGCTGAGGAGGCTGGAGTGACCGTCTTGGGCGTCACGGACACCTCGCACACAGGTCCGTCATACAGGCCGCGAGGGAC